>NC_134404.1:4509837-4866588 GCF_038048845.1 Mixophyes fleayi | reverse complement strand
TTTCAGTAGTCCGGGCTTGACTCTTTATGCAATTGTAATTATCTCAATGATAAAATTTCTCAGCATTTTGCATCAATGCTTCTATTATAAAATAAAGGTTTTGTGATGGGTGAACATACAGTATAAAAACTGCTATGAAATGCTATGTTTACATTCGAAGCAATCATGAGAAAAAGAAAAACTGTTATATAACCTTGTGTAATCTTCCTGGCATGACTAAGTTTGGAGAAAGTTAGGTTGAAGATCCAAAGGATTGTTGGCTTTCAATTTCTGGGGCTTTCTCTCTCTTCTACTACAGGAGAGAAGATTAATGAGCCCTAGCCTTCCACTGAACAATAAAACTAAAATTAACAATACTTACCTGCAATGCAGCAGCAGATACTAAGGTGTTCATGATTTTCATGGACTCACCTTAAATTCCAATGAAATTTAGAATGATAAAGTACCTGTAGCTAATTAAAGCTTATTCATTTGAAATCATTATAGTAATCCGAAATTGTAAATACATTCATCTTCCAAGCTGGCCGAAATAGGTCAGCTGGGAGAGCATTAGACTGAACATCTAAAGGTCCCTGGTTCGATCCTGGGTTTCGGGATGTTTGAACAGGTGTTTTTTGAAGTGAAAAGCTCGAACTGGAAGTAATTTCAAGATGAAATTCCATAATGTCATCCACCAATTTTTCTTAGCAAAGAAGAATATTCAGCCCCATCTTTCAAATAATCAGAACATTTCATTTAATAACACTGTCCAGAAATACAGGATAAAAAGTGTCCATGATTTCAGTAGTCCGGGCTTGACTCTTTATGCAATTGTAATTATCTCAATGATAAAATTTCTCAGCATTTTGCATCAATGCTTCTATTATAAAATAAAGGTTTTGTGATGGGTGAACATACAGTATAAAAACTGCTATGGAATGCTATGTTTACATTCAAAGCAATCATGATGAAAGGAAAAACTGTTATATAACCTTGTGTAATCTTCCTGGCATGACTCAGTTTGGAGAGAGTTAGGTTGAAGATCCAAAGGATTGTTGGCTTTCAATTTCTGGGACTTTCTCTCTCTTCTACTACAGGAGAGAAGATTAATGAGCCCTAGCCTTCCACTGAACAATAAAACTAAAATTAACAATACTTACCTGCAATGCAGCAGCAGATACTAAGGTGTTCATGATTTTCATGGACTCACCTTAAATTCCAATGAAATTTAGAATGAGAAAGTACCTGTAGCTAATTAAAGCTTATTCATTTGAAATCATTACAGTAATCCGAAATTGTGAATACATTCTTCTTCCAAGCTGGCTGAAATAGCTCAGCTGGGAAAACGTTAGACTGAAGATCTGAAGGTCCCTGGTTCAATCCTGGGTTTTGGCATGTTTGAACAGGTGTTTTTTGAAGTGAAAAGCTCGAACTGGAAGTAATTTCAAGATGAAATTCCATAATGTCATCCGTAACTTGTGTTCATTTCTGCTGCCTGTTAATCATCCTGCATGCTGCTGAGCCTCTAGTAGGGCAATTATGGTTTCTGTGCTCTGTTGAAGTACAGTGCAGAGGCAGGTGATAGAGACACGAGTTCTGTTACTGGGGATACTTTCCATAGCTCTTTGCAACTCATTAAAATGGAAATGAGAACCTTTTCCACTTCTTGGAAAGTGGCCTCCAGACATCACACATGGATTTATTGCATTGTTACCTATCCTGCTGGATTGGCATTTACAAATCTGCAAATGGTCAGGGACGTGCCGTGATGATGCAAATCACATCATCAAACATTGCCCACCTCACTGATCACTGAGTGGTCTGGAGCGTGATGATGAAATTAGTGTCATCATAGGCCATGCCAAACCCACTCCATGTCACCACCTGGTTAAATATGTAATACACAGAGAGTTAAGATACATTACAGCAAAGCATGATATATTTGTTGTGCTGTTATGCTGAAACACTCAATGGAAAAGTCCCATATGGTCTAGCAGTTAGGATTCCTGGTTTTCACCCAGGTGGCCCGGGTTTGACTTCCGGTATGGGAAGTTGAAGCTTTTTTGAATGGCAGCAACAGTACCACTTGTTTAATGCCTGCTCTGTTTATCTCAGCAACAAAATCCAGGAGAAACTGTGCTTTGGTTATGGAAATGGGATGTGGTCAAATCCACAGGATTTATATACCTCCCAACATTTCTGTATCCAAAATTAGGGCAGAACTGGTCTGACCCCATATTTCAACATCCATCTTCCAAATTTTGAGTGGGAAAACCCTATTTTATATGTAACACATCCTTCATGTGAAAAAAAAGAACTCTTGAACTTGTGGATCAATGGGTTTCCAGGGAGAGTTCACAACTTTTTAATGGTGCAGTAGGGATGTTCTGAATGAAACTAGACTACGCAAATGCTTACAAACCAATAATGTCTGCTTCTGTGCCCAGAATTTCTCCGCTTTCCTTAATAAGCATACAAAGGACAGGTTTAAGAGACCACGGATGTGAACTGAAATACAATATTACTTCTGAAATCCCATAGATCTGAACCCATAGAAAATGCATTGTAAAAACAGAGAGTACTGTGAGAAATAGTGGTGGCAGCGTGGATCATTGACTAGAAATCCATTTTTGTCTCACTGGGCAAAAGTTTGACAATTTGTCACCACAATTTCTGGAATTTTCATCAATTAAAAAAGTCAAGCTAAATTGGAGAATGCAGAAGAGGTTGAAAATTTTCCAGCATTTTTAATCTTGACGTAAAGGCGTCTGCATTTGGAAAATCTAAGGAAGCTGTTTTCCCAACTATTTCTGAAGCTAATTAATTCAAAATGAACAAATAAAAATAAAACTTTTAATGATGTATTACCAATTATTAAACATGACAATTTTTACAACTTTTGATGAGCAAGTAGACCAGAAATAAAAATGTGGATCTCTTTATCTAGACAAGCAATTTTTCTGTTTTAAGGATAATTCAATTCTGTTTGTGTTTTCACTCAGTCAGATGTAGTGCACATGACATCAGAAGTCCTCTAAAGCACAATCCTTTGATAGCTCAGCTGGTAGAGCGGAGGACTGTAGAGGAAATTGGTACAGAAATCCTTAGGTCGCTGGTTCAACTCCGACTCGAAGGAAAGTTTTCATATAATTTTAGAGGGCAATTTCTGACATATTAAATACCCAGAAATATGCATGACTCATGCTGTTTATCTTTAATAGTCAGAGAAACTGTAACTTGTTTTCATTTCTGCTGCCTGTTAATCATCCTGCATGCTGCTGAGCCTCTAGTAGGGCAATTATGGTTTCTGTGCTCTGTTGAAGTACAGTGCAGAGGCAGGTGATAGAGACACGAGTTCTGTTACTGGGAATACTTTCCATAGCTCTTTGCAACTCATTAAAATGGAAATGAGAACCTTTTCCACTTCTTGGAAAGTGGCCTCCAGACATCACACATGGATTTATTGCATTGTTACCTATCCTGCTGGATTGGCATTTACAAATCTGCAAGTGGTCAGGGACGTGCCGTGATGATGCAAATCACATCATCAAACATTGCCCACCTCACTGATCACTGAGTGGTCTGGAGCGTGATGATGAAATTAGTGTAATCATAGGCCATGCCAAACCCACTCCATGTCACCACCTGGTTAAATATGTAATACACAGAGAGTTAAGATACATTACAGCAAAGCATGATATATTTGTTCTGCTGCAATGCTGAAACACTCAATGGAAAAGTCCCATATGGTCTAGCGGTTAGGATTCCTGGTTTTCACCCAGGCGGCCCGGGTTTGACTTCCGGTATGGGAAGTTGAAGCTTTTTTGAATGGCAGCAACAGTACCACTTGTTTAATGCTCTGTTGATCTCAGCAACAAAATCCAGGAGAAACTGTGCTTTGGTTATGGAAATGGGATGTGGTCAAATCCACAGTATTTATATACCTCCCAACATTTCTGTATCCAAAATGAGGACAGAACTGGTCTGACCCCATATTTCAACATCCATCTTCCAAATTTCGAGTGGGACAACCCTATTTTATATGTAACACATCCTTCATGTGAAAAAAAAGAACTCTTGAACTTGTGGATCAATGGGTTTCCAGGGAGAGTTCACAACTTTTTAATGGTGCAGTAGGGATGTTCTGAATGAAACTAGACTACGCCAATGCTTACAAACCAATAATGTCTGCTTCTGTGCCCAGAATTTCTCCGCTTTCCTTAATCAGCATACAAAGGACAGGTTTAAGAGACCACGGATGGGAACTGAAATACAATATTACTTCTGAAATCCCATGGATCTGAACCCATAGAAGATGCATTGTAAAAACAGAGAGGACTGTGAAAAATAGTGGTGGCAGCGTGGACCATTGACTAGAAATCCATTTTTGTCTCACTGGGCAAAAGTTTGACAATTTGTCACCACAATTTCTGGAATTTTCATCAATTAAAAAAGTCAAGCTAAATTGGAGAACGCAGAAGAGGTTGAAAATTTTCCAGCATTTTTAATCTTAACGTAAAGGCGTCTGCAGTTGGAAAATCTAAGGAAGCTGTTTTCCCAACTATTTCTGAAGCTAATTAATTCAAAATGAACAAATAAAAATCAAACTTTTAATGATGTATTACCAATTATTAAATATGACAATTTTTACAACTTTTGATGAGCAAGTAGACCAGAAATAAAAATGTGGATCTCTTTATCTAGACAAGCAATTTTTCTGTTTTATGGATAATTCAATTCTGTTTGTGTTTTCACTCAGTCAGATGTAGTGCACATGACATCAGAAATCCTCTGAAGCACAATCCTTCGATAGCTCAGCTGGTAGAGCGGAGGACTGTAGAGGAAATTGGTACAGAAATCCTTAGGTCACTGGTTCAACTCCTGCTCGAAGGAAAGTTTTTCATATCATTTTAGAGGGCAATTTCTGACATATTAAATACCCAGAAATATGCATGACTCATGCTGTTTATCTTTAATAGTCAGAGAAACTGTAACTTGTTTTCATATCTGCTGCCTGTTAATCATCCTGCATGCTGCTGAGCCTCTAGTAGGGCAATTATGGTTTCTGTGCTCTGTTGAAGTACAGTGCAGAGGCAGGTGATAGAGACACGAGTTCTGTTACTGGGGATACTTTCCATAGCTCTTTGCAACTCATTAAAATGGAAATGAGAACCTTTTCCACTTCTTGGAAAGTGGCCTCCAGACATCACACATGGATTTATTGCATTGTTACCTATCCTGCTGGATTGGCATTTACAAATCTGCAAGTGGTCAGGGACGTGCCGTGATGATGCAAATCACATCATCAAACATTGCCCACCTCACTGATCACTGAGTGGTCTGGAGCGTGATGATGAAATTAGTGTCATCTTAGGCCATGCCAAACCCACTCCATGTCACCACCTGGTTAAATATGAAATACACAGAGAGTTAAGATACATTACAGCAAAGCATGATATATTTGTTCTGCTGCTATGCTGAAACACTCAATGGAAAAGTCCCATATGGTCTAGCAGTTAGGATTCCTGGCTTTCACCCAGGCGGCCCGGGTTCGACTCCTGGTATGGGAAGTTGAAGCTTTTTTGAATGGCAGCAACAGTACCACTTGTATAATGCTCTGTTGATCTCAGCAACAAAATCCAGGAGAAACTGTGCTTTGGTTATGGAAATGGGATGTGGTCAAATCCACAGTATTTATATACCTCCCAACATTTCTGTATCCAAAATTAGGACAGAACTGGTCTGACCCCATATTTCAACATCCATCTTCCAAATTTCGAGTGGGACAACCCTATCTTATATGTAACACATCCTTCATGTGAAAAAAAAGAACTCTTGAACTTGTGGATCAATGGGTTTCCAGGGAGAGTTCACAACTTTTTAATGGTGCAGTAGGGATGTTCTGAATGAAACTAGACTACGCAAATGCTTACAAACCAATAATGTCTGCTTCTGTGCCCAGAATTTCTCCGCTTTCATTAATCAGCATACAAAGGACAGGTTTAAGACACCACGGATGGGAACTGAAATACAATATTACTTCTGAAATCCCATGGATCTGAACCCATAGAAGATGCATTGTGAAAACAGAGAGTACTGTGAGAAATAGTGGTGGCAGCGTGGACCATTGACTAGAAATCCATTTTTGTCTCACTGGGCAAAAGTTTGACAATTTGTCACCACAATTTCTGGAATTTTCAATTAAAAAAGGCAAGCTAAATTGGAGAACGCAGAAGAGGTTGAAAATTTTCCAGCATTTTTAATCTTGACGTAAAGGCGTCTGCAGTTGGAAAATCTAAGGAAGCTGTTTTCCCAACTATTTCTGAAGCTAATTAATTCAAAATGAACAAATAAAAATCAAACTTTTAATGATGTATTACCAATTATTAAATATGACAATTTTTACAACTTTTGATGAGCAAGTAGACCAGAAATAAAAATGTGGATCTCTTTATCTAGACAAGCAATTTTTCTGTTTTATGGATAATTCAATTCTGTTTGTGTTTTCACTCAGTCAGATGTAGTGCACATGACATCAGAAACTCTCTAAAGCACAATCCTTCAATAGCTCAGCTGGTAGAGCAGAGGAATGTAGAGGAAATTGGTACAGAAATCCTTAGGTCGCTGGTTCAACTCCACCTCAAAGGAAAGTTTTTCATATCATTTTAGAGGGCAATTTCTGACATATTAAATACCCAGAAATATGCACGACTCATGCTGTTTATCTTTAATAGTCAGAGAAACTGTAACTTGTTTTCATTTCTGCTGCCTGTTAATCATCCTGCATGCTGCTGAGCCTCTAGTAGGGCAATTATGGTTTCTGTGCTCTGTTGAAGTACAGTGCAGAGGCAGGTGATAGAGACACGAGTTCTGTTACTAGGGATACTTTCCATAGCTCTTTGCAACTCATTAAAATGGAAATGAGAACCTTTTCCACTTCTTGGAAAGTGGCCTACAGACATCACACATGGATTTATTGCATTGTTACCTATCCTGCTGGATTGGCATTTACAAATCTGCAAGTGGTCAGGGACATGCCGTGATGATGCAAATCACATCATCAAACATTGCCCACCTAACTGATCACTGAGTGGTCTGGAGCGTGATGATGAAATTAGTGTCATCTTAGGCCATGCCAAACCCACTCCATGTCACCACCTGGTTAAATATGAAATACACAGAGTTAAGATACATTACAGCAAAGCATGATATATTTGTTCTGCTGCTATGCTGAAACACTCAACGGAAAAGTCCCATATGGTCTAGCAGTTAGGATTCCTGGTTTTCACCCAGGCGGCCCGGATTCGACTCCCGGTATGGGAAGTTGAAGCTTTTTTGAATGGCAGCAACAGTACCACTTGTTTAATGCTCTGTTGATCTCAGCAACAAAATCCAGGAGAAACTGTGCTTTGGTTATGGAAATGGGATGTGGTGAAATCCACAGTATTTATATACCTCCCAACATTTCTGTATCCAAAATTAGGACAGAACTGGTCTGACCCCATATTTCAACATCCATCTTCCAAATTTCGAGTGGGACAACCCTATTTTATATGTAACACATCCTTCATGTGAAAAAAAAGAACTCTTGAACTTGTGGATCAATGGGTTTCCAGGGAGAGTTCACAACTTTTTAATGGTGCAGTAGGGATGTTCTGAATGAAACTAGACTACGCAAATGCTTACAAACCAATAATGTCTGCTTCTGTGCCCAGAATTTCTCCGCTTTCCTTAATCAGCATACAAAGGACAGGTTTAAGAGACCACGGATGGGAACTGAAATACAATATTACTTCTGAAATCCCATGGATCTGAACCCATAGAAGATGCATTGTAAAAACAGAGAGTACTGTGAGAAATAGTGGTGGCAGCGTGGACCATTGACTAGAAATCCATTTTTGTCTCACTGGGCAAAAGTTTGACAATTTGTCACCACAATTTCTGGAATTTTCATCAATGAAAAAAGGCAAGCTAAATTGGAGAACGCAGAAGAGGGCGAAAATTTTCCAGCATTTTTAATCTTGACGTAAAGGCGTCTGCAGTTGGAAAATCTAAGGAAGCTGTTTTCCCAACTATTTCTGAAGCTAATTAATTCAAAATGAACAAATAAAAATCAAACTTTTAATGATGTATTACCAATTATTAAATATGACAATTTTTACAACTTTTGATGAGCAAGTAGACCAGAAATAAAAATGTGGATCTCTTTATCTAGACAAGCAATTTTTCTGTTTTAAGGATAATTCAATTTTGTTTGTGTTTTCACTCAGTCAGATGTAGTGCACATGACATCAGAAGTCCTCTAAAGCTCAATCCTTTGATAGCTTAGCTGGTAGAGCGGGGGACTGTAGAGGAAATTGGTACAGAAATCCTTAGGTCGCTGGTTCAACTCTGGCTCGAAGGAAAGTTTTTCATATCATTTTAGAGGGCAATTTCTGACATATTAAATACCCAGAAATATGCATGACTCATGCTGTTTATCTTTAATAGTCAGAGAAACTGTAACTTGTTTTCATTTCCGCTGCCTGTTAATCATCCTGCATGCTGCTGAGCCTCTAGTAGGGCAATTATGGTTTCTGTGCTCTGTTGAAGTACAGTGCAGAGGCAGGTGATAGAGACATGAGTTCTGTTACTGGGGATACTTTCCATAGCTCTTTGCAACTCATTAAAATGGAAATGAGAACCTTTTCCACTTCTTGGAAAGTGGCCTCCAGACATCACACATGGATTTATTGCATTGTTACCTATCCTGCTGGATTGGCATTTACAAATCTGCAAGTGGTCAGGGACGTGCCGTGATGATGCAAATCACATCATCAAACATTGCCCACCTCACTGATCACTGAGTGGTCTGGAGCGTGATGATGAAATTAGTGTCATCTTAGGCCATGCCAAACACACTCCATGTCACCACCTGGTTAAATATGAAATACACAGAGAGTTAAGATACATTACAGCAAAGCATGATATATTTGTTCTGCTGCTATGCTGAAACACTCAACGGAAAAGTCCCATATGGTCTAGCAGTTAGGATTCCTGGTTTTCACCCAGGCGGCCCGCGTTCGACTCCCGGTATGGGAAGTTGAAGCTTTTTTGAATGGCAGCAACAGTACCACTTGTTTAATGCTCTGTTGATCTCAGCAACAAAATCCAGGAGAAACTGTGCTTTGGTTATGGAAATGGGATGTGGTCAAATCCACAGGATTTATATACCTCCCAACATTTCTGTATCCAAAATTAGGACAGAACTGGTCTGACCCCATATTTCAACATCCATCTTCCAAATTTCGAGTGGGACAACCCTATTTTATATGTAACACATCCTTCATGTGAAAAAAAAGAACTCTTGAACTTGTGGATCAATGGGTTTCCAGGGAGAGTTCACAACTTTTTAATGGTGCAGTAGGGATGTTCTGAATGAAACTAGACTACGCAAATGCTTAGAAACCAATAATGTCTGCTTCTGTGCCCAGAATTTCTCCACTTTCCTTAATCAGCATACAAAGGACAGGTATAAGAGACCACGGATGGGAACTGAAATACAATATTACTTCTGAAATCCCATGGATCTGAACCCATAGAAGATGCATTGTAAAAACAGAGAGTACTGTGAGAAATAGTGGTGGCAGCGTGGACCATTGACTAGAAATCCATTTTTGTCTCACTGGGCAAAAGTTTGACAATTTGTCACCACAATTTCTGGAATTTTCATCAATGAAAAAAGTCAAGCTAAATTGGAGAACGCAGAAGAGGGCGAAAATTTTCCAGCATTTTTAATCTTGACGTAAATGCGTCTGCAGTTGGAAAATCTAAGGAAGCTGTTTTCCCAACTATTTCTGAAGCTAATTAATTCAAAATGAACAAATAAAAATCAAACTTTTAATGATGTATTACCAATTATTAAATATGACAATTTTTACAACTTTTGATGAGCAAGTAGACCAGAAATAAAAATGTGGATCTCTTTATCAAGACAAGCAATTTTTCTGTTTTAAGGATAATTCAATTTTGTTTGTGTTTTCACTCAGTCAGATGTAGTGCACATGACATCAGAAGTCCTCTAAAGCACAATCCTTTGATAGCTCAGCTGGTAGAGCGCAGGACTGTAGAGGAAATTGGTACAGAAATCCTTAGGTCGCTGGTTCATCTCCAGCTCGAAGGAAAGTTTTTCATATCATTTTAGAGGGCAATTTCTGACATATTAAATACCCAGAAATATGCATGACTCATGCTGTTTATCTTTAATAGTCAGAGAATCTGTAACTTGTTTTCATGTCTGCTGCTTGTTAATCATCCTGCATGCTGCTGAGCCTCTAGTAGGGCAATTATGGTTTCTGTGCTCTGTTGAAGTACAGTGCAGAGGCAGGTGATAGAGACACGAGTTCTGTTACTGGGGATACTTTCCATAGCTCTTTGCAACTCATTAAAATGGAAATGAGAACCTTTTCCACTTCTTGGAAAGTGGCCTACAGACATCACACATGGATTTATTGCATTGTTACCTATCCTGCTGGATTGGCATTTACAAATCTGCAAGTGGTCAGGGACGTGCCGTGATGATGCAAATCACATCATCAAACATTGCCCACCTCACTGATCACTGAGTGGTCTGGAGCGTGATGATGAAATTAGTGTCATCTTAGGCCATGCCAAACCCACTCCATGTCACCACCTGGTTAAATATGAAATACACAGAGAGTTGAGATACATTACAGCAAAGCATGATATATTTGTTCTGCTGCTATGCTGAAACACTCAACAGAAAAGTCCCATATGGTCTAGCAGTTAGGATTCCTGGTTTTCACCCAGGCGGCCCGGGTTCGACTCCCGGTATGGGAAGTTGAAGCTTTTTTGAATGGCAGCAACAGTACCACTTGTTTAATGCTCTGTTGATCTCAGCAACAAAATCCAGGAGAAACTGTGCTTTGGTTATGGAAATGGGATGTGGTCAAATCCACAGTATTTATATACCTCCCAACATTTCTGTATCCAAAATGAGGACAGAACTGGTCTGACCCCATATTTCAACATCCATCTTCCAAATTTCGAGTGGGACAACCCTATTTTATATGTAACACATCCTTCATGTGAAAAAAAAGAACTCTTGAACTTGTGGATCAATGGGTTTCCAGGGAGAGTTCACAACTTTTTAATGGTGCAGTAGGGATGTTCTGAATGAAACTAGACTACGCCAATGCTTACAAACCAATAATGTCTGCTTCTGTGCCCAGAATTTCTCCGCTTTCCTTAATCAGCATACAAAGGACAGGTTTAAGAGACCACGGATGGGAACTGAAATACAATATTACTTCTGAAATCCCATGGATCTGAACCCATAGAAGATGCATTGTAAAAATAGAGAGGACTGTGAAAAATAGTGGTGGCAGCGTGGACCATTGACTAGAAATCCATTTTTGTCTCACTGGGCAAAAGTTTGACAATTTGTCACCACAATTTCTGGAATTTTCATCAATGAAAAAAGTCAAGCTAAATTGGAGAACGCAGAAGAGGGCGAAAATTTTCCAGCATTTTTAATCTTGACGTAAAGGCGTCTGCAGTTGGAAAATCTAAGGAAGCTGTTTTCCCAACTATTTCTGAAGCTAATTAATTCAAAATGAACAAATAAAAATCAAACTTTTAATGATGTATTACCAATTATTAAATATGACAATTTTTACAACTTTTGATGAGCAAGTAGACCAGAAATAAAAATGTGGATCTCTTTATCTAGACAAGCAATTTTTCTGTTTTAAGGATAATTCAATTTTGTTTGTGTTTTCACTCAGTCAGATGTAGTGCACATGACATCAGAAGTCCTCTAAAGCACAATCCTTCGATAGCTCAGCTGGTAGAGCAGAGGACTGTAGAGGAAATTGGTACAGAAATCCTTAGGTCGCTGGTTCAACTCCAGCTCGAAGGAAAGTTTTTCATATCATTTTAGAGGGCAATTTCTGACATATTAAATACCCAGAAATATGCATGACTCATGCTGTTTATCTTTAATAGTCAGAGAATCTGTAACTTGTTTTCATGTCTGCTGCCTGTTAATCATCCTGCATGCTGCTGAGCCTCTAGTAGGGCAATTATGGTTTCTGTGCTCTGTTGAAGTACAGTGCAGAGGCAGGTGATAGAGACACGAGTTCTGTTACTGGGGATACTTTCCATAGCTCTTTGCAACTCATTAAAATGGAAATGAGAACCTTTTCCACTTCTTGGAAAGTGGCCTACAGACATCACACATGGATTTATTGCATTGTTACCTATCCTGCTGGATTGGCATTTACAAATCTGCAAGTGGTCAGGGACGTGCCGTGATGATGCAAATCACATCATCAAACATTGCCCACCTCACTGATCACTGAGTGGTCTGGAGCGTGATGATGAAATTAGTGTCATCTTAGGCCATGCCAAACCCACTCCATGTCACCACCTGGTTAAATATGAAATACACAGAGAGTTGAGATACATTACAGCAAAGCATGATATATTTGTTCTGCTGCTATGCTGAAACACTCAACAGAAAAGTCCCATATGGTCTAGCAGTTAGGATTCCTGGTTTTCACCCAGGCGGCCCGGGTTCGACTCCCGGTATGGGAAGTTGAAGCTTTTTTGAATGGCAGCAACAGTACCACTTGTTTAATGCTCTGTTGATCTCAGCAACAAAATCCAGGAGAAACTGTGCTTTGGTTATGGAAATGGGATGTGGTCAAATCCACAGTATTTATATACCTCCCAACATTTCTGTATCCAAAATGAGGACAGAACTGGTCTGACCCCATATTTCAACATCCATCTTCCAAATTTCGAGTGGGACAACCCTATTTTATATGTAACACATCCTTCATGTGAAAAAAAAGAACTCTTGAACTTGTGGATCAATGGGTTTCCAGGGAGAGTTCACAACTTTTTAATGGTGCAGTAGGGATGTTCTGAATGAAACTAGACTACGCCAATGCTTACAAACCAATAATGTCTGCTTCTGTGCCCAGAATTTCTCCGCTTTCCTTAATCAGCATACAAAGGACAGGTTTAAGAGACCACGGATGGGAACTGAAATACAATATTACTTCTGAAATCCCATGGATCTGAACCCATAGAAGATGCATTGTAAAAATAGAGAGGACTGTGAAAAATAGTGGTGGCAGCGTGGACCATTGACTAGAAATCCATTTTTGTCTCACTGGGCAAAAGTTTGACAATTTGTCACCACAATTTCTGGAATTTTCATCAATGAAAAAAGTCAAGCTAAATTGGAGAACGCAGAAGAGGGCGAAAATTTTCCAGCATTTTTAATCTTGACGTAAAGGCGTCTGCAGTTGGAAAATCTAAGGAAGCTGTTTTCCCAACTATTTCTGAAGCTAATTAATTCAAAATGAACAAATAAAAATCAAACTTTTAATGATGTATTACCAATTATTAAATATGACAATTTTTACAACTTTTGATGAGCAAGTAGACCAGAAATAAAAATGTGGATCTCTTTATCTAGACAAGCAATTTTTCTGTTTTAAGGATAATTCAATTTTGTTTGTGTTTTCACTCAGTCAGATGTAGTGCACATGACATCAGAAGTCCTCTAAAGCACAATCCTTCGATAGCTCAGCTGGTAGAGCAGAGGACTGTAGAGGAAATTGGTACAGAAATCCTTAGGTCGCTGGTTCAACTCCAGCTCGAAGGAAAGTTTTTCATATCATTTTAGAGGGCAATTTCTGACATATTAAATACCCAGAAATATGCATGACTCATGCTGTTTATCTTTAATAGTCAGAGAATCTGTAACTTGTTTTCATTTCTGCTGCCTGTTAATCATCCTGCATGCTGCTGAGCCTCTAGTAGGGCAATTATGGTTTCTGTGCTCTGTTGAAGTACAGTGCAGAGGCAGGTGATAGAGACACGAGTTCTGTTACTGGGGATACTTTCCATAGCTCTTTGCAACTCATTAAAATGGAAATGAGAACCTTTTCCACTTCTTGGAAAGTGGCCTACAGACATCACACATGGATTTATTGCATTGTTACCTATCCTGCTGGATTGGCATTTACAAATCTGCAAGTGGTCAGGGACGTGCCGTGATGATGCAAATCACATCATCAAACATTGCCCACCTCACTGATCACTGAGTGGTCTGGAGCGTGATGATGAAATTAGTGTCATCTTAGGCCATGCCAAACCCACTCCATGTCACCACCTGGTTAAATATAAAATACACAGAGAGTTAAGATACATTACAGTAAAGCATGATATATTTGTTCTGCTGCTATGCTGAAACACTCAACGGAAAAGTCCCATATGGTCTAGCAGTTTGGATTCCTGGTTTTCACCCAGGCGGCCCGGGTTCGACTCCCGGTATGGGAAGTTGAAGCTTTTTTGAATGGCAGCAACAGTAGCACTTGTTTAATGCTCTGTTGATCTCAGCAACAAAATCCAGGAGAAACTGTGCTTTGGTTATATAAATGGGATGTGGTGAAATCCACAGTATTTATATACCTCCCAACATTTCTGTATCCAAAATTAGGACAGAACTGGTCTGACCCCATATTTCAACATCCATCTTCCAAATTTCGAGTGGGACAACCCTATTTTATATGTAACACATCCTTCATGTGAAAAAAAAGAACTCTTGAACTTGTGGATCAATGGGTTTCCAGGGAGAGTTCACAACTTTTTAATGGTGCAGTAGGGATGTTCTGAATGAAACTAGACTACGCCAATGCTTATAAACCAATAATGTCTGCTTCTGTGCCCAGAATTTCTCCGCTTTCCTTAATCAGCATACAAAGGACAGGTTTAAGACACCACGGATGGGAACTGAAATACAATATTACTTCTGAAATCCCATGGATCTGAACCCATAGAAGATGCATTGTAAAAACAGAGAGTACTGTGAGAAATAGTGGTGGCAGCGTGGACCATTGACTAGAAATCCATTTTTGTCTCACTGGGCAAAAGTTTGACAATTTGTCACCACAATTTCTGGAATTTTCATCAATTAAAAAAGTCAAGCTAAATTGGAGAATGCAGAAGAGGTTGAAAATTTTCCAGCATTTTTAATCTTGACGTAAAGGCGTCTGCAGTTGGAAAATCTAAGGAAGCTGTTTTCCCAACTATTTCTGAAGCTAATTAATTCAAAATGAACAAATAAAAATCAAACTTTTAATGATGTATTACCAATTATTAAACATGACAATTTTTACAACTTTTGATGAGCAAGTAGACCAGAAATAAAAATGTGGATCTCTTTATCTAGACAAGCAATTTTTCTGTTTTATGGATAATTCAATTCTGTTTGTGTTTTCACTCAGTCAGATGTAGTGCACATGACATCAGAAGTCCTCTAAAGCACAATCCTTCGATTGCTCAGCTGGTAGAGCGGAGGACTGTAGAGGAAATTGGTACAGAAATCCTTAGGTCGCTGGTTCAACTCCGGCTCGAAGGAAAGTTTTTCATATCATTTTAGAGGGCAATTTCTGACATATTAAATAGCCAGAAATATGCATGACTCATGCTGTTTATCTTTAATAGTCAGAGAAACTGTAACTTGTTTTCATTTCTGCTGCCTGTTAATCATCCTGCATGCTGCTGAGCCTCTAGTAGGGCAATTATGGTTTCTGTGCTCTGTTGAAGTACAGTGCAGAGGCAGGTGATAGAGACACGAGTTCTGTTACTGGGGATACTTTCCATAGCTCTTTGCAACTCATTAAAATGGAAATGAGAACCTTTTCCACTTCTTGGAAAGTGGCCTACAGACATCACACATGGATTTATTGCATTGTTACCTATCCTGCTGGATTGGCATTTACATATCTGCAAGTGGTCAGGGACGTGCCGTGATGATGCAAATCACATCATCAAACATTGCCCACCTCACTGATCACTGAGTGGTCTGGAGCGTGATGATGAAATTAGTGTCATCTTAGGCCATGCCAAACCCACTCAATGTCACCACCTGGTTAAATATGAAATACACAGAGAGTTAAGATACATTACAGCAAAGCATGATATATTTGTTCTGCTGCTATGCTGAAACACTCAACGGAAAAGTCCCATATGATCTAGCAGTTAGGATTCCTGGTTTTCACCCAGGTGGCCTGGGTTTGACTCCCGGTATGGGAAGTTGAAGCTTTTTTGAATGGCAGCTACAGTACCACTTGTTTAATACTCTGTTGATCTCAGCAACAAAATCCAGGAGAAACTGTGCTTTGGTTATGGAAATGGGATGTGGTCAAATCCACAGTATTTATATACCTCCCAACATTTCTGTATCCAAAATTAGGACAGAACTGGTCTGACCCCATATTTCAACATCCATCTTCCAAATTTCGAGTGGGACAACCGTATTTTATATGTAACACATCCTTCATGTGAAAAAAAAGAACTCTTGAACTTGTGTATCAATGGGTTTCCAGGGAGAGTTCACAACTTTTTAATGGTGCAGTAGGGATGTTCTGAATGAAACTAGACTACGCCAATGCTTACAAACCAATAATGTCTGCTTCTGTGCCCAGAATTTCTCCGCTTTCCTTAATCAGCATACAAAGGACAGGTTTAAGAGACCACGGATGGGAACTGAAATACAATATTACTTCTGAAATCCCATGGATCTGAACACATAGAAGATGCAATGTAAAAACAGAGAGTACTGTGAGAAATAGTGGTGGCAGCGTGGACCATTGACTAGAAATCCATTTTTGTCTCACTGGGCAAAAGTTTGACAATTTGTCACCACAATTTCTGGAATTTTCATCAATTAAAAAAGTCAAGCTAAATTGGAGAATGCAGAAGAGGTTGAAAATTTTCCAGCATTTTTAATCTTGACGTAAAGGCGTCTGCAGTTGGAAAATCTAAGGAAGCTGTTTTCCCAACTATTTCTGAAGCTAATTAATTCAAAATGAACAAATAAAAATCAAACTTTTAATGATGTATTACCAATTATTAAACATGACAATTTTTACAACTTTTGATGAGCAAGTAGACCAGAAATAAAAATGTGGATCTCTTTATCTAGACAAGCAATTTTTCTGTTTTATGGATAATTCAATTCTGTTTGTGTTTTCACTCAGTCAGATGTAGTGCACATGACATCAGAAGTCCTCTAAAGCACAATCCTTCGATAGCTCAGCTGGTAGAGCGGAGGACTGTAGAGGAAATTGGTACAGAAGTCCTTAGGTCGCTGGTTCAACTCCGGCTCGAAGGAAAGTTTTTCATATCATTTTAGAGGGCAATTTCTGACATATTAAATAGCCAGAAATATGCATGACTCATGCTGTTTATCTTTAATAGTCAGAGAAACTGTAACTTGTTTTCATTTCTGCTGCCTGTTAATCATCCTGCATGCTGCTGAGCCTCTAGTAGGGCAATTATGGTTTCTGTGCTCTGTTGAAGTACAGTGCAGAGGCAGGTGATAGAGACACGAGTTCTGTTACTGGGGATACTTTCCATAGCTCTTTGCAACTCATTAAAATGGAAATGAGAACCTTTTCCACTTCTTGGAAAGTGGCCTACAGACATCACACATGGATTTATTGCATTGTTACCTATCCTGCTGGATTGGCATTTACAAATCTGCAAGTGGTCAGGGACGTGCCGTGATGATGCAAATCACATCATCAAACATTGCCCACCTCACTGATCACTGAGTGGTCTGGAGCGTGATGATGAAATTAGTGTCATCTTAGGCCATGCCAAACCCACTCAATGTCACCACCTGGTTAAATATGAAATACACAGAGAGTTAAGATACATTACAGCAAAGCATGATATATTTGTTCTGCTGCTATGCTGAAACACTCAACGGAAAAGTCCCATATGGTCTGGCAGTTAGGATTCCTGGTTTTCACCCAGGTGGCCCGGGTTCGACTCCCGGTATGGGACGTTGAAGCTTTTTTGAATGGCAGCAACAGTACCACTTGTTTAATGCTCTGTTGATCTCAGCAACAAAATCCAGGAGAAACTGTGCTTTGGTTATGGAAATGGGATGTGGTCAAATGCACAGTATTTATATACCTCCCAACATTTCTGTATCCAAAATTAGGACAGAACTGGTCTGACCCCATATTTCAACATCCATCTTCCAAATTTTGAGTGGGACAACCCTATTTTATATGTAACACATCCTTCATGTGAAAAAAAAAAAACTCTTGAACTTGTGGATCAATGGGTTTCCAGGGAAGGTTCACAGCTTTTTAATGGTGCAGTAGGGATGTTCTGAATGAAACTAGACTACGCCAATGCTTACAAACCAATAATGTCTGCTTCAGTGCCCAGAATTTCTCCGCTTTCCTTAATCAGCATACAAAGGACAGGTTTAAGAGACCACGGATGGGAACTGAAATACAATATTACTTCTGAAATCCCATGGATCTGAACCCATAGAAGATGCATTGTAAAAATAGAGAGTACTGTGAGAAATAGTGGTGGCAGCATGGACCATTGACTAGAAATCCATTTTTGTCTCACTGGGCAAAAGTTTGACAATTTGTCACCACAATTTCTGGAATTTTCATCAATTAAAAAAGTCAAGCTAAATTGGAGAACGCAGAAGAGGTTGAAAATTTTCCAGCATTTTTAATCTTGACGTAAAGGCGTCTGCAGTTGGAAAATCTAAGGAAGCTGTTTTCCCAACTATTTCTGAAGCTAATTAATTCAAAATGAACAAATAAAAATCAAACTTTTAATGATGTATTACCAATTATTAAATATGACAATTTTTACAACTTTTGATGAGCAAGTAGACCAGAAATAAAAATGTGGATCTCTTTATCTAGACAAGCAATTTTTCTGTTTTATGGATATTTCAATTCTGTTTGTGTTTTCACTCAGTCAGATGTAGTGCACATGACATCAGAAATCCTCTAAAGCACATTCCTTCGATAGCTCAGCTGGTAGAGCGGAGGACTGTAGAGGAAATTGGTACAGAAATCCTTAGGTCGCTGGTTCAACTCCGGCTCGAAGGAAAGTTTTTCATATCAGTTTAGAGGGCAATTTCTGACATATTAAATACCCAGAAATATGCATGACTCATGCTGTTTATCTTTAATAGTCAGAGAAACTGTAACTTGTTTTCATTTCTGCTGCCTGTTAATCTTCCTGCATGCTGCTGAGCCTCTAGTAGGGCAATTATGGTTTCTGTGCTCTGTTGAAGTACAGTGCAGAGGCAGGTGATAGAGACACGAGTTCTTTTACTGGGGATACTTTCCATAGCTCTTTGCAACTCATTAAAATGGAAATGAGAACCTTTTCCACTTCTTGGAAAGTGGCCTACAGACATCACACATGGATTTATTGCATTGTTACCTATCCTGCTGGATTGGCATTTACAAATCTGCAAGTGGTCAGGGACGTGCCGTGATGATGCAAATCACATCATCAAACATTGCCCACCTCACTAATCACTGAGTGGTCTGGAGCGTGATGGTGAAATTAGTGTCATCTTAGGCCATGCCAAACCCACTCCATGTCACCACCTGGTTAAATATGAAATACACAGAGAGTTAAGATAGATTACAGCAAAGCATGATATATTTGTTCTGCTGCTATGCTGAAACACTCAACGGAAATGTCCTATATGGTCTAGCTTTAGGATTCCTGGTTTTCACCCAGGCGGCCCGGGTTCGACTCCCGGTATGGGAAGTTGAAGCTTTTTTGAATGGCAGCAACAGTACCACTTGTTTAATGCTCTGTTGATCTCAGCAACAAAATCCAGGAGAAACTGTGCTTTGGTTATGGAAATGGGATGTGGTGAAATCCACAGTATTTATATACCTCCCAACATTTCTGTATCCAAAATTAGGACAGAACTGGTCTGACCCCATATTTCAACATCCATCTTCCAAATTTCGAGTGGGACAACCCTATTTTATATGTAACACATCCTTCATGTGAAAAAAAAGAACTCTTGAACTTGTGGATCAATGGGTTTCCAGGGAGAGTTCACAACTTTTTAATGGTGCAGTAGGGATGTTCTGAATGAAACTAGACTACGCCAATGCTTACAAACCAATAATGTCTGCTTCTGTGCCCAGAATTTCTCCTCTTTCCTTAATCAGCATATAAAAGACAGGTTTAAGAGACTACGGATGTGAACTGAAATACAATATTACTTCTGAAATCCCATGGATCTGAACACATAGAAGATGCAATGTAAAAACAGAGAGTACTGTGAGAAATAGTGGTGGCAGCGTGGACCATTGACTAGAAATCCATTTTTGTCTCACTGGGCAAAAGTTTGACAATTTGTCACCACAATTTCTGGAATTTTCATCAATTAAAAAAGTCAAGCTAAATTGGAGAATGCAGAAGAGGTTGAAAATTTTTCAGCATTTTTAATCTTGACGTAAAGGCGTCTGCAGTTGGAAAGTCTAAGGAAGCTGTTTTCCCAACTATTTCTGAAGCTAATTAATTCAAAATGAACAAATAAAAATCAAACTTTTAATGATGTATTACCAATTATTAAACATGACAATTTTTACAACTTTTGATGAGCAAGTAGACCAGAAATAAAAATGTGGATCTCTTTATCTAGACAAGCAATTTTTCTGTTTTATGGATAATTCAATTCTGTTTGTGTTTTCACTCAGTCAGATGTAGTGCACATGACATCAGAAGTCCTCTAAAGCCCAATCCTTCGATAGCTCAGCTGGTAGAGCGGAGGACTGTAGAGGAAATTGGTACAGAAATCCTTAGGTCGCTGGTTCAACTCCGGCTCGAAGGAAAGTTTTTCATATCATTTTAGAGGGCAATTTCTGACATATTAAATAGCCAGAAATATGCATGACTCATGCTGTTTATCTTTAATAGTCAGAGAAACTGTAACTTGTTTTCATTTCTGCTGCCTGTTAATCATCCTGCATGCTGCTGAGCCTCTAGTAGGGCAATTATGGTTTCTGTGCTCTGTTGAAGTACAGTGCAGAGGCAGGATGATAGAGACACGAGTTCTGTTACTGGGGATACTTTCCATAGCTCTTTGCAACTCATTAAAATGGAAATGAGAACCTTTTCCACTTCTTGGAAAGTGGCCTCCAGACATCACACATGGATTTATTGCATTGTTACCTATCCTGCTGGATTGGCATTTACAAATCTGCAAGTGGTCAGGGACGTGCCGTGATGATGCAAATCACATCATCAAACATTGCCCACCTCACTGATCACTGAGTGGTCTGGAGCGTGATGATGAAATTAGTGTCATCTTAGGCCATGCCAAACCCACTCAATGTCACCACCTGGTTAAATATGAAATACACAGAGAGTTAAGATACATTACAGCAAAGCATGATATATTTGTTCTGCTGCTATGCTGAAACACTCAACGGAAAAGTCCCATATGGTCTAGCAGTTAGGATTCCTGGTTTTCACCCAGGTGGCCTGGTTTCGACTCCCGGTATGGGAAGTTGAAGCTTTTTTGAATGGCAGCAACAATACCATTTGTTTAATGCTCTGTTGATCTCAGCAACAAAATCCAGGAGAAACTGTGCTTTGGTTATGGAAATGGGATGTGGTCAAATCCACAGTATTTATATACCTCCCAACATTTCTGTATCCAAAATTAGGACAGAACTGGTCTGACCCCATATTTCAACATCCATCTTCCAAATTTCGAGTGGGACAACCCTATTTTATATGTAACACATCCTTCATGTGAAAAAAAAACAAACTCTTGAACTTGTGGATCAATGGGTTTCCAGGGAAGGTTCACAACTTTTTAATGGTGCAGTAGGGATGTTCTGAATGAAACTAGACTACGCCAATGCTTACAAACCAATAATGTCTGCTTCTGTGCCCAGAATTTCTCCGCTTTCCTTAATCAGCATACAAAGGACAGGTTTAAGAGACCACGGATGGGAACTGAAATACAATATTACTTCTGAAATCCCATGGATCTGAACCCATAGAAGATGCATTGTAAAAACAGAGAGTACTGTGAGAAATAGTGGTGGCAGCGTGGACCATTGACTAGAAATCCATTTTTGTCTCACTGGGCAAAAGTTTGACAATTTGTCACCACAATTTCTGGAATTTTCATCAATTAAAAAAGTCAAGCTAAATTGGAGAACGCAGAAGAGGTTGAAAATTTTCCAGCATTTTTAATCTTGACGTTAAGGCGTCTGCAGTTGGAAAATCTAAGGAAGCTGTTTTCCCAACTATTTCTGAAGCTAATTAATTCAAAATGAACAAATAAAAATCAAACTTTTAATGATGTATTACCAATTATTAAATATGACAATTTTTACAACTTTTGATGAGCAAGTAGACCAGAAATAAAAATGTGGATCTCTTTATCTAGACAAGCAATTTTTCTGTTTTATGGATATTTCAATTCTGTTTGTGTTTTCACTCAGTCAGATGTAGTGCACATGACATCAGAAATCCTCTAAAGCACAATCCTTTGATAGCTCAGCTGGTAGAGCAGAGGACTGTAGAGGAAATTGGTACAGAAATCCTTAGGTCGCTGGTTCAATTCCGGCTCGAAGGAAAGTTTTTCATATCAGTTTAGAGGGCAATTTCTGACATATTAAATACCCAGAAATATGCATGACTCATGCTGTTTATCTTTAATAGTCAGAGAAACTGTAACTTGTTTTCATTTCTGCTGCCTGTTAATCTTCCTGCATGCTGCTGAGCCTCTAGTAGGGCAATTATGGTTTCTGTGCTCTGTTGAAGTACAGTGCAGAGGCAGGTGATAGAGACACGAGTTCTGTTACTGGGGATACTTTCCATAGCTCTTTGCAACTCATTAAAATGGAAATGAGAACCTTTTCCACTTCTTGGAAAGTGGCCTACAGACATCACACATGGATTTATTGCATTGTTACCTATCCTGCTGGATTGGCATTTACAAATCTGCAAGTGGTCAGGGACGTGCCGTGATGATGCAAATCACATCATCAAACATTGCCCACCTCACTGATCACTGAGTGGTCTGGAGCGTGATGATGAAATTAGTGTCATCTTAGGCCATGCCAAACCCACTCCATGTCACCACCTGGTTAAATATGAAATACACAGAGAGTTAAGATACATTACAGCAAAGCATGATATATTTGTTCTGCTGCTATGCTGAAACACTCAACAGAAAAGTCCCATATGGTCTAGCAGTTAGAATTCCTGGTTTTCACCCAGGTGGCCTGGGTTCGACTCCCGGTATGGGAAGTTGAAGCTTTTTTGAATGGCAGCAACAGTACCACTTGTTTAATGCTCTGTTGATCTCAGCAACAAAATCCAGGAGAAACTGTGCTTTGCTTATGGAAATGGGATGTGGTCAAATCCACAGTATTTATATACCTCCCAACATTTCTGTATCCAAAATTAGGACAGAACTGGTCTGACCCCATATTTCAACATCCATCTTCCAAATTTCGAGTGGGACAACCCTATTTTATATGTAACACATCCTTCATGTGAAAAAAAAGAACTCTTGAACTTGTGTATCAATGGGTTTCCAGGGAGAGTTCACAACTTTTTAATGGTGCAGTAGGGATGTTCTGAATGAAACTAGACTACGCCAATGCTTACAAACCAATAATGTCTGCTTCTGTGCCCAGAATTTCTCCGCTTTCCTTAATCAGCATACAAAGGACAGGTTTAAGAGACCACGGATGGGAACTGAAATACAATATTACTTCTGAAATCCCATGGATCTGAACCCATAGAAGATGCATTGTAAAAACAGAGAGTACTGTGAGAAATAGTGGTGGCAGCGTGGACCATTGACTAGAAATCCATTTTTGTCTCACTGGGCAAAAGTTTGACAATTTGTCTCCACAATTTCTGGAATTTTCATCAATTAAAAAAGTCAAGCTAAATTGGAGAACGCAGAAGAGGTTGAAAATTTTCCAGCATTTTTAATCTTGACGTTAAGGCGTCTGCAGTTGGAAAATCTAAGGAAGCTGTTTTCCCAACTATTTCTGAAGCTAATTAATTCAAAATGAACAAATAAAAATCAAACTTTTAATGATGTATTACCAATTATTAAATATGACAATTTTTACAACTTTTGATGAGCAAGTAGACCAGAAATAAAAATGTGGATCTCTTTATCTAGACAAGCAATTTTTCTGTTTTATGGATATTTCAATTCTGTTTGTGTTTTCACTCAGTCAGATGTAGTGCACATGACATCAGAAATCCTCTAAAGCACAATCCTTCGATAGCTCAGCTGGTAGAGCGGAGGACTGTAGAGGAAATTGGTACAGAAATCCTTAGGTCGTTGGTTCAATTCCGGCTCGAAGGAAAGTTTTTCATATCAGTTTAGAGGGCAATTTCTGACATATTAAATACCCAGAAATATGCATGACTCATGCTGTTTATCTTTAATAGTCAGAGAAACTGTAACTTGTTTTCATTTCTGCTGCCTGTTAATCTTCCTGCATGCTGCTGAGCCTCTAGTAGGGCAATTATGGTTTCTGTGCTCTGTTGAAGTACAGTGCAGAGGCAGGTGATAGAGACACGAGTTCTGTTACTGGGGATACTTTCCATAGCTCTTTGCAACTCATTAAAATGGAAATGAGAACCTTTTCCACTTCTTGGAAAGTGGCCTACAGACATCACACATGGATTTATTGCATTGTTACCTATCCTGCTGGATTGGCATTTACAAATCTGCAAGTGGTCAGGGACGTGCCGTGATGATGCAAATCACATCATCAAACATTGCCCACCTCACTGATCACTGAGTGGTCTGGAGCGTGATGATGAAATTAGTGTCATCTTAGGCCATGCCAAACCCACTCCATGTCACCACCTGGTTAAATATGAAATACACAGAGAGTTAAGATACATTACAGCAAAGCATGATATATTTGTTCTGCTGCTATGCTGAAACACTCAACAGAAAAGTCCCATATGGTCTAGCAGTTAGGATTCCTGGTTTTCACCCAGGTGGCCCGGGTTCGACTCCCGGTATGGGAAGTTGAAGCTTTTTTGAATGGCAGCAACAGTACCACTTGTTTAATGCTCTGTTGATCTCAGCAACAAAATCCAGGAGAAACTGTGCTTTGGTTATGGAAATGGGATGTGGTCAAATCCACAGTATTTATATACCTCCCAACATTTCTGTATCCAAAATTAGGACAGAACTGGTCTGACCCCATATTTCAACATCCATCTTCCAAATTTCGAGTGGGACAACCGTATTTTATATGTAACACATCCTTCATGTGAAAAAAAAGAACTCTTGAACTTGTGTATCAATGGGTTTCCAGGGAGAGTTCACAACTTTTTAATGGTGCAGTAGGGATGTTCTGAATGAAACTAGACTACGCCAATGCTTACAAACCAATAATGTTTGCTTCTGTGCCCAGAATTTCTCCGCTTTCCTTAATCAGCATACAAAGGACAAGTTTAAGAGACCACGGATGGGAACTGAAATACAATATTACTTCTGAAATCCCATGGATCTGAACCCATAGAAGATGCATTGTAAAAACAGAGAGTACTGTGAGAAATAGTGGTGGCAGCGTGGACCATTGACTAGAAATCCATTTTTGTCTCACTGGGCAAAAGTTTGACAATTTGTCACCACAATTTCTGGAATTTTCATCAATTAAAAAAGTCAAGCTAAATTGGAGAACGCAGAAGAGGTTGAAAATTTTCCAGCATTTTTAATCTTGACGTTAAGGCGTCTGCAGTTGGAAAATCTAAGGAAGCTGTTTTCCCAACTATTTCTGAAGCTAATTAATTCAAAATGAACAAATAAAAATCAAACTTTTAATGATGTATTACCAATTATTAAATATGACAATTTTTACAACTTTTGATGAGCAAGTAGACCAGAAATAAAAATGTGGATCTCTTTATCTAGACAAGCAATTTTTCTGTTTTATGGATATTTCAATTCTGTTTGTGTTTTCACTCAGTCAGATGTAGTGCACATGACATCAGAAATCCTCTAAAGCACAATCCTTCGATAGCTCAGCTGGTAGAGCGGAGGACTGTAGAGGAAATTGGTACAGAAATCCTTAGGTCGCTGGTTCAACTCCGGCTCGAAGGAAAGTTTTTCATATCATTTTAGAGGGCAATTTCTGACATATTAAATACCCAGAAATATGCATGGCTCATGCTGTTTATCTTTAATAGTCAGAGAAACTGTAACTTGTTTTCATTTCTGCTGCCTGTTAATCATCCTGCATGCTGCTGAGCCTCTAGTAGGGCAATTATGGTTTCTGTGCTCTGTTGAAGTACAGTGCAGAGGCAGGTGATAGAGACACGAGTTCTGTTACTGGGGATACTTTCCATAGCTCTTTGCAACTCATTAAAATGGAAATGAGAACCTTTTCCACTTCTTGGAAAGTGGCCTCCAGACATCACACATGGATTTATTGCATTGTTACCTATACTGCTGGATTGGCATTTATAAATCTGCAAGTGGTCAGGGACGTGCCGTGATGATGCAAATCACATCATCAAACATTGCCCACCTCACTAATCACTGAGTGGTCTGGAGCGTGATGATGAAATTAGTGTCATCTTAGGCCATGCCAAACCCACTCCATGTCACCACCTGGTTAAATATGAAATACACAGAGAGTTAAGATACATTACAGCAAAGCATGATATATTTGTTCTGCTGCTATGCTGAAACACTCAACGGAAATGTCCTATATGGTCTAGCTTTAGGATTCCTGGTTTTCACCCAGGCGGCCTGGGTTCGACTCCCGGTATGGGAAGTTGAAGCTTTTTTGAATGGCAGCAACAGTACCACTTGTTTAATGCTCTGTTGATCTCAGCAACAAAATCCAGGAGAAACTGTGCTTTGGTTATGGAAATGGGATGTGGTGAAATCCACAAGATTTATATACCTCCCAACATTTCTGTATCCAAAATTAGGACAGAACTGGTTTGACCCCATATTTCAACATCCATCTTCCAAATTTCGAGTGGGACAACCCTATTTTATATGTAACACATCCTTCATGTGAAAAAAAAGAACTCTTGAACTTGTGGATCAATGGGTTTCCAGGGAGAGTTCACAACTTTTTAATGGTGCAGTAGGGATGTTCTGAATGAAACTAGACTACGCCAATGCTTACAAACCAATAATGTCTGCTTCTGTGCCCAGAATTTCTCCTCTTTCCTTAATCAGCATATAAAAGACAGGTTTAAGAGACTACGGATGTGAACTGAAATACAATATTACTTCTGAAATCCCATGGATCTGAACACATAGAAGATGCAATGTAAAAACAGAGAGTACTGTGAGAAATAGTGGTGGCAGCGTGGACCATTGACTAGAAATCCATTTTTGTCTCACTGGGCAAAAGTTTGACAATTTGTCACCACAATTTCTGGAATTTTCATCAATTAAAAAAGTCAAGCTAAATTGGAGAATGCAGAAGAGGTTGAAAATTTTCCAGCATTTTTAATCTTGACGTAAAGGCGTCTGCAGTTGGAAAGTCTAAGGAAGCTGTTTTCCCAACTATTTCTGAAGCTAATTAATTCAAAATGAACAAATAAAAATCAAACTTTTAATGATGTATTACCAATTATTAAACATGACAATTTTTACAACTTTTGATGAGCAAGTAGACCAGAAATAAAAATGTGGATCTCTTTATCTAGACAAGCAATTTTTCTGTTTTATGGATAATTCAATTCTGTTTGTGTTTTCACTCAGTCAGATGTAGTGCACATGACATCAGAAGTCCTCTAAAGCACAATCCTTCGATAGCTCAGCTGGTAGAGCGGAGGACTGTAGAGGAAATTGGTACAGAAATCCTTAGGTCGCTGGTTCAACTCCAGCTCGAAGGAAAGTTTTTCATATCATTTTAGAGGGCAATTTCTGACATATTAAATAGCCAGAAATATGCATGACTCATGCTGTTTATCTTTAATAGTCAGAGAAACTGTAACTTGTTTTCATTTCTGCTGCCTGTTAATCATCCTGCATGCTGCTGAGCCTCTAGTAGGGCAATTATGGTTTCTGTGCTCTGTTGAAGTACAGTGCAGAGGCAGGTGATAGAGACACGAGTTCTGTTACTGGGGATACTTTCCATAGCTCTTTGCAACTCATTAAAATGGAAATGAGAACCTTTTCCACTTCTTGGAAAGTGGCCTACAGACATCACACATGGATTTATTGCATTGTTACCTATCATGCTGGATTGGCATTTACAAATCTGCAAGTGGTCAGGGACGTGCCGTGATGATGCAAATCACATCATCAAACATTGCCCACCTCACTGATCACTGAGTGGTCTGGAGCGTGATGATGAAATTAGTGTCATCTTAGGCCATGCCAAACCCACTCCATGTCACCACCTGGTTAAATATGAAATACACAGAGAGTTAAGATACATTACAGCAAAGCATGATATATTTGTTCTGCTGCTATGCTGAAACACTCAACGGAAATGTCCTATATGGTCTAGCTTTAGGATTCCTGGTTTTCACCCAGGCGGCCTGGGTTCGACTCCCGGTATGGGAAGTTGAAGCTTTTTTGAATGGCAGCAACAGTACCACTTGTTTAATGCTCTGTTGATCTCAGCAACAAAATCCAGGAGAAACTGTGCTTTGGTTATGGAAATGGGATGTGGTGAAATCCACAAGATTTATATACCTCCCAACATTTCTGTATCCAAAATTAGGACAGAACTGGTCTGACCCCATATTTCAACATCCATCTTCCAAATTTCGAGTGGGACAACCCTATTTTATATGTAACACATCCTTCATGTGAAAAAAAAGAACTCTTGAACTTGTGGATCAATGGGTTTCCAGGGAGAGTTCACAACTTTTTAATGGTGCAGTAGGGATGTTCTGAATGAAACTAGACTACGCCAATGCTTACAAACCAATAATGTCTGCTTCTGTGCCCAGAATTTCTCCTCTTTCCTTAATCAGCATATAAAAGACAGGTTTAAGAGACTACGGATGTGAACTGAAATACAATATTACTTCTGAAATCCCATGGATCTGAACACATAGAAGATGCAATGTAAAAACAGAGAGTACTGTGAGAAATAGTGGTGGCAGCGTGGACCATTGACTAGAAATCCATTTTTGTCTCACTGGGCAAAAGTTTGACAATTTGTCACCACAATTTCTGGAATTTTCATCAATTAAAAAAGTCAAGCTAAATTGGAGAATGCAGAAGAGGTTGAAAATTTTCCAGCATTTTTAATCTTGACGTAAAGGCGTCTGCAGTTGGAAAGTCTAAGGAAGCTGTTTTCCCAACTATTTCTGAAGCTAATTAATTCAAAATGAACAAATAAAAATCAAACTTTTAATGATGTATTACCAATTATTAAACATGACAATTTTTACAACTTTTGATGAGCAAGTAGACCAGAAATAAAAATGTGGATCTATTTATCTAGACAAGCAATTTTTCTGTTTTATGGATAATTCAATTCTGTTTGTGTTTTCACTCAGTCAGATGTAGTGAACATGACATCAGAAGTCCTCTAAAGCACAATCCTTCGATAGCTCAGCTGGTAGAGCGGAGGACTGTAGAGGAAATTGGTACAGAAATCCTTAGGTCGCTGGTTCAACTCCGGCTCGAAGGAAAGTTTTTCATATCATTTTAGAGGGCAATTTCTGACATATTAAATAGCCAGAAATATGCATGACTCATGCTGTTTATCTTTAATAGTCAGAGAAACTGTAACTTGTTTTCATTTCTGCTGCCTGTTAATCATCCTGCATGCTGCTGAGCCTCTAGTAGGGCAATTATGGTTTCTGTGCTCTGTTGAAGTACAGTGCAGAGGCAGGTGATAGAGACACGAGTTCTGTTACTGGGGATACTTTCCATAGCTCTTTGCAACTCATTAAAATGGAAATGAGAACCTTTTCCACTTCTTGGAAAGTGGCCTACAGACATCACACATGGATTTATTGCATTGTTACCTATCCTGCTGGATTGGCATTTACAAATCTGCAAGTGGTCAGGGACGTGCCGTGATGATGCAAATCACATCATCAAACATTGCCCACCTCACTGATCACTGAGTGGTCTGGAGCGTGATGATGAAATTAGTGTCATCTTAGGCCATGCCAAACCCACTCAATGTCACCACCTGGTTAAATATGAAATACACAGAGAGTTAAGATACATTACAGCAAAGCATGATATATTTGTTCTGCTGCTATGCTGAAACACTCAACGGAAAAGTCCCATATGGTCTAGCAGTTAGGATTCCTGGTTTTCACCCAGGTGGCCTGGGTTCGACTCCCGGTATGGGAAGTTGAAGCTTTTTTGAATGGCAGCAACAGTACCACTTGTTTAATGCTCTGTTGATCTCAGCAACAAAATCCAGGAGAAACTGTGCTTTGGTTATGGAAATGGGATGTGGTCAAATCCACAGTATTTATATACCTCCCAACATTTCTGTATCCAAAATTAGGACAGAACTGGTCTGACCCCATATTTCAACATCCATCTTCCAAATTTCGAGTGGGACAACCCTATTTTATATGTAACACATCCTTCATGTGAAAAAAAAAAAAACTCTTGAACTTGTGGATCAATGGGTTTCCAGGGAAGGTTCACAACTTTTTAATGGTGCAGTAGGGATGTTCTGAATGAAACTAGACTACGCCAATGCTTACAAACCAATAATGTCTGCTTCTGTGCCCAGAATTTCTCCGCTTTCCTTAATCAGCATACAAAGGACAGGTTTAAGAGACCACGGATGGGAACTGAAATACAATATTACTTCTGAAATCCCATGGATCTGAACCCATAGAAGATGCATTGTAAAAACAGAGAGTACTGTGAGAAATAGTGGTGGCAGCGTGGACCATTGACTAGAAATCCATGTTTGTCTCACTGGGCAAAAGTTTGACAATTTGTCACCACAATTTCTGGAATTTTCATCAATTAAAAAAGTCAAGCTAAATTGGAGAACACAGAAGAGGTTGAAAATTTTCCAGCATTTTTAATCTTGACGTAAAGGCGTCTGCAGTTGGAAAATCTAAGGAAGCTGTTTTCCCAACTATTTCTGAAGCTAATTAATTCAAAATGAACAAATAAAAATCAAACTTTTAATGATGTATTACCAATTATTAAATATGACAATTTTTACAACTTTTGATGAGCAAGTAGACCAGAAATAAAAATGTGGATCTCTTTATCTAGACAAGCAATTTTTCTGTTTTATGGATATTTCAATTCTGTTTGTGTTTTCACTCAGTCAGATGTAGTGCACATGACATCAGAAATCCTCTAAAGCACAATCCTTCGATAGCTCAGCTGGTAGAGCGGAGGACTGTAGAGGAAATTGGTACAGAAATCCTTAGGTCGCTGGTTCAATTCCGGCTCGAAGGAAAGTTTTTCATATCAGTTTAGAGGGCAATTTCTGACATATTAAATACCCAGAAATATGCATGACTCATGCTGTTTATCTTTAATAGTCAGAGAAACTGTAACTTGTTTTCATTTCTGCTGCCTGTTAATCTTCCTGCATGCTGCTGAGCCTCTAGTAGGGCAATTATGGTTTCTGTGCTCTGTTGAAGTACAGTGCAGAGGCAGGTGATAGAGACACGAGTTCTGTTACTGGGGATCCTTTCCATAGCTCTTTGCAACTCATTAAAATGGAAATGAGAACCTTTCCCACTTCTTGGAAAGTGGCCTACAGACATCACACATGGATTTATTGCATTGTTACCTATCCTGCTGGATTGGCATTTACAAATCTGCAAGTGGTCAGGGATGTGCCGTGATGATGCAAATCACATCATCAAACATTGCCCACCTCACTGATCACTGAGTGGTCTGGAGCGTGATGATGAAATTAGTGTCATCTTAGGCCATGCCAAACCCACTCCATGTCACCACCTGGTTAAATATGAAATACACAGAGAGTTAAGATACATTACAGCAAAGCATGATATATTTGTTCTGCTGCTATGCTGAAACACTCAACAGAAAAGTCCCATATGGTCTAGCAGTTAGGATTCCTGGTTTTCACCCAGGTGGCCCAGGTTCGACTCCCGGTATGGGAAGTTGAAGCTTTTTTGAATGGCAGCAACAGTACCACTTGTTTAATGCTCTGTTGATCTCAGCAACAAAATCCAGGAGAAACTGTGCTTTGGTTATGGAAATGGGATGTGGTGAAATCCACAGTATTTATATACCTCCCAACATTTCTGTATCCAAAATTAGGACAGAACTGGTCTGACCCCATATTTCAACATCCATCTTCCAAATTTCGAGTGGGACAACCGTATTTTATATGTAACACATCCTTCATGTGAAAAAAAAGAACTCTTGAACTTGTATATCAATGGGTTTCCAGGGAGAGTTCACAACTTTTTAATGGTGCAGTAGGGATGTTCTGAATGAAACTAGACTACGCCAATGCTTACAAACCAATAATGTCTGCTTCTGTGCCCAGAATTTCTCCGCTTTCCTTAATCAGCATACAAAGGACAGGTTTAAGAGACCACGGATGGGAACTGAAATACAATATTACTTCTGAAATCCCATGGATCTGAACCCATAGAAGATGCATTGTAAAAACAGAGAGTACTGTGAGAAATAGTGGTGGCAGCGTGGACCATTGACTAGAAATCCATTTTTGTCTCACTGGGCAAAAGTTTGACAATTTGTCACCACAATTTCTGGAATTTTCATCAATTAAAAAAGTCAAGCTAAATTGGAGAACGCAGAAGAGGTTGAAAATTTTCCAGCATTTTTAATCTTGACGTAAAGGCGTCTGCAGTTGGAAAATCTAAGGAAGCTGTTTTCCCAACTATTTCTGAAGCTAATTAATTCAAAATGAACAAATAAAAAATCAAACTTTTAATGATGTATTACCAATTATTAAATATGACAATTTTTACAACTTTTGATGAGCAAGTAGACCAGAAATAAAAATGTGGATCTCTTTATCTAGACAAGCAATTTTTCTGTTTTATAGATAATTCAATTTTGTTTGTGTTTTCACTCAGTCAGATGTAGTGCACATGACATCAGAATTCCTCTAAAGCACAATCCTTCGATAGCTCAGCTGGTAGAGCGGAAGACTGTAGAGGAAATTGGTACAGAAATCCTTAGGTCGCTGGTTCAACTCCGGCTCGAAGGAAAGTTTTTCATATCATTTTAGAGGGCAATTTCTGACATATTAAATACCCAGAAATATCCATGGCTCATGCTGTTTATCTTTAATAGTCAGAGAAACTGTAACTTGTTTTCATTTCTGCTGCCTGTTAATCATCCTGCATGCTGCTGAGCCTCTAGTAGGGCAATTATGGTTTCTGTGCTCTGTTGAAGTACAGTGCAGAGGCAGGTGATAGAGACACGAGTTCTGTTACTGGGGATACTTTCCATAGCTCTTTGCAACTCATTAAAATGGAAATGAGAACCTTTTCCACTTCTTGGAAAGTGGCCTACAGACATCACACATGGATTTATTGCATTGTTACCTATCATGCTGGATTGGCATTTACAAATCTGCAAGTGGTCAGGGACGTGCCGTGATGATGCAAATCACATCATCAAACATTGCCCACCTCACTGATCACTGAGTGGTCTGGAGCGTGATGATGAAATTAGTGTCATCTTAGGCCATGCCAAACCCACTCCATGTCACCACCTGGTTAAATATGAAATACACAGAGAGTTAAGATACATTACAGCAAAGCATGATATATTTGTTCTGCTGCTATGCTGAAACACTCAACAGAAAAGTCCCATATGGTCTAGCAGTTAGGATTCCTGGTTTTCACCCAGGTGGCCCGGGTTCGACTCCCGGTATGGGAAGTTGAAGCTTTTTTGAATGGCAGCAACAGTACCACTTGTTTAATGCTCTGTTGATCTCAGCAACAAAATCCAGGAGAAACTGTGCTTTGCTTATGGAAATGGGATGTGGTCAAATCCACAGTATTTATATACCTCCCAACATTTCTGTATCCAAAATTAGGACAGAACTGGTCTGACCCCATATTTCAACATCCATCTTCCAAATTTCGAGTGGGACAACCGTATTTTATATGTAACACATCCTTCATGTGAAAAAAAAGAACTCTTGAACTTGTGTATCAATGGGTTTCCAGGGAGAGTTCACAACTTTTTAATGGTGCAGTAGGGATGTTCTGAATGAAACTAGACTACGCCAATGCTTACAAACCAATAATGTCTGCTTCTGTGCCCAGAATTTCTCCGCTTTCCTTAATCAGCATACAAAGGACAGGTTTAAGAGACCACGGATGGGAACTGAAATACAATATTACTTCTGAAATCCCATGGATCTGAACCCATAGAAGATGCATTGTAAAAACAGAGAGTACTGTGAGAAATAGTGGTGGCAGCGTGGACCATTGACTAGAAATCCATTTTTGTCTCACTGGGCAAAAGTTTGACAATTTGTCACCACAATTTCTGGAATTTTCATCAATTAAAAAAGTCAAGCTAAATTGGAGAACGCAGAAGAGGTTGAAAATTTTCCAGCATTTTTAATCTTGACGTAAAGGCGTCTGCAGTTGGAAAATCTAAGGAAGCTGTTTTCCAAACTATTTCTGAAGCTAATTAATTCAAAATGAACAAATAAAAATCAAACTTTTAATGATGTATTACCAATTATTAAATATGACAATTTTTACAACTTTTGATGAGCAAGTAGACCAGAAATAAAAATGTGGATCTCTTTATCTAGACAAGCAATTTTTCTGTTTTATGGATAATTCAATTTTGTTTGTGTTTTCACTCAGTCAGATGTAGTGCACATGACATCAGAAATCCTCTAAAGCACAATCCTTCGATAGCTCAGCTGGTAGAGCGGAGGACTGTAGAGGAAATTGGTACAGAAATCCTTAGGTCGCTGGTTCAACTCCAGCTCGAAGGAAAGTTTTTCATATCATTTTAGAGGGCAATTTCTGACATATTAAATACCCAGAAATATGCATGACTCATGCTGTTTATCTTTAATAGTCAGAGAAACTGTAACTTGTTTTCATTTCTGCTGCCTGTTAATCATCCTGCATGCTGCTGAGCCTCTAGTAGGGCAATTATGGTTTCTGTGCTCTGTTGAAGTACAGTGCAGAGGCAGGTGATAGAGACACGAGTTCTGTTACTGGGGATACTTTCCATAGCTCTTTGCAACTCATTAAAATGGAAATGAGAACCTTTTCCACTTCTTGGAAAGTGGCCTACAGACATCACACATGGATTTATTGCATTGTTACCTATCCTGCTGGATTGGCATTTACAAATCTGCAAGTGGTCAGGGACGTGCCGTGATGATGCAAATCACATCATCAAACATTGCCCACCTCACTGATCACTGAGTGGTCTGGAGCGGGATGATGAAATTAGTGTCATCTTAGGCCATGCCAAACCCACTCCATGTCACCACCTGGTTAAATATGAAATACACAGAGAGTTAAGATACATTACAGCAAAGCATGATATATTTGTTCTGCTGCTATGCTGAAACACTCAACGGAAAAGTCCCATATGGTCTAGCAGTTAGGATTCCTGGTTTTCACCCAGGTGGCCCGGGTTCGACTCCCGGTATGGGAAGTTGAAGCTTTTTTGAATGGCAGCAACAGTACCACTTGTTTAATGCTCTGTTGATCTCAGCAACAAAATCCAGGAAAAACTGTGCTTTGGTTATGGAAATGGGATGTGGTCAAATCCACAAGATTTATATACCTCCCAACATTTCTGTATCCAAAATTAGGACAGAACTGGTCTGACCCCATATTTCAACATCCATCTTCCAAATTTCGAGTGGGACAACCCTATTTTATATGTAACACATCCTTCATGTGAAAAAAAAGAACTCTTGAACTTGTGGATCAATGGGTTTCCAGGGAGAGTTCACAACTTTTTAATGGTGCAGTAGGGATGTTCTGAATGAAACTAGACTACGCAAATGCTTAGAAACCAATAATGTCTGCTTCTGTGTCCAGAATTTCTCCGCTTTCCTTAATCAGCATACAAAGGACAGGTTTAAGAGACCACGGATGGGAACTGAAATACAATATTACTTCTGAAATCCCATGGATCTGAACCCATAGAAGATGCATTGTAAAAACAGAGAGTACTGTGAGAAATAGTGGTGGCAGCATGGACCATTGACTAGAAATCCATTTTTGTCTCACTGGGCAAAAGTTTGACAATTTGTCACCACAATTTCTGGAATTTTTATCAATTAAAAAAGTCAAGCTAAATTGGAGAACGCAGAAGAGGTTGAAAATTTTCCAGCATTTTTAATCTTGACGTAAAGGCGTCTGCAGTTGGAAAATCTAAGGAAGCTGTTTTCCCAACTATTTCTGAAGCTAATTAATTCAAAATGAACAAATAAAAATCAAACTTTTAATGATGTATTACCAAATATTAAATATGACAATTTTTACAACTTTTCATGAGCAAGTAGACCAGAAATAAAAATGTGGATCTCTTTATCTAGACAAGCAATTTTTCTGTTTTATGGATAATTCAATTCTGTTTGTGTTTTCACTCAGTCAGATGTAGTGCACATGACATCAGAAATCCTCTAAAGCACAATCCTTCGATAGCTCAGCTGGTAGAGTGGAGGACTGTAGAGTAAATTGGTACAGAAATCCTTAGTGTGCTGGTTCAACTCCTGCTCGAAGGAAAGTTTTTCATATCATTTTAGAGGGCAATTTCTGACATATTAAATACCCAGAAATATGCATGACTCATGCTGTTTATCTTTAATAGTCAGAGAAACTGTAACTTGTTTTCATTTCTGCTGCCTGTTAATCATCCTGCATGCTGCTGAGCCTCTAGTAGGGCAATTATGGTTTCTGTGCTCTGTTGAAGTATAGTGCAGAGGCAGGTGATAGAGACACGAGTTCTGTTACTGGGAATACTTTCCATAGCTCTTTGCAACTTATTAAAATGGAAATGAGAACCTTTTCCACTTCTTGGAAAGTGGCCTACAGACATCACACATGGATTTATTGCATTGTTACCTATGCTGCTGGATTGGCATTTACAAATCTGCAAGTGGTCAGGGACGTGCCGTGATGATGCAAATCACATCATCAAACATTGCCCACCTCACTGATCACTGAGTGGTCTGGAGCGTGATGATGAAATTAGTGTCATCTTAGGCCATGCCAAACCCACTCCATGTCACCACCTGGTTAAATATGAAATACACAGAAAGTTAAGATACATTACAGCAAAGCATGATATATTTGTTCTGCTGCTATGCTGAAACACTCAATGAAAAAGTCCCATATGGTCTAGCGGTTAGGATTCCTGGTTTTCACCCAGGCGGCCCGGGTTCGACTCCCGGTATGGGAAGTTAAAGCTTTTTTGAATGGCAGCAACAGTACCACTTGTTTAATGCTCTGTTGATCTCAGCAACAAAATCCAGGAAAAACTGTGCTTTGGTTATGGAAATGGGATGTGCTCAAATCCACAAGATTTATATACCTCCCAACATTTCTGTATCCAAAATTAGGACAGAACTGGTCTGACCCCATATTTCAACATCCATCTTCCAAATTTCGAGTGGGACAACCCTATTTTATATGTAACACATCCTTCATGTGAAAAAAAAGAACTCTTGAACTTGTGGATCAATGGGTTTCCAGGGAGAGTTCACAACTTTTTAATGGTGCAGTAGGGATGTTCTGAATGAAACTAGACTACGCAAATGCTTAGAAACCAATATTTTCTGCTTCTGTGTCCAGAATTTCTCCGCTTTCCTTAATCAGCATACAAAGGACAGGTTTAAGAGACCATGGATGGGAACTGAAATACAATATTACTTCTGAAATCCCATGGATCTGAACCCATAGAAGATGCATTGTAAAAACAGAGAGTACTGTGAGAAATAGTGGTGGCAGCGTGGACCATTGACTAGAAATCCATTTTTGTCTCACTGGGCAAAAGTTTGACAATTTGTCACCACAATTTCTGGAATTTTTATCAATTAAAAAAGTCAAGCTAAATTGGAGAACGCAGAAGAGGTTGAAAATTTTCCAGCATTTTTAATCTTGACGTAAAGGCGTATGCAGTTGGAAAATCTAAGGAATCTGTTTTCCCAACTATTTCTGAAGCTAATTAATTCAAAATGAACAAATAAAAATCAAACTTTTAATGATGTATTACCAATTATTAAATATGACAATTTTTACAACTTTTCATGAGCAAGTAGACCAGAAATAAAAATGTGGATCTCTTTATCTAGACAAGCAATTTTTCTGTTTTATGGATATTTCAATTCTGTTTGTGTTTTCTCTCAGTCAGATGTAGTGCACATGACATCAGAAATCCTCTAAAGCACAATCCTTCGATAGCTCAGCTGGTAGAGCGGAGGACTGTAGAGGAAATTGGTACAGAAATCCTTAGGTCACTGGTTCAACTCTGGCTCAAAGGAAAGTTTTTCATATCATTTTAGAGGGCAATTTCTGACATATTAAATACCCAGAAATATGCATGACTCATGCTGTTTATCTTTAATAGTCAGAGAAACTGTAACTTGTTTTCATTTCTGCTGCCTGTTAATCATCCTGCATGCTGCTGAGCCTCTAGTAGGGCAATTATGGTTTCTGTGCTCTGTTGAAGTACAGTGCAGAGGCAGGTGATAGAGACACGAGTTCTGTTACTGGGGATACTTTCCATAGCTCTTTGCAACTCATTAAAATGGAAATGAGAACCTTTTCCACTTCTTGGAAAGTGGCCTACAGACATCACACATGGATTTATTGCATTGTTACCTATCCTGCTGGATTGGCATTTACAAATCTGCAAGTGGTCAGGGACGTGCCGTGATGATGCAAATCACATCATCAAACATTGCCCACCTCACTGATCACTGAGTGGTCTGGAGCGTGATGATGAAATTAGTGTCATCTTAGGCCATGCCAAACCCACTCCATGTCACCACCTGGTTAAATATGAAATACACAGAGAGTTAAGATACATTACAGCAAAGCATGGTCAAATCCACAGGATTTATATACCTCCTAACATTTCTGTATCCAAAATTAGGACAGAACTGGTCTGACCCCATATTTCAACATCCATCTTCCAAATTTCGAGTGGGACAACCCTATTTTATATGTAACACATCCTTCATGTGAAAAAAAAGAACTCTTGAACTTGTGGATCAATGGGTTTCCAGGGAGAGTTCACAACTTTTTAATGGTGCAGTAGGGATGTTCTGAATGAAACTAGACTACGCAAATGCTTATAAACCAATAATGTCTGCTTCTGTGCCCAGAATTTCTCCGCTTTCCTTAATCAGCATACAAAGGATAGGTTTAAGAGACCATGGATGGGAACTGAAATACAATATTACTTCTGAAATCCCATGGATCTGAACCCATAGAAGATGCATTGTAAAAACAGAGAGTACTGTGAGAAATAGTGGTGGCAGTGTGGACCATTGACTAGAAATCCATTTTTGTCTCACTGGGCAAAAGTTTGACAATTTGTCACCACAATTTCTGGAATTTTCATCAATTAAAAAAGTCAAGCTAAATTGGAGAACGCAGAAGAGGGTGAAAATTTTCCAGCATTTTTAATCTTGACGTAAAGGCGTCTACAGTTGGAAAATCTAAGGAAGCTGTTTTCCCAACTATTTCTGAAGCTAATTAATTCAAAATGAACAAATAAAAATCAAACTTTTAATGATGTATTACCAATTATTAAATATGACAATTTTTACAACTTTTGATGAGCAAGTAGACCAGAAATAAAAATGTGGATCTCTTTATCTAGACAAGCAATTTTTCTGTTTTATGGATATTTCAATTCTGTTTGTGTTTTCACTCAGTCAGATGTAGTGCACATGACATCAGAAATCCTCTAAAGCACAATCCTTCGATAGCTCAGCTGGTAGAGCGGAGGACTGTAGAGGAAATTGGTACAGAAATCCTTAGGTCACTGGTTCAACTCTGGCTCGAAGGAAAGTTTTTCATATCATTTTAGAGGGCAATTTCTGACATATTAAATACCCAGAAATATGCATGACTCATGCTGTTTATCTTTAATAGTCAGAGAAACTGTAACTTGTTTTCATTTCTGCTGCCTGTTAATCATCCTGCATGCTGCTGAGCCTCTAGTAGGGCAATTATGGTTTCTGTGCTCTGTTGAAGTACAGTGCAGAGGCAGGTGATAGAGACACGAGTTCTGTTACTGGGGATACTTTCCATAGCTCTTTGCAACTCATTAAAATGGAAATGAGAACCTTTTCCACTTCTTGGAAAGTGGCCTACAGACATCACACATGGATTTATTGCATTGTTACCTATCCTGCTGGATTGGCATTTACAAATCTGCAAGTGGTCAGGGACGTGCCGTGATGATGCAAATCACATCATCAAACATTGCCCACCTCACTGATCACTGAGTGGTCTGGAGCGTGATGATGAAATTAGTGTCATCTTAGGCCATGCCAAACCCACTCCATGTCACCACCTGGTTAAATATGAAATACACAGAGAGTTAAGATACATTACAGCAAAGCATGATATATTTGTTCTGCTGCTATGCTGAAACACTCAACGGAAAAGTCCCATATGGTCTAGCAGTTAGGATTCCTGGTTTTCACCCAGATGGCCCGGGTTCGATTCCGGTATGGGAAGTTGACACTTTTTTGAATGGCAGCAACAGTACCACTTGTTTAATGCTCTGTTGATCTCAGCAACAAAATCCAGGAGAAACTGTGCTTTGGTTATGGAAATGGGATGTGGTCAAATCCACAGGATTTATATACCTCCCAACATTTCTGTATCCAAAATTAGGATAGAACTGGTCTGACCCCATATTTCAACATCCATCTTCCAAATTTCGAGTGGGACAACCCTATTTTATATGTAACACATCCTTCATGTGAAAAAAAAGAACTCTTGAACTTGTGGATCAATGGGTTTCCAGGGAGAGTTCACAACTTTTTAATGGTGCAGTAGGGATGTTCTGAATGAAACTAGACTACGCAAATGCTTACAAACCAATAATGTCTGCTTCTGTGCCCAGAATTTCTCCGCTTTCCTTAATCAGCATACAAAGGACAGGTTTAAGAGACCATGGATGGGAACTGAAATACAATATTACTTCTGAAATCCCATGGATCTGAACCCATAGAAGATGCATTGTAAAAACAGAGAGTACTGTGAGAAATAGTGGTGGCAGTGTGGACCATTGACTAGAAATCCATTTTTGTCTCACTGGGCAAAAGTTTGACAATTTGTCACCACAATTTCTGGAATTTTCATCAATTAAAAAAGTCAAGCTAAATTGGAGAACGCAGAAGAGGTTGAAAATTTTCCAGCATTTTTAATCTTGACGTAAAGGCGTCTACAGTTGGAAAATCTAAGGAAGCTGTTTTCCCAACTATTTCTGAAGCTAATTAATTCAAAATGAACAAATAAAAATCAAACTTTTAATGATGTATTACCAATTATTAAATATGACAATTTTTACAACTTTTGATGAGCAAGTAGACCAGAAATAAAAATGTGGATCTCTTTATCTAGACAAGCAATTTTTCTGTTTTATGGATAATTCAATTTTGTTTGTGTTTTCACTCAGTCAGATATAGTGCACATGACATCAGAAGTCCTCTAAAGCACAATCCTTCGATAGCTCAGCTGGTAGAGCGGAGGACTGTAGCGGAAATTGGTACAGAAATCCTTAGGTCGCTGGTTCAACTCCGGCTTGAAGGAAAGTTTTTTATATAATTTTAGAGGGCAATTTCTGACATATTAAATACCCAGAAATATGCATGACTCATGCTGTTTATCTTTAATAGTCAGAGAAACTGTAACTTGTTTTCATTTCTGCTGCCTGTTAATCATCCTGCATGCTGCTGAGCCTCTAGTAGGGCAATTATGGTTTCTGTGCTCTGTTGAAGTACAGTGCAGAGGCAGGTGATAGAGACACGAGTTCTGTTACTGGGGATACTTTCCATAGCTCTTTGCAACTCATTAAAATGGAAATGAGAACCTTTTCCACTTCTTGGAAAGTGGCCTACAGACATCGCACATGGATTTATTGCATTGTTACCTATCCTGCTGGATTGGCATTTACAAATCTGCAAGTGGTCAGGGACGTGCCGTGATGATGCAAATCATATCATCAAACATTGCCCACCTCACTGATCACTGAGTGGTCTGGAGCGTGATGATGAAATTAGTGTCATCTTAGGCCATGCCAAACCCACTCCATGTCACCACCTGGTTAAATATGAAATACACAGAGTTAAGATACATTACAGCAAAGCATGATATATTTGTTCTGCTGCAATGCTGAAACACTCAACAGAAAAGTCCCATATGGTCTAGCAGTTAGGATTCCTGGTTTTCACCCAGGCGGCCTGGGTTCGACTCCCGGTATGGGAAGTTGAAGCTTTTTTGAATGGCAGCAACAGTACCACTTGTTTAATGCTCTGTTGATCTCAGCAACAAAATCCAGGAAAAACTGTGCTTTTTTTATGGAAATGGGATGTGGTCAAATCCACAGGATTTATATACCTCCCAACATTTCTGTATCCAAAATTAGGATAGTACTGGTCTGACCCCATATTTCAACATCCATCTTCCAAATTTCGAGTGGGACAACCCTATTTTATATGTAACACATCCTTCATGTGAAAAAAAAGAACTCTTGAACTTGTGGATCAATGGGTTTCCAGGGAGAGTTCACAACTTTTTAATGGTGCAGTAGGGATGTTCTGAATGAAACTAGACTACGCAAATGCTTACAAACCAATAATGTCTGCTTCTGAGCCCAGAATTTCTCCGCTTTCCTTAATCAGCATACAAAAGACAGGTTTAAGACACCACGGATGGGAACTGAAATACAATATTACTTCTGAAATCCCATGGATCTGAACCCATAGAAGATGCATTGTAAAAACAGAGAGTACTGTGAGAAATAGTGGTGGCAGCGTGGACCATTGACTAGAAATCCATTTTTGTCTCACTGGGCAAAAGTTTGACAATTTGTCACCACAATTTCTGGAATTTTCATCAATTAAAAAAGTCAAGCTAAATTGGAGAACGCAGAAGAGGTTGAAAATTTTCCAGCATTTTTAATCTTGACGTAAAGGCGTCTGCAGTTGGAAAATCTAAGGAAGCTGTTTTCCCAACTATTTCTGAAGCTAATTAATTCAAAATGAACAAATAAAAATCAAACTTTTAATGATGTATTACCAATTATTAAATATAACAATTTTTACAACTTTTGATGAGCAAGTAGACCAGAAATAAAAATGTGGATCTCTTTATCTAGACAAGCAATTTTTCTGTTTTATGGATAATTCAATTTTGTTTGTGTTTTCACTCAGTCAGATGTAGTGCACATGACATCAGAAGTCCTCTAAAGCACAATCCTTCAATAGCTCAGCTGGTAGAGCGGAGGACTGTAGAGGAAATTGGTACAGAAATCCTTAGGTCGCTGGTTCAACTCCGGCTCGAAGGAAAGTTTTTCATATCATTTTAGAGGGCAATTTCTGACATATTTAATACCCAGAAATATGCATGGCTCATGTTGTTTATCTTTAATAGTCAGAGAAACTGTAACTTGTTTTCATTTCTGCTGCCTGTTAATCATCCTGCATGCTGCTGAGCCTCTAGTAGAGCAATTATGGTTTCTGTGCTCTGTTGAAGTACAGTGCAGAGGCAGGTGATAGAGACACGAGTTCTGTTACTGGGGATACTTTCCATAGCTCTTTGCAACTCATTAAAATGGAAATGAGAACCTTTTCCACTTCTTGGAAAGTGGCCTACAGACATCACACATGGATTTATTGCATTGTTACCTATCCTGCTGGATTGGCATTTACAAATCTGCAAGTGGTCAGGGACGTGCCGTGATGATGCAAATCACATCATCAAACATTGCCCACCTCACTGATCACTGAGTGGTCTGGAGCGTGATGATGAAATTAGTGTCATCTTAGGCCATGCCAAACCCACTCCATGTCACCACCTGGTTAAATATGAAATACACAGAGTTAAGATACATTACAGCAAAGCATGATATATTTGTTCTGCTGCTATGCTGAAACACTCAACGGAAAAGTCCCATATGGTCTAGCAGTTAGGATTCCTGGTTTTCACCCCAGCGGCCTGGGTTCGACTCCCGGTATGGGAAGTTGAAGCTTTTTTGAATGGCAGCAACAGTACCACTTGTTTAATGCTCTGTTGATCTCGGCAACAAAATCCAGGAGAAACTGTGCTTTGGTTATGGAAATGGGATGTGGTGAAATCCACAGTATTTATATACCTCCCAACATTTCTGTATCCAAAATTAGGACAGAACTGGTCTGACCCCATATTTCAACATCCATCTTCCAAATTTCGAGTGGGACAACCCTATTTTATATGTAACACATCCTTCATGTGAAAAAAAGAACTCTTGTACTTGTGGATCAATGGGTTTCCAGGGAGAGTTCACAACTTTTTAATGGTGCAGTAGGGATGTTCTGAATGAAACTAGACTATGCAAATGCTTAGAAACCAATAATGTCTGCTTCTGTGCCCAGAATTTCTCCGCTTTCCTTAATCAGCATACAAAGGACAGGTTTAAGAGACCATGGATGGGAACTGAAATACAATATTACTTCTGAAATCCCATGGATCTGAACCCATAGAAGATGCATTGTAAAAACAGAGAGTACTGTGAGAAATAGTGGTGGCAGCGTGGACCATTGACTAGAAATCCATTTTTGTCTCACTGGGCAAAAGTTTGACAATTTGTCACCACAATTTCTGGAATTTTCATCAATTAAAAAAGTCAAGCTAAATTGGAGAACGCAGAAGAGGGTGAAAATTTTCCAGCATTTTTAATCTTGACGTAAAGGCGTCTACAGTTGGAAAATCTAAGGAAGCTGTTTTCCCAACTATTTCTGAAGCTAATTAATTCAAAATGACCAAAAAAAAATCAAACTTTTAATGATGTATTACCAATTATTAAATATGACAATTTTTACAACTTTTGATGAGCAAGTAGACCAGAAATAAAAATGTGGATCTCTTTATCTAGACAAGCAATTTTTCTGTTTTATGGATATTTCAATTCTGTTTTTGTTTTCACTCAGTCAGATGTAGTGCCCATGACATCAGAAATCCTCTAAAGCACAATCCTTCGATAGCTCAGCTGGTAGAGCGGAGGACTGTAGAGGAAATTGGTACAGAAATCCTTAGGTCGCTGGTTCAACTCCGGCTCAAAGGAAAGTTTTTCATATCATTTTAGAGGGCAATTTCTGACATATTAAATACCCAGAAATATGCATGGCTCATGCTGTTTATCTTTAATAGTCAGAGAAACTGTAACTTGTTTTCATTTCTGCTGCCTGTTAATCATCCTGCATGCTGCTGAGCCTCTAGTAGGGCAATTATGGTTTCTGTGCTCTGTTGAAGTACAGTGCAGAGGCAGGTGATAGAGACACGAGTTCTGTTACTGGGGATACTTTCCATAGCTCTTTGCAACTCATTAAAATGGAAATGAGAACCTTTTCCACTTCTTGGAAAGTGGCCTCCAGACATCACACATGGATTTATTGCATTGTTACCTATCCTGCTGGATTGGCATTTACAAATCTGCAAGTGGTCAGGGACGTGCCGTGATGATGCAAATCACATCATCAAACATTGCCCACCTCACTGATCACTGAGTGGTCTGGAGCGTGATGATGAAATTAGTGTCATCATAGGCCATGCCAAACCCACTCCATGTCACCACCTGGTTAAATATGAAATACACAGAGTTAAGATACATTACAGCAAAGCATGATATATTTGTTCTGCTGCTATGCTGAAACACTCAACGGAAAAGTCCCATATGGTCTAGCAGTTAGGATTCCTGGTTTTCACCCAGGCGGCCCGGGTTCGACTCCCGGTATGGGAAGTTGAAGCTTTTTTGAATGGCAGCAACAGTACCACTTGTTTAATGCTCTGTTGATCTCAGCAACAAAATCCAGGAAAAACTGTGCTTTGGTTATGGAAATGGGATGTGGTCAAATCCACAGTATTTATATACCTCCCAACATTTCTGTATCCAAAATTAGGACAGAACTGGTCTGACCCCATATTTCAACATCCATCTTCCAAATTTCGAGTGGGACAACCCTATTTTATATGTAACACATCCTTCATGTGAAAAAAAAGAACTCTTGAACTTGTGGATCAACGGGTTTCCAGGGAGTGTTCACAACTTTTTAATGGTGCAGTAGGGATGTTCTGAATGAAACTAGACTACGCAAATGCTTACAAACCAATAATGTCTGCTTCTGTGCCCAGAATTTCTCCGCTTTCCTTAATCAGCATACAAAGGACAGGTTTGAGACCATGGATGGGAACTGAAATACAATATTACTTCTGAAATCCCATGGATCTGAACCCATAGAAGATGCATTGTAAAAACAGAGAGTACTGTGAGAAATAGTGGTGGCAGCATGGACCATTGACTAGAAATCCATTTTTGTCTCACTGGGCAAAAGTTTGACAATTTGTCACCACAATTTCTGGAATTTTCATCAATTAAAAAAGTCAAGCTAAATTGGAGAACGCAGAAGAGGTTGAAAATTTTCCAGCATTTTTAATCTTGACGTAAAGGCGTCTGCAGTTGGAAAATCTAAGGAAGCTGTTTTCCCAACTATTTCTGAAGCTAATTAATTCAAAATGAACAAATAAAAATCAAACTTTTAATGATGTATTACCAATTATTAAATATGACAATTTTTACAACTTTTGATGAGCAAGTAGACCTGAAATAAAAATGTGGATCTCTTTATCTAGACAAGCAATTTTTCTGTTTTATGGATATTTCAATTCTGTTTTTGCTTTCACTCAGTCAGATATAGTGCACATGACATCAGAAACCCTCTAAAGCACAATCCTTCGATAGCTCAGCTGGTAGAGCGGAGGACTGTAGAGGAAATTGGTACAGAAATCCTTAGGTCGCTGGTTCAACTCCGGCTCGAAGGAAAGTTTTTCATATCATTTTAGAGGGCAATTTCTGACATATTAAAAACCCAGAAATATGCATGGCTCATGCTGTTTATCTTTACTAGTCAGAGAAACTGTAACTTGTTTTCATCTCTGCTGCCTGTTAATCATCCTGCATGCTGCTGAGCCTCTAGTAGGGCAATTATGGTTTCTGTGCTCTGTTGAAGTACAGTGCAGAGGCAGGTGATAGAGACACGAGTTCTGTTACTGGGGATACTTTCCATAGCTCTTTGCAACTCATTAAAATGGAAATGAGAACCTTTTCCACTTCTTGGAAAGTGGCCTCCAGACATCACACATGGATTTATTGCATTGTTACCTATCCTGCTGGATTGGCATTTACAAATCTGCAAGTGGTCAGGGACGTGCCGTGATGATGCAAATCACATCATCAAACAGTGCCCACCTCACTAATCACTGAGTGGTCTGGAGCGTGATGATGAAATTAGTGTCATCTTAGGCCATGCCAAACCCACTCCATGTCACCACCTGGTTAAATATGAAATACACAGAGAGTTAAGATACATTACAGCAAAGCATGATATATTTGTTCTGCTGCTATGCTGAAACACTCAACGAAAAAGTCCCATATGGTCTAGCGGTTAGGATTCCTGGTTTTCACCCAGGCGGCCCGGGTTCGACTCCCGGTATGGGAAGTTGAAGCTTTTTTGAATGGCAGCAACAGTACCACTTGTTTAATGCTCTGTTGATCTCAGCAACAAAATCCAGGAAAAACTGTGCTTTGGTTATGGAAATGGGATGTGGTCAAATCCACAGGATTTATATACCTCCCAACATTTCTGTATCCAAAATTAGGATAGAACTGGTCTGACCCCATATTTCAACATCCATCTTCCAAATTTCGAGTGGGACAACCCTATTTTATATGTAACACATCCTTCATGTGAAAAAAAAGAACTCTTGAACTTGTGGATCAATGGGTTTCCAGGGAGAGTTCACAACTTTTTAATGGTGCAGTAGGGATGTTCTGAATGAAACTAGACTACGCAAATGCTTATAAACCAATAATGTCTGCTTCTGTGCCCAGAATTTCTCCGCTTTCCTTAATCAGCATACAAAAGACAGGTTTAAGACACCACGGATGGGAACTGAAATACAATATTACTTCTGAAATCCCATGGATCTGAACCCATAGAAGATGCATTGTAAAAACAGAGAGTACTGTGAGAAATAGTGGTGGCAGCGTGGACCATTGACTAGAAATCCATTTTTGTCTCACTGGGCAAAAGTTTGACAATTTGTCACCACAATTTCTGGAATTTTCATCAATTAAAAAAGTCAAGCTAAATTGGAGAACGCAGAAGAGGTTGAAAATTTTCCAGCATTTTTAATCTTGACGTAAAGGCGTCTGCAGTTGGAAAATCTAAGGAAGCTGTTTTCCCAACTATTTCTGAAGCTAATTAATTCATCATCATCATCATCATCATTTATTTATATAGCGCCACTAATTCCGCAGCGCTGTACAGAGAACTCATTCACATCAGTCCCTGCCCCATTGGAGCTTACAGTCTAAATTTCCTACTATAGACACACACTCACACACATACAGACAGAGAGGGAGAGACTAGGGTCAATTTTTTTTTTTTGATTGCAGCCAATTAACCTACCGGTATATTTTTTGGAGTGTGGGAAGTTGAAGCTTTTTTGAATGGCAGCAACAGTACCACTTGTTTAATGCTCTGTTGATCTCAGCAACAAAATCCAGGAAAAACTGTGCTTTGGTTATGGAAATGGGATGTGGTCAAATCCACAGTATTTATATACCTCCCAACATTTCTGTATCCAAAATTAGGACAGAACTGGTCTGACCCCATATTTCAACATCCATCTTCCAAATTTCGAGTGGGACAACCCTATTTTATATGTAACACATCCTTCATGTGAAAAAAAAGAACTCTTGAACTTGTGGATCAACGGGTTTCCAGGGAGTGTTCACAACTTTTTAATGGTGCAGTAGGGATGTTCTGAATGAAACTAGACTACGCAAATGCTTACAAACCAATAATGTCTGCTTCTGTGCCCAGAATTTCTCCGCTTTCCTTAATCAGCATACAAAGGACAGGTTTGAGACCATGGATGGGAACTGAAATACAATATTACTTCTGAAATCCCATGGATCTGAACCCATAGAAGATGCATTGTAAAAACAGAGAGTACTGTGAGAAATAGTGGTGGCAGCATGGACCATTGACTAGAAATCCATTTTTGTCTCACTGGGCAAAAGTTTGACAATTTGTCACCACAATTTCTGGAATTTTCATCAATTAAAAAAGTCAAGCTAAATTGGAGAACGCAGAAGAGGTTGAAAATTTTCCAGCATTTTTAATCTTGACGTAAAGGCGTCTGCAGTTGGAAAATCTAAGGAAGCTGTTTTCCCAACTATTTCTGAAGCTAATTAATTCAAAATGAACAAATAAAAATCAAACTTTTAATGATGTATTACCAATTATTAAATATGACAATTTTTACAACTTTTGATGAGCAAGTAGACCTGAAATAAAAATGTGGATCTCTTTATCTAGACAAGCAATTTTTCTGTTTTATGGATATTTCAATTCTGTTTTTGCTTTCACTCAGTCAGATATAGTGCACATGACATCAGAAACCCTCTAAAGCACAATCCTTCGATAGCTCAGCTGGTAGAGCGGAGGACTGTAGAGGAAATTGGTACAGAAATCCTTAGGTCGCTGGTTCAACTCCGGCTCGAAGGAAAGTTTTTCATATCATTTTAGAGGGCAATTTCTGACATATTAAAAACCCAGAAATATGCATGGCTCATGCTGTTTATCTTTACTAGTCAGAGAAACTGTAACTTGTTTTCATCTCTGCTGCCTGTTAATCATCCTGCATGCTGCTGAGCCTCTAGTAGGGCAATTATGGTTTCTGTGCTCTGTTGAAGTACAGTGCAGAGGCAGGTGATAGAGACACGAGTTCTGTTACTGGGGATACTTTCCATAGCTCTTTGCAACTCATTAAAATGGAAATGAGAACCTTTTCCACTTCTTGGAAAGTGGCCTCCAGACATCACACATGGATTTATTGCATTGTTACCTATCCTGCTGGATTGGCATTTACAAATCTGCAAGTGGTCAGGGACGTGCCGTGATGATGCAAATCACATCATCAAACAGTGCCCACCTCACTAATCACTGAGTGGTCTGGAGCGTGATGATGAAATTAGTGTCATCTTAGGCCATGCCAAACCCACTCCATGTCACCACCTGGTTAAATATGAAATACACAGAGAGTTAAGATACATTACAGCAAAGCATGATATATTTGTTCTGCTGCTATGCTGAAACACTCAACGAAAAAGTCCCATATGGTCTAGCGGTTAGGATTCCTGGTTTTCACCCAGGCGGCCCGGGTTCGACTCCCGGTATGGGAAGTTGAAGCTTTTTTGAATGGCAGCAACAGTACCACTTGTTTAATGCTCTGTTGATCTCAGCAACAAAATCCAGGAAAAACTGTGCTTTGGTTATGGAAATGGGATGTGGTCAAATCCACAGGATTTATATACCTCCCAACATTTCTGTATCCAAAATTAGGATAGAACTGGTCTGACCCCATATTTCAACATCCATCTTCCAAATTTCGAGTGGGACAACCCTATTTTATATGTAACACATCCTTCATGTGAAAAAAAAGAACTCTTGAACTTGTGGATCAATGGGTTTCCAGGGAGAGTTCACAACTTTTTAATGGTGCAGTAGGGATGTTCTGAATGAAACTAGACTACGCAAATGCTTATAAACCAATAATGTCTGCTTCTGTGCCCAGAATTTCTCCGCTTTCCTTAATCAGCATACAAAAGACAGGTTTAAGACACCACGGATGGGAACTGAAATACAATATTACTTCTGAAATCCCATGGATCTGAACCCATAGAAGATGCATTGTAAAAACAGAGAGTACTGTGAGAAATAGTGGTGGCAGCGTGGACCATTGACTAGAAATCCATTTTTGTCTCACTGGGCAAAAGTTTGACAATTTGTCACCACAATTTCTGGAATTTTCATCAATTAAAAAAGTCAAGCTAAATTGGAGAACGCAGAAGAGGTTGAAAATTTTCCAGCATTTTTAATCTTGACGTAAAGGCGTCTGCAGTTGGAAAATCTAAGGAAGCTGTTTTCCCAACTATTTCTGAAGCTAATTAATTCATCATCATCATCATCATCATTTATTTACATAGCGCCACTAATTCCGCAGCGCTGTACAGAGAACTCATTCACATCAGTCCCTGCCCCATTGGAGCTTACAGTCTAAATTTCCTACTATAGACACACACTCACACACATACAGACAGAGAGGGAGAGACTAGGGTCAATTTTTTTTTTTTGATTGCAGCCAATTAACCTACCGGTATATTTTTTGGAGTGTGGGAGGAAACCGGAGCACCCGGAGGAAACCCACGCAAGCACAGGGAGAACATACAAACTCCACACAGATAAGGCCATGGTCGGGAATCGAACTCATGACCCCAGTGCTGTGAGGCAGACGTGCTAACCACTACGCCACTGTGCTGTCTGTTCAAATTCAAAATGAACAAATAAAAATCAAACTTTTAATGATGTATTACCAATTATTAAATATAACAATTTTTACAACTTTTGATGAGCAAGTAGACCAGAAATAAAAATGTGGATCTCTTTATCTAGACAAGCAATTTTTCTGTTTTATGGATAATTCAATTTTGTTTGTGTTTTCACTCAGTCAGATGTAGTGCACATGACATCAGAAGTCCTCTAAAGCACAATCCTTCGATAGCTCAGCTGGTAGAGCGGAGGACTGTAGAGGAAATTGGTACAGAAATCCTTAGGTCGCTGGTTCAACTCCGGCTCGAAGGAAAGTTTTTCATATCATTTTAGAGGGCAATTTCTGACATATTAAATACCCAGAAATATGCATGGCTCATGCTGTTTATCTTTAATAGTCAGAGAAACTGTAACTTGTTTTCATTTCTGCTGCCTGTTAATCATCCTGCATGCTGCTGAGCCTCTAGTAGAGCAATTATGGTTTCTGTGCTCTGTTGAAGTACAGTGCAGAGGCAGGTGATAGAGACACGAGTTCTGTTACTGGGGATACTTTCCATAGCTCTTTGCAACTCATTAAAATGGAAATGAGAACCTTTTCCACTTCTTGGAAAGTGGCCTACAGACATCACACATGGATTTATTGCATTGTTACCTATCCTGCTGGATTGGCATTTACAAATCTGCAAGTGGTCAGGGACGTGCCGTGATGATGCAAATCACATCATCAAACATTGCCCACCTCACTGATCACTGAGTGGTCTGGAGCGTGATGATGAAATTAGTGTCATCTTAGGCCATGCCAAACCCACTCCATGTCACCACCTGGTTAAATATGAAATACACAGAGTTAAGATACATTACAGCAAAGCATGATATATTTGTTCTGCTGCTATGCTGAAACACTCAACGGAAAAGTCCCATATGGTCTAGCAGTTAGGATTCCTGGTTTTCACCCAGGCGGCCTGGGTTCGACTCCCGGTATGGGAAATTGAAGCTTTTTTGAATGGCAGCAACAGTACCACTTGTTTAATGCTCTGTTGATCTCGGCAACAAAATCCAGGAGAAACTGTGCTTTGGTTATGGAAATGGGATGTGGTGAAATCCACAGTATTTATATACCTCCCAACATTTCTGTATCCAAAATTAGGACAGAACTGGTCTGACCCCATATTTCAACATTCATCTTCCAAATTTCGAGTGGGACAACCCTATTTTATATGTAACACATCCTTCATGTGAAAAAAAAAGAACTCTTGAACTTGTGGATCAATGGGTTTCCAGGGAGAGTTCACAACTTTTTAATGGTGCAGTAGGGATGTTCTGAATGAAACTAGACTACGCAAATGCTTACAAACCAATAATGTCTGCTTCTGTGCCCAGAATTTCTCCGCTTTCCTTAATCAGCATACAAAAGACAGGTTTAAGACACCACGGATGGGAACTGAAATACAATATTACTTCTGAAATCCCATGGATCTGAACCCATAGAAGATGCATTGTAAAAACAGAGAGTACTGTGAGAAATAGTGGTGGCAGCGTGGACCATTGACTAGAAATCCATTTCTGTCTCACTGGGCAAAAGTTTGACAATTTGTCACCACAATTTCTGGAATTTTCATCAATTAAAAAAGTCAAGCTAAATTGGAGAACGCAGAAGAGGGTGAAAATTTTCCAGCATTTTTAATCTTGACGTAAAGGCGTCTACAGTTGGAAAATCTAAGGAAGCTGTTTTCCCAACTATTTCTGAAGCTAATTAATTCAAAATGAACAAAAAAAAATCAAACTTTTAATGATGTATTACCAATTATTAAATATGACAATTTTTACAACTTTTGATGAGCAAGTAGACCAGAAATAAAAATGTGGATCTCTTTATCTAGACAAGCAATTTTTCTGTTTTATGGATAATTCAATTCTGTTTGTGTTTTCACTCAGTCAGATGTAGTGCACATGACATCAGAAATACTCTAAAGCACAATCCTTCAATAGCTCAGCTGGTAGAGCGGAGAACTGTAGAGGAACTTGGTACAGAAATCCTTAGGTCGCTGGTTCAACTCCGGCTCGAAGTAAATTTTTTCATATAATTTTAGAGGGCAATTTCTGACATATTAAATACCCAGAAATATGCATGACTCATGCTTTATATCTTTAATAGTCAGAGAAACTGTAACTTGTTTTCATTTCTGCTGCCTGTTAATCATCCTGCATGCTGCTGAGCCTCTAGTAGGGCAATTATGGTTTCTGTGCTCTGTTGAAGTACAGTGCAGAGGCAGGTGATAGAGACACGAGTTCTGTTACTGGGGATACTTTCCATAGCTCTTTGCAACTCATTAAAATGGAAATGAGAACCTTTTCCACTTCTTGGAAAGTGGCCTACAGACATCACACATGGATTTATTGCATTGTTACCTATCCTGCTGGATTGGCATTTACAAATCTGCAAGTGGTCAGGGACGTGCCGTGATGATGCAAATCACATCATCAAACATTGCCCACCTCACTGATCACTGAGTGGTCTGGAGCGTGATGATGAAATTAGTGTCATCTTAGGCCATGCCAAACCCACTCCATGTCACCACCTGGTTAAATATGAAATACACAGAGAGTTAAGATACATTACAGCAAAGCATGATATATTTGTTCTGCTGCTATGCTGAAACACTCAACGGAAAAGTCCCATATGGTCTAGCAGTTAGGATTCCTGGTTTTCACCCAGGCGGCCTGGGTTCGACTCCCGGTATGGGAAGTTGAAGCTTTTTTGAATGGCAGCAACAGTACCACTTGTTTAATGCTCTGTTGATCTCAGCAACAAAATCCAGGAGAAACTGTGCTTTGGTTATGGAAATGGGATGTGGTGAAATCCACAGTATTTATATACCTCCCAACATTTCTGTATCCAAAATTAGGACAGAACTGGTCTGACCCCATATTTCAACATCCATCTTCCAAATTTCGAGTGGGACAACCCTATTTTATATGTAACACATCCTTCATGTGAAAAAAAAGAACTCTTGAACTTGTGGATCAATGGGTTTCCAGGGAGAGTTCACAACTTTTTAATGGTGCAGTAGGGATGTTCTGAATGAAACTAGACTACGCAAATGCTTACAAACCAATAATGTCTGCTTCTGTGCCCAGAATTTCTCCGCTTTACTTAATCAGCATACAAAGGACAGGTTTAAGAGACCACGGATGGGAACTGAAATACAATATTACTTCTAAAATCCCATGGATCTGAACCCATAGAAGATGAATTGTAAAAACAGAGAGTACTGTGAGAAATAGTGGTGTCAGCGTGGACCATTGACTAGAAATCCATTTTTGTCTCACTGGGCAAAAGTTTGACAATTTGTCACCACAATTTCTGGAATTTTCATCAATTATAAAAGTCAAGCTAAATTGGAGAACGCAGAAGAGGTTGAAAATTTTCCAGCATTTTTAATCTTGACGTAAAGGCGTCTGCAGTTGGAAAATCTAAGGAAGCTGTTTTCCCAACTATTTCTGGAGCTAATTAATTCAAAATGAACAAGTAAAAATCAAACTTTTAATGATGTATTACCAATTATTAAACATGACAATTTTTACAACTTTTGATGAGCAAGTAGACCAGAAATAAAAATGTGGATCTCTTTATCTAGACAAGCAATTTTTCTGTTTTAAGGATAATTAAATTCTGTTTGTGTTTTCACTCAGTCAGATGTAGTGCACATGACATCAGAAGTCCTCTAAAGCACAATGCTTCGATAGCTCAGCTGGTAGAGCGGAGGACTGTAGAGGAAATTGATACAAAAATCCTTAGGTCGCTGGTTCAACTCCGGCTCAAAGGAAAGTTTTTCATATCATTTTAGAGGGCAATTTCTGACATATTAAAGACCCAGAAATATGCATGACTCATGCTGTTTATCTTTAATAGTCAGAGAAACTGTAACTTGTTTTCATTTCTGCTGCCTGTTAATCATCCTGCATGCTGCTGAGCCTCTAGTAGGGCAATTATGGTTTCTGTGCTCTGTTGAAGTACAGTGCAGAGGCAGGTGATAGAGACACGAGTTCTGTTACTGGGGATACTTTCCATAGCTCTTTGCAACTCATTAAAATGGAAATGAGAACCTTTTCCACTTCTTGGAAAGTGGCCTCCAGACATCACACATGGATTTATTGCATTGTTACCTATCCTGCTGGATTGGCATTTACAAATCTGCAAGTGGTCAGGGACGTGCCGTGATGATGCAAATCACATCATCAAACATTGCCCACCTCACTGATCACTGAGTGGTCTGGAGCGTGATGATGAAATTAGTGTCATCATAGGCCATGCCAAACCCACTCCATGTCACCACCTGGTTAAATATGAAATACACAGAGAGTTAAGATACATTACAGCAAAGCATGATATATTTGTTCTGCTGCTATGCTGAAACACTCAACAGAAAAGTCCCATATGGTCTAGCGGTTAGGATTCCTGGTTTTCACCCAGGCGGCCTGGGTTCGACTCCCGGTATGGGAAGTTGAAGCTTTTTTTGAATGGCAGCAACAGTACCATTTGTTTAATGCCTGCTCTGTTTATCTCAGCAACAAAATCCAGGAGAAACTGTGCTTTGGTTATGGAAATGGGATGTGGTCAAATCCACAGGATTTATATACCTCCCAACATTTCTGTATCCAAAATTAGGGCAGAACTGGTCTGACCCCATATTTCAACATCCATCTTCCAAATTTCGAGTGGGACAACCCTATTTTATATGTAACACATCCTTCATGTGAAAAAAAAGAACTCTTGAACTTGTGGATCAATGGGTTTCCAGGGAGAGTTCACAACTTTTTAATGGTGCAGTAGGGATGTTCTGAATGAAACTAGACTACGCAAATGCTTAGAAACCAATAATGTCTGCTTCTGTGCCCAGAATTTCTCCACTTTCCTTAATCAGCATACAAAGGACAGGTATAAGAGACCACGGATGGGAACTGAAATACAATATTACTTCTGAAATCCCATGGATCTGAACCCATAGAAGATGTATTGTAAAAACAGAGATTACTGTGAGAAATAGTGGTGGCAGCGTGGACCATTGACTAGAAATCCATTTTTGTCTCACTGGGCAAAAGTTTGACAATTTGTCACCACAATTTTTGGAATTTTCATCAATTAAAAAAGTCAAGCTAAATTGGAGAACGCAGAAGAGGTTGAAAATTTTCCAGCATTTTTAATCTTGACGTAAAGGCGTCTGCAGTTGGAAAATCTAAGGAAGCTGTTTTCCCAACTATTTCTGAAGCTAATTAATTCAAAATGAGCAAAAAAACCAAACTTTTAATGATGTATTACCAATTATTAAACATAACAATTTTTACAACTTTTGATGAGCAAGTAGACCAGAAATAAAAATGTGGATCTCTTTATCTAGACAAGCAATTTTTCTGTTTTAAGGATAATTCAATTCTGTTTGTGTTTTCACTCAGTCAGATGTAGTGCACATGACATCAGAAGTCCTCTAAAGCACAATCCTTTGATAGCTCAGCTGGTAGAGTGGAGGGCTGTAGAGGAAATTGGTACAGAAATCCTTTGGTCGCTCGTTCAACTCTGGCTTGAAGGAAAGTTTTTCATATTATTTTAAGGATAATTCAATTCTGTTTGTGTTTTCACTCAGTCAGATGTAGTGCACATGACATCAGAAGTCCTCTAAAGCACAATCCTTCGATAGCTCAGCTGGTAGAGCGGAGGACTGTAGAGGAAATTGATACAGAAGTCCTTAGGTCGCTGGTTCAACTCCAGCTCGAAGGAAAGTTTTTCATATCATTTTAGAGGGCAATTTCTGATATATTAAATACCCAGAAATATGCATGACTCATGCTGTTTTTCTTTAATAGTCAGAGAAACTGTAACTTGTTTTCATTTCTGCTGCCTGTTAATCATCCTGCATGCTGCTGAGCCTCTAGTAGGTCAATTATGGTTTCTGTGCTCTGTTGAAGTACAGTGCAGATGCAGGTGATAGAGACACGAGTTCTGTTACTGGGGATACTTTCCATAGCTCTTTGCAACTCATTAAAATGGAAATGAGAACCTTTTCCACTTCTTGAAAAGTGGCCTCCAGACATCACACATGGATTTATTGCATTGTTAACTATCCTGCTGGATTGGCATTTACAAATCTGCAAGTGGTCATGGACGTGCCGTGATGATGCAAATCACATCATCAAACATTGCCCACCTCACTAATCACTGAGTGGTCTGGAGCGTGATGATGAAATTAGTGTCATCATAGGCCATGCCAAACCCACTCCATGTCACCACCTGGTTAAATATGAAATACACAGAGAGTTAAGATACATTACAGCAAAGCATGATATATTTGTTCTGCTGCTATGCTGAAACCCTCAACGGAAAAGTCCCATGTGGTCTAGCAGTTAGGATTCCTGGTTTTCACCCAGGCGGCCCGGGTTCGACTCCCGGTATGGGAATTTGAAGCTTTTTTGAATGGCAGCAACAGTACCACTTGTTTAATGCCTGCTCTGTTGATCTCAGCAACAAAATCCAGGAGAAACTGTGCTTTGGTTATGGAAATGGGATGTGGTCAAATCCACAGGATTTATATACCTCCCAACATTTCTGTATCCAAAATTAGGGCAGAACTGGTCTGACCCCATATTTCAACATCCATCTTCCAAATTTCGAGTGGGACAACCCTATTTTATATGTAACACATCCTTCATGTGAAAAAAAAGAACTCTTGAACTTGTGGATCAATGGGTTTCCAGGGAGAGTTCACAACTTTTTAATGGTGCAGTAGGGATGTTCTGAATGAAACTAGACTACGCAAATGCTTACAAACCAATAATGTCTGCTTCTGTGCCCAGAATTTCTCCGCTTTCCTTAATCAGCATACAAAGGACAGGTTTAAGAGACCACGGATGGGAACTGAAATACAATATTACTTCTGAAATCCAATTGGATCTGAACCCATAGAAGATGCATTGTAAAAACAGAGAATACTGTGAGAAATAGTGGTGGCAGATTGGACCATTGACTAGAAATCCATTTTTGTCTCACTGGGCAAAAGTTTGACAATTTGTCACCACAATTTCTGGAATTTTCATCAATGAAAAAAGTCAAGCTAAATTGGAGAACGCAGAAGAGGTTGAAAATTTTCCAGCATTTTTAATCTTGACGTAAAGGCGTCTGCAGTTGGAAAATCTAAGGAAGCTGTTTTCCCAACTATTTCTGAAGCTAATTAATTCAAAATGAACAAATAAAAATCAAACTTTTAATGATGTATTACCAATTATTAAACATGACAATTTTTACAACTTTTGATGAGCAAGTAGACCAGAAATAAAAATGTGGATCTCTTTATCTAGACAAGCAATTTTTCTGATTTAAGGATAATTCAATTCTGTTTGTGTTTTCACTCAGTCAGATGTAGTACACATGACATCAAAAGTCCTCTAAAGCACAATCCTTTGATAGCTCAGCTGGTAGAGCAGATGACTGTAGAGGAAATTGGTACAGAAATCCTTAGGTCGCTCGTTCAACTCCAGCTCGAAGGAAAGTCTTTCATATAATTTTAGAGGGCAATTTCTGACATATTATTTACCCAGAAATATGCATGACTCATGCTGTTTATCTTTAAAAGTCAGAGAAAATGTAACTTGGTTTCATTTCTGCTGCCTGGTAATCATCCTGCTTGCTGCTGAGCCTCTAGTAGGGCAATTATGGTTTCTGTGCTCTGTTGAAGTACAGTGCAGAGGCAGGTGATAGAGACACGAGTTCTGTTACTGGGGATACTTTCCATAGCTCTTTGCAACTCATTAAAATGGAAATGAGAACCTTTTCCACTTCTTGGAAAGTGGCCTCCAGACATCACACATGGATTTATTGCATTGTTACCTATCCTGCTGGATTGGCATTTACAAATCTGCAAGTGGTCAGGGACGTGCCGTGATGATGCAAATCACATCATCAAACATTGCCCACCTCACTAATCACTGAGTGGTCTGGAGCGTGATGATGAAATTAGTGTCATCTTAGGCCATGCCAAACCCACTCCATGTCACCATCTGGTTAAATATGAAATACACAGAGAGTTAAGATACATTTACTTACTTTTATGACTCAGTTTGGAGAAAGTTAGGTTGAAGATCCAAAGGATTGTTGGCTTTCAATTTCTGGGGCTTTCTCTCTCTTCTACTACAGGAGAGAAGATTAATGAGCCCTAGCCTTCCACTGAACAATAAAACTAAAATTAACAATACTTACCTGCAATGCAGCAGCAGATCCTAAGGTGTTCATGATTTTCATGGACTCACCTTAAATTCCAATGAAATTTAGAATGAGAAAGTACCTGTAGCTAATTAAAGCTTATTCATTTGAAATCATTATAGTAATCCGAAATTGTGAAAACATTCTTCTTCCAAGCTGGCTGAAATAGCTCAGCTGGGAGAGCGTTAGACTGAAGATCTAAAAGTCCCTGGTTCGATCCCGGGTTTCGGCATGTTTAAACAGGTGTTTTTTTAAATGAAAAGCTCAAACTGGAAGTAATTTCAAGATGAAATTCTATAATGTCATCTACCAATTTTTCTTAGCAAAGAAGAATATTCAGCGCCATCTTTCAAATAATCAGAACATTTCATTTAATAACACTGTCCAGAAACACAGGATAAAAAGTGTCCATGATTTCAGTAGTCCGGGCTTGACTTTTTATGCAATTGTAATTATCTCAATGATAACATTTCTCAGCATTTTGCATCAATGCTTCTATTATAAAATAAAGGTTTTCTGATGGGTGAACATACAGTATAAAACTGCTATGAAATGCTATGTTTACATTCGAAGCAATCATGATGAAAGGAAAAACTGTTATATAACCTTGTGTAATCTTCCTGGCATGACTCAGTTTGGAGAACGTTAGGTTGAAGATCCAAAGGATTGTTGGCTTTTTATTTCTTGGGCTTTCTCTCTCTTCTACTACAGGAGAGAAGATTAATGAGCCCTAGCCTTCCACTGAATAATAAAACTAAATTTAACAATACTTACCTGCAATGCAGCAGCAGATACTAAGGTGTTCATGATTTTCATGGACTCACCTTAAATTCCAATGAAATTTAGAATGTGAAAGTAACTCTAGCTAATTAAAGCTTTTTCATTTGAAATCATCATAGTAATCCGAAATTGTGAACACATTCATCTCCCAAGCTGGCCAAAATAGCTCAGATGGGAGAGCATTAGATTGAAGATCTAAAGGTCACTGGTTCGATCCTGGGTTTCGGCATGTTTGAACATTTGTTTTTTTAAGTGAAAAGCTCAAACTGGAAGTAACTTCAAGATGAAATTCCATAATGTCATCCACCAATTTTTCTTAGCAAAGAAGAATATTCAGCCCCATTTTTCAAATAATCAGAACATTTCATTTATTAACACTGTCCAGAAATACAGGATAAAAAGTGTCCATGATTTCAGTAGTCAGGGCTTGACTCTTTATGCAATTGTAATTATCTCAATGATAAAATTTCTCAGCATTTTGCATCAATGCTTCTATTATAAAATAAAGGTTTTGTGATGGGTGAACATACAGTATAAAAACTGCTATGAAATGCTATGTTTACATTCGAAGCAATCATGATGAAAGGAAAAACTGTTATATAACCTTGTGTAATCTTCCTGGCATGACTCAGTTTGGAGAAAGTTAGGTTGAAGATTTAAAGGATTGTTGGCTTTCAATTTCTGGGGCTTTCTCTCTCTTCTACTACAGGAGAGAAGATTAATGAGCCCTAGCCTTCCACTGAATAATAAAACTAAAATTAACAATACTTACCTGCAATGCAGCAGCAGATACTAAGGTGTTCATGATTTTCATGGACTCACCTTAAATTCCAATGAAATTTAGAATGTGAAAGTACCTGTAGCTAATTAAAGCTTATTCATTTGAAATCATTATAGTAATCCGAAATTGTGAATACATTCATTTTCCAAGCTGGCCGAAATAGCTCAGCTGGGAGAGCGTTAGACTGAAGATCTAAAGGTCCCTGGTTCGATCCTGGGTTTTGGCATGTATGAACAGGTGTTTTTTGAAGTGAAAAGCTCAAACCGGAAGTAATTTCAAGATGAAATTCCATAATGTCATCCACCAATTTTTCTTAGCAAAGAAGAATATTCAGCCCCATCTTTCAAATAATCAGAACATTTCATTTAATAACACTGTCCAGAAATACACGATAAAAAGTGTCCATGATTTCAGTAGTCCGGGCTTGACTCTTTATGCAATTGTAATTATCTCAATGATAACATTTCTCAGCATTTTGCATCAATGCTTCTATTATAAAATAAAGGTTTAGTGATGGGTGAACATACAGTAGAAAAACTGCTATGAAATGCTATGTTTACATTCGAAGCAATCATGATGAAAGAAAAAACTGTTATATAACCTTGTGTAATCTTCCTGGCATGACTCAGTTTGTAGAAAGTTAGGTTGAAGATCCAAAGGATTGTTGGCTTTCAATTTCTGGGGCTTTCTCTCTCTTCTACTACAGGAGAGAAGATTAATGAGCCCTAGCCTTCCACTGAATAATAAAACTAAAATTAAGAATACTTACCTGCAATGCAGCAGCAGATACTAAGGTGTTCATGATTTTCATGGACTCACCTTAAATTCCAATGAAATTTAGAATGTGAAAGTACCTGTAGCTAATTAAAGCTTATTCATTTGAAATCATTATAGTAATCCGAAATTGTGAATACATTCAATTTCCAAGCTGGCTGAAATAGTTCAGCTGGGAGAGCGTTAGACTGAAGATCTAAAGGTCCCTGGTTCAATCTCGGGTTTCGGCATGTTTGAACAGGGGTTTTGTAAGTGAAAAGCTTAAACTGGAAGTAATTTCAAGATGAAATTCCATAATGTCATCCACCAATTTTTCTTAGCAAAGAAGAATATTCAGCCCCATCTTTCAAATAATCAGAACATTTCATTTAATAACACAGTCCAGAAATACAGGATAAAAAGTGTCCATGATTTCAGTAGTCCGGGCTTGACTCTTTATGCAATTGTAATTATCTCAATGATAACATTTCTCAGCATTTTGCATCAATGCTTCTATTATAAAATAAAGGTTTTGTGATGGGTGAACATACAGTATAAAACTGCTATGAAATGCTATGTTTACATTCGAAGCAATCATGATGAAAGGAAAAACTGTTATATAACCTTGTGTAATCTTCCTGTCATGACTCAGTTTGGAGAACGTTAGGTTGAAGATCCAAAGGATTGTTGGCTTTTAATTTCTGGGGCTTTCTCTCTCTTCTACTACAGGAGAGAAGATTAATGAGCCCTAGCCTTCCACTGAACAATAAAACTAAAATTAACAATACTTACCTGCAATGCAGCAGCAGATACTAAGGTGTTCATGATTTTCATGGACTCACCTTAAATTCCAATGAAATTTAGAATGTGAAAGTACCTGTAGCTAATTAAAGCTTTTTCATTTGAAATCATTATAGTAATCCGAAATTGTGAATACATTCATCTTCCAAGCTGGCCAAAATAGCTCAGATGGGAGAGCGTTAGACTGAAGATCTAAAGGTCCCTGGTTCGATCCTGGGTTTCGGCATGTTTGAACAGGTGTTTTTTTAAGTGAAAAGCTCAAACTGGAAGTAACTTCAAGATGAAATTCCAAAATGTCATCCACCAATTTTTCTTAGCAAAGAAGAATATTCAGCCCCATTTTTCAAATAATCAGAACATTTCATTTAATAACACTGTCCAGAAATACAGGATAAAAAGTGTCCATGATTTCAGTAGTCAGGGCTTGACTCTTTATGCAATTGTAATTATCTCAATGATAAAATTTCACAGCATTTTGCATCAATGCTTCTATTATAAAATAAAGGTTTTGTGATGGGTGAACATACAGTATAAAAACTGCTATGAAATGCTATGTTTACATTCGAAGCAATCATGATGAAAGGAAAAACTGTTATATAACCTTGTGTAATCTTCCTGGCATGACTCAGTTTGGAGAAAGTTAGGTTGAAGATCCAATGGATTGTTGGCTTTAAATTTCTGGGGCTTTCTCTCTCTTCTACTACAGGAGAGAAGATTAATGAGCCCTTGCCTTCCACTGAACAATAAAACTAAAATTAACAATACTTACCTGCAATGCAGCAGCAGATACTAAGGTGTTCATGATTTTCATGGACTCACCTTAAATTCCAATGAAATTTAGAATGAGAAAGTACCTGTAGCTAATTAAAGCTTATTCATTTGAAATCATTATAGTAATCCGAAATTGTGAATACATTCATCTTCCAAGCTGGCCGAAATAGCTCAGCTGGGAGAGCGTTAGACTGAAGATCTAAAAGTCCCTGGTTCGATCCCGGGTTTCGGCATGTTTGAACTGGTGTTTTTTGAAGTAAAAAGCTCGAACTGGAAGTAATTTCAAAATGAAATTCCATAATGTCATCCACCAATTTTTCTTAGCAAAGAAGAATATTCAGCCCCATCTTTCAAATAATCATAACATTTCATTTAAGAACACTGTCCAGAAATACAGGATAAAAAGTGTCCATGATTTCAGTAGTCCGGGCTTGACTCTTTATGCAATTGTAATTATCTCAATGATAAAATTTCTCAGCATTTTGCATCAATGCTTCTATTATAAAATAAAGGTTTTGTGATGGGTGAACATACAGTATAAAAACTGCTATGAAATGCTATCTTTACATTCGAAGCAATCATGATGAAAGGAAAAACTGTTATATAACCTTGTGTAATCTTCCTGGCATGACTCAGTTTGGAGAAAGTTAGGTTGAAGATACAAAGGATTGTTGGCTTTCAATTTCTGGGGCTTTCTCTCTCTTCTACTACAGGAGAGAAGATTAATGAGCCCTAGCCTTCCACTGAACAATAAAACTAAAATTAACAATACTTACCTGCAATGCAGCAGCAGATACTAAGGTGTTCATGATTTTCATGGACTCACCTTAAATTCCAATGAAATTTAGAATGAGAAAGTACCTGTAGCTAATTAAAGCTTATTCATTTGAAATCATTACAGTAATCCGAAATTGTGAATACATTCATCTTCCAAGCTGGCTGAAATAGCTCAGCTGGGAGAGCGTTAGACTGAAGATCTAAAGGTCACTGGTTCGATCCCGGGTTTCGGCATGTTTGAACAGGTGTTTTTTGAAGTGAAAAGCTCGAACTGGAAGTAATTTCAAGATGAAATTCCATAATGTCATCCACCAATTTTTCTTAGCAAAGAAGAATATTCAGCCCCATCTTTCAAATAATCAGAACATTTCATTTAATAACACTGTCCAGAAATACAGGATAAAAAGTGTCCATGATTTCAGTAGTCCGGGCTTGACTCTTTATGCAATTGTAATTATCTCAATGATAAAATTTCTCAGCATTTTGCATCAATGCTTCTATTATAAAATAAAGGTTTTGTGATGGGTGAATATATAGTATAAAAACTGCTATGAAATGCTATGTTTACATTCGAAGCAATCATGATAAAAAGGAAAAACTGTTATATAACCTTGTGTAATCTTCCTGGCATGACTCAGTTTGGAGAAAGTTAGGTTGAAGATCCAAAGGATTGCTGGCTTTCAATTTCTGGGGCTTTCTCTCTCTTCTACTACAGGAGAGAAGATTAATGAGCCCTAGCCTTCCACTGAACAATAAAACTAAAATTAACAATACTTACCTGCAATGCAGCAGCAGATACTAAGGTGTTCATGATTTTCATGGACTCACCTTAAATTCCAATGAAATTTAGAATGAGAAAGTACCTGTAGCTAATTAAAGCTTATTCATTTGAAATCATTATAGTAATCCGAAATTGTGGATACATTCATCTTCCAAGCTGGCTGAAATAGCTCAGCTGGGAGAGCGTTAGACTGAAAATCTAAAGGTCCCTGGTTCGATCCCGGGTTTCGGCATGTTTGAACAGGTGTTTTTTGAAGTGAAAAGCTCGAACTGGAAGTAATTTCAAGATGAAATTCCATAATGTCATCCACCAATTTTTCTTAGCAAAGAAGAATATTCAGCCCCATCTTTCAAATAATCAGAACATTTCATTTAATAACACTGTCCAGAAATACAAGATAAAAAGTGTCCATGATTTCAGTAGTCCGGGCTTGACTCTTTATGCAATTGTAATTATCTCAATGATAAAATTTCTCAGCATTTTGCATCAATGCTTCTATTATAAAATAAAGGTTTTGTGATGGGTGAATATATAGTATAAAAACTGCTATGAAATGCTATGTTTACATTCGAAGCAATCATGATGAAAGAAAAAACTGTTATATAACCTTGTGTAATCTTCCTGGCATGACTCAGTTTGGAGAAAGTTAGGTTGAAGATCCAAAGGATTGTTGGCTTTCAATTTCTTGGGCTTTCTCTCTCTACTACTACAGGAGAGAGGATTAATGAGCCCTAGCCTTCCACTGAATAATAAAACTAAATTTAACAATACTTACCTGCAATGCAGCAGCAGATACTAAGGTGTTCATGATTTTCATGGACTCACCTTAAATTCCAATGAAATTTAGAATGTGAAAGTACCTGTAGCTAATTAAAGCTTATTCATTTGAAATCATTATAGTAATCCGAAATTGTGAACACATTCATTTTCCAAGCTGGATGAAATAGCTCAGCTGGGAGAGCATTAGACTAAAGATATAAAGGTCCCTGGTTCAATCCTGGGTTTTGGCATGTTTGAACAGGTGTTTTTTTAAGTGAAAAGCTTAAACTGGAAGTAATTTCAAGATGAAATTCCATAATGTCATTCACCAATTTTTCTTAGCAAAGAAGAATATTCAGCCCCATCTTTCAAATAATCAGAACATTTCATTTAATAACACTGTCCAGAAATACAGGATAAAAAGTGTCCATGATTTCAGTAGTCCGGGCTTGACTCTTTATGCAATTGTAATTATCTCAATGATAAAATTTCTCAGCATTTTACATCAATGCTTCTATTATAAAAAAAAGGTTTTGTGATGGGTGAACATATAGTATAACAACTGCTATGAAATGCTATGTTTACATTCAAAGCAATCATGATGAAAGAAAAAACTGTTATATAACCTTGTGTAATCTTCCTGGCATGACTCAGTTAGGAGAAAGTTAGGTTGAAGATCCAAAGGATTGTTGGCTTTCAATTTCTGGGGCTTTCTCTCTCTTCTACTACAGGAGAGAAGATTAATGAGCCCTAGCCTTCCACTGAATAATAAAACTAAAATTAACAATACTTACCTGCAATGCAGCAGCAGATACTAAGGTGTTCATGATTTTCATGGACTCACCTTAAATTCCAATGAAATTTAGAATGTGAAAGTACCTTTAGCTAATTAAAGCTTATTCATTTGAAATCATTATAGTAATCCGAAATTGTGAATACATTCATTTTCCAAGCTGGCCGAAATAACTCAGCTGGGAGAGCGTTAGACTGAAGATCTAGAGGTCCCTGGTTTGAGCCCGGGTTTCGGCATGTTTGAACAGGTGTTTTTTGAAGTGAAAAGCTCGAACTGGAAGTAATTTCAAGATGAAATTCCATAATGTCATCCACCAATTTTTCTTAGCAAAGAAGAATATTCAGCCCTATCTTTCAAATAATCAGAACATTTCATTTCATAACACTGTCCAGAAATACAGGATAAAAAGTGTCCATGATTTCAGTAGTCCGGGCTTGACTCTTTATGCAATTGTAATTATCTCAATGATAAAATTTCTCAGCATTTTGCATCAATGCTTCTATTATAAAATAAAGGTTTTCTGATGGGTGAACATACAGTATAAAAACTGCTATGAAATGCTATGTTTACATTCGAAGCAATCATGATGAAAGGAAAAACTGTTATATAACCTTGTGTAATCTTCCTGGCATGACTCAGTTTGGAGAAAGTTAGGTTGAAGATCCAAAGGATTGTTGGCTTTCAATTTCTGGGGCTTTCTCTCTCTTCTACTACAGGAGAGAAGATTAATGAGCCCTAGCCTTCCACTGAACAATAAAACTAAAATTAACAATACTTACCTGCAATGCAGCAGCAGATACTAAGGTGTTCATGATTTTCATGGACTCACCTTAAATTCCAATGAAATTTAGAATGAGAAAGTACCTGTAGCTAATTAAAGCTTATTCATTTGAAATCATTATAGTAATCCGAAATTGTGAATACATTCATCTTCCAAGCTGGCTGAAATAGCTCAGCTGGGAGAGTGTTAGACTGAAGATCTAAAGGTCACTGGTTTGATCCCGGGTTTCGGCATGTTTGAACAGGTGTTTTTTGAAGTGAAAAGCTCGAACTGGAAGTAATTTCAAGATGAAATTCCATAATGTCATCCACCAATTTTTCTTAGCAAAGAAGAATATTCAGCCCCATCTTTCAAATAATCAGAACATTTCATTTAATAACACTGTCCAGAAATACAGGATAAAAAGTGTCCATGATTTCAGTAGTCCGGGCTTGACTCTTTATGCAATTGTAATTATCTCAATGATAAAATTTCTCAGCATTTTGCATCAATGCTTCTATTATAAAATAAAGGTTTTGTGATGGGTGAACATACAGTATAAAAACTGCTATGAAATGCTATGTTTACATTCGAAGCAATCATGATGAAAAGAAAAACTGTTATATAACCTTGTGTAATCTTCCTGGCATGACTCAGTTTGGAGAAAGTTAGGTTGAAGATCCAAAGGATTGTTGGCTTTCAATTTCTGGGGCTTTCTCTCTCTTCTACTACAGGAGAGAAGATTAATGAGCCCTAGCCTTCCACTGAACAATAAAACTAAAATTAACAATACTTACCTGCAATGCAGCAGCAGATACTAAGGTGTTCATGATTTTCATGGACTCACCTTAAATTCCAATGAAATTTAGAATGAGAAAGTACCTGTAGCTAATTAAACTTATTCATTTGAAATCATTATAGTAATCCGAAATTGTGAATACATTCATCTTCCAAGCTGGCTGAAATAGCTCAGCTGGGAGAGTGTTAGACTGAAGATCTAAAGGTCACTGGTTTGATCCCGGGTTTCGGCATGTTTGAACAGGTGTTTTTTGAAGTGAAAAGCTCGAACTGGAAGTAATTTCAAGATGAAATTCCATAATGTCATCCACCAATTTTTCTTAGCAAAGAAGAATATTCAGCCCCATCTTTCAAATAATCAGAACATTTCATTTAATAACACTGTCCAGAAATACAGGATAAAAAGTGTCCATGATTTCAGTAGTCCGGGCTTGACTCTTTATGCAATTGTAATTATCCCAATGATAAAATTTCTCAGCATTTTGCATCAATGCTTCTATTATAAAATAAAGGTTTTGTGATGGGTGAACATACAGTATAAAAACTGCTATGAAATGCTATGTTTACATTCGAAGCAATCATGATGAAAGGAAAAACTGTTATATAACCTTGTGTAATCTTCCTGGCATGACTCAGTTTGGAGAAAGTTAGGTTGAAGATCCAAAGGATTGTTGGCTTTCAATTTCTGGGGCTTTCTCTCTCTTCTACTACAGGAGAGAAGATTAATGAGCCCTAGCCTTCCACTGAACAATAAAACTAAAATTAACAATACTTACCTGCAATGCAGCAGCAGATACTAAGGTGTTCATGATTTTCATGGACTCACCTTAAATTCCAATGAAATTTAGAATGAGAAAGTACCTGTAGCTAATTAAAGCTTATTCATTTGAAATCATTATAGTAATCCGAAATTGTGAATACATTCATCTTCCAAGCTGGCTGAAATAGCTCAGCTGGGAGAATGTTAGACTGAAGATCTAAAGGTCACTTGTTTGATCCCGGGTTTCGGCATGTTTGAACAGGTGTTTTTTGAAGTGAAAAGCTCGAACTGGAAGTAATTTCAAGATGAAATTCCATAATGTCATCCACCAATTTTTCTTAGCAAAGAAGAATATTCAGCCCCATCTTTCAAATAATCAGAACATTTCATTTAATAACACTGTCCAGAAATACAGGATAAAAAGTGTCCATGATTTCAGTAGTCCGGGCTTGACTCTTTATGCAATTGTAATTATCTCAATGATAAAATTTCTCAGCATTTTGCATCAATGCTTCTATTATAAAATAAAGGTTTTGTGATGGGTGAACATACAGTATAAAAACTGCTATGAAATGCTATGTTTACATTCGAAGCAATCATGATGAAAAGAAAAACTGTTATATAACCTTGTGTAATCTTCCTGGCATGACTCAGTTTGGAGAAAGTTAGGTTGAAGATCCAAAGGATTGTTGGCTTTCAATTTCTGGGGCTTTCTCTCTCTTCTACTATAGGAGAGAAGATTAATGAGCCCTAGCCTTCCACTGAACAATAAAACTAAAATTAACAATACTTACCTGCAATGCAGCAGCAGATACTAAGGTGTTCATGATTTTCATGGACTCACCTTAAATTCCAATGAAATTTAGAATGTGAAAGTACCTGTAGCTAATTAAAGCTTATTCATTTGAAATCATTATAGTAATCCGAAATTGTGAATACATTCATTTTCCAAGCTGGATGAAATAGCTCAGCTGGGAGAGCATTAGACTAAAGATATAAAGGTCCCTGGTTCAATCCTGGGTTTTGGCATGTTTGAACAGGTGTTTTTTTAAGTGAAAAGCTTAAACTGGAAGTAATTTCAAGATGAAATTCCATAATGTCATTCACCAATTTTTCTTAGCAAAGAAGAATATTCAGCCCCATCTTTCAAATAATCAGAACATTTCATTTAATAACACTGTCCAGAAATACAGGATAAAAAGTGTCCATGATTTCAGTAGTCCGGGCTTGACTCTTTATGCAATTGTAATTATCTCAATGATAAAATTTCTCAGCATTTTGCATCAATGCTTCTATTATAAAAAAAAGGTTTTTTGATGGGTGAACATATAGTATAACAACTGCTATGAAATGCTATGTTTACATTCAAAGCAATCATGATGAAAGGAAAAACTGTTATATAACCTTGTGTAATCTTCCTGGCATGACTAAGTTTGGAGAAAGTTAGGTTGAAGATCCAAAGGATTGTTGGCTTTCATATTCTGGGGCTTTCTCTCTCTTCTACTACAGGAGAGAAGATTAATGAGCCCTAGCCTTCCACTGAACAATAAAACTAAAATTAACAATACTTACCTGCAATGCAGCAGCAGATACTAAGGTGTTCATGATTTTCATGGACTCACCTTAAATTCCAATGAAATTTAGAATGAGAAAGTACCTGTAGCTAATTAAAGCTTATTCATTTGAAATCATTATAGTAATCCGAAATTGTGAATACATTCATCTTCCAAGCTGGCTGAAATAGCTCAGCTGGGAGAGAGTTAGACTGAAGATCTAAAGGTCCCTTGTTCGATCCCGGGTTTCGGCATGTTTGAACAGGTGTTTTTTGAAGTGAAAAGCTCGAACTGGAAGTAATTTCAAGATGAAATTCCATAATGTCATCCACCAATTTTTCTTAGCAAAGAAGAATATTCAGCCCCATCTTTCAAATAATCAGAACATTTCATTTAATAACACTGTCCAGAAATACACGATAAAAAGTGTCCATGATTTCAGTAGTCCGGGCTTGACTCTTTATGCAATTGTAATTATCTCAATGATAAAATTTCTCAGCATTTTGCATCAATGCTTCTATTATAAAATAAAGGTTTTGTGATGGGTGAACATACAGTATAAAAACTGCTATGAAATGCTATGTTTACATTCGAAGCAATCATAATGAAATGAAAAACTGTTATATAACCTTGTGTAATCTTCCTGGCATGACTAAGTTTGGAGAAAGTTAGGTTGAAGATCCAAAGGATTGTTGGCTTTCATATTCTGGGGCTTTCTCTCTCTTCTACTACAGGAGAGAAGATTAATGAGCCCTAGCCTTCCACTGAACAATAAAACTAATATTAACAATACTTACCTGCAATGCAGCAGCAGATACTAAGGTGTTCATGATTTTCATGGACTCACCTTAAATTCCAATGAAATTTAGAATGAGAAAGTACCTGTAGCTAATTAAAGCTTATTCATTTGAAATCATTATAGTAATCCGAAATTGTGAATACATTCATCTTCCAAGCTGGCCGAAATAGCTCAGCTGGGAGAGCGTTAGACTGAAGATCTAAAGGTCCCTGGTTCGATCCCGGGTTTCGGCATGTTTGAACAGGTGTTTTTTGAAGTGAAAAGCTCGAACTGGAAGTAATTTCAAGATGAAATTCCATAATGTCATCCACCAATTTTTCTTAGCAAAGAAGAATATTCAGCCCCATCTTTCAAATAATCAGAACATTTAATTTAATAACACTGTCCAGAAATACAGGATAAAAAGTGTCCATGATTTCAGTAGTCCGGGCTTGACTCTTTATGCAATTGTAATTATCTCAATGATAAAATTTCTCAGCATTTTGCATCAATGCTTCTATTATAAAATAAAGGTTTTGTGATGGGTGAACATACAGTATAAAAACTGCTATGAAATGCTATGTTTACATTCGAAGCAATCATGATGAAAGGAAAAACTGTTATATAACCTTGTGTAATCTTCCTGGCATGACTCAGTTTGGAGAAAGTTAGGTTGAAGATCCAAAGGATTGTTGGCTTTCAATTTCTGGGGCTTTCTCTCTCTTCTACTACAGGAGAGAAGATTAATGAGCCCTAGCCTTCCACTGAACAATAAAACTAAAATTAACAATACTTACCTGCAATGCAGCAGCAGATACTAAGGTGTTCATGATTTTCATGGACTCACCTTAAATTCCAATGAAATTTAGAATGAGAAAGTACCTGTAGCTAATTATAGCTTATTCATTTGAAATCATTATAGTAATCCGAAATTGTGAATACTTTCATCTTCCAAGCTGGCCGAAATAGCTCAGCTGGGAGAGCGTTAGACTGAAGATCTAAAGGTCCCTGGTTTGATCCCGGGTTTCGGCATGTTTGAACAGGTGTTTTTTGAAGTGAAAAGCTCGAACTGGAAGTAATTTCAAGATGAAATTCCATAATGTCATCCACCAATTTTTCTTAGCAAAGAAGAATATTCAGCCCCATCTTTCAAATAATCAGAACATTTTATTTAATAACACTGTCCAGAAATACAGGATAAAAAATGTCCATGATTTCAATAGTCAGGGCTTGACTCTTTATGCAATTGTAATTATCTCAATGATAAAATTTCTCAGCATTTTGCATCAATGCTTCTATTATAAAATAAAGGTTTTGTGATGGGTGAACATACAGTATAAAAACTGCTATGAAATGCTATGTTTACATTCGAAGCAATCATAATGAAAGGAAAAACTGTTATATAACCTTGTGTAATCTTCCTGGCATGACTAAGTTTGGAGAAAGTTAGGTTGAAGATCCAAAGGATTGTTGGCTTTCAATTTCTGGGGCTTTCTCTCTCTTCTACTACAGGAGAGAAGATTAATGAGCCCTAGCCTTCCACTGAACAATAAAACTAAAATTAACAATACTTACCTGCAATGCAGCAGCAGATACTAAGGTGTTCATGATTTTCATGGACTCACCTTAAATTTTAATGAAATTTAGAATGAGAAAGTACCTGTAGCTAATTAAAGCTTATTCATTTGAAATCATTATAGTAATCCGAAATTGTGAATACATTCATCTTCCAAGCTGGCCGAAATAGCTCAGCTGGGAGAGCGTTAGACTGAAGATCTAAAGGTCCCTGGTTCGATCCCGGGTTTCGGCATGTTTGAACAGGTGTATTTTGAAGTGAAAAGCTCGAACTGGAAGTAATTTCAAGATGAAATTCCATAATGTCATCCACCAATTTTTCTTAGCAAAGAAGAATATTCAGCCCCATCTTTCAAATAATCAGAACATTTCATTTAATAACACTGTCCAGAAATACACGATAAAAAGTGTCCATGATTTCAGTAGTCCGGGCTTGACTCTTTATGCAATTGTAATTATCTCAATGATAAAATTTCTCAGCATTTTGCATCAATGCTTCTATTATAAAATAAAGGTTTTGTGATGGGTGAACATACAGTATAAAAACTGCTATGAAATGCTATGTTTACATTCGAAGCAATCATAATGAAAGGAAAAACTGTTATATAACCTTGTGTAATCTTCCTGGCATGACTAAGTTTGGAGAAAGTTAGGTTGAAGATCCAAAGGATTGTTGGCTTTCATATTCTGGGGCTTTCTCTCTCTTCTACTACAGGAGAGAAGATTAATGAGCCCTAGCCTTCCACTGAACAATAAAACTAAAATTAACAATACTTACCTGCAATGCAGCAGCAGATACTAAGGTGTTCATGATTTTCATGAACTCACCTTAAATTCCAATGAAATTTAGAATGAGAAAGTACCTGTAGCTAATTAAAGCTTATTCATTTGAAATCATTATAGTAATCCGAAATTGTAAATACATTCGTCTTCCAAGCTGGCCGAAATAGCTCAGCTGGGAGAGCGTTAGACTGAAGATCTAAAGGTCCCTGGTTCGATCCCGGGTTTCGGCATGTTTGAACAGGTGTTTTTTGAAGTGAAAAGCTCGAACTGGAAGTAATTTCAAGATGAAATTCCATAATGTCATCCACCAATTTTTCTTAGCAAAGAAGAATATTCAGCCCCATCTTTCAAATAATCAGAACATTTTATTTAATAACACTGTCCAGAAATACAGGATAAAAAATGTCCATGATTTCAATAGTCAGGGCTTGACTCTTTATGCAATTGTAATTATCTCAATGATAAAATTTCTCAGCATTTTGCATCAATGCTTCTATTATAAAATAAAGGTTTTGTGATGGGTGAACATACAGTATAAAAACTGCTATGAAATGCTATGTTTACATTCGAAGCAATCATGAGAAAAAGAAAAACTGTTATATAACCTTGTGTAATCTTCCTGGTATGACTCAGTTTATAGAAAGTTAAGTTGAAGATCCAAAGGATTGTTGGCTTTCAATTTCTGGGGCTTTCTCTCTCTTCTACTACAGGAGAGAAGATTAATGAGCCCTAGCCTTCCACTGAACAATAAAACTAAAATTAACAATACTTACCTGCAATGCAGCAGCAGATACTAAGGTGTTCATGATTTTCATGGACTCACCTTAAATTCCACTGAAATTTAGAATGAGAAAGTACCTGTAGCTAATTAAAGCTTATTCATTTGAAATCATTATAGTAATCCGAAATTGTGAATACATTCATCTTCCAAGATGGCCGAAATAGCTCAGCTGGGAGAGCGTTAGACTGAAGATCTAAAGGTCCCTGGTTCGATCCTGGGTTTCGGCATGTTTGAACAGGTTTTTTTTGAAGTGAAAAGCTCGAACTGGAAGTAATTTCAAGATGAAATTCCATAATGTCATTCACCAATTTTTCTTAGCAAAGAAGAATATTCAGCCCCATCTTTCAAATAATCAGAACATTTCATTTAATAACACTGTCCAAAAATACAGGATAAAAAGTGTCCATGATTTCAATAGTCCGGGCTTGACTCTTTATGCAATTGTAATTATCTCAATGATAAAAATTCTCAGCATTTTGCATCAATGCTTCTATTATAAAATAAAGGTTTTGTGATGGGTGAACACACAGTATAAAAACTGCTATGAAATGCTTTGTTTACATTCGAAGCAGTCATGATGAAAGGAAAAACTGTTATATAACCTTGTGTAATCTTCCTGGCATGACTCAGTTTGGAGAAAGTTAGGTTGAAGATCCAAAATGTTGTTGGCTTTCAATTTCTGGGGCTTTCTCTCTCTTCTACTACAGGAGAGAAGATTAATGAGCCCTAGCCTTCCACTGAACAATAAAACTAAAATTAACAATACTTACCAGCAATGCAGCAGCAGATACTAAGGTGTTCATGATTTTCATGGACTCACCTTAAATTTTAATGAAATTTAGAATGAGAAAGTACCTGTAGCTAATTAAAGCTTATTCATTTGAAATCATTATAGTAATCCGAAATTGTGAATACATTCATCTTCCAAGCTGGCCGAAATAGCTCAGCTGGGAGAGCGTTAGACTGAAGATCTAAAGGTTCCTGGTTCGATCCCGGGTTTCGGCATGTTTGAACAGGTGTTTTTTGAAGTGAAAAGCTCGAACTGGAAGTAATTTCAAGATGAAATTCCATAATGTCATCCACCAATTTTTCTTAGCAAAGAAGAATATTCAGCCCCATCTTTCAAATAATCAGAACATTTTATTTAATAACACTGTCCAGAAATACAGGATAAAAAATGTCCATGATTTCAGTAGTCCGGGCTTGACTCTTTATGCAATTGTAATTATCTCAATGAAAAAATTTCTCAGCATTTTGCATCAATGCTTCTATTATAAAATAAAGGTTTTGTGATGGGTGAACATACAGTATAAAAACTGCTATGAAATGCTATGTTTACATTCGAAGCAATCATGAGAAAAAGAAAAACTGTTATATAACCTTGTGTAATCTTCCTGGCATGACTCAGTTTATAGAAAGTTAAGTTGAAGATCCAAAGGATTGTTGGCTTTCAATTTCTGGGGCTTTCTCTCTCTTCTACTACAGGAGAGAAGATTAATGAGCCCTAGCCTTCCACTGAACAATAAAACTAAAATTAACAATACTTACCAGCAATGCAGCAGCAGATACTAAGGTGTTCATGATTTTCATGGACTCACCTTAAATTTTAATGAAATTTAGAATGAGAAAGTACCTGTAGCTAATTAAAGCTTATTCATTTGAAATCATTATAGTAATCCGAAATTGTGAATACATTCATCTTCCAAGCTGGCCGAAATAGCTCAGCTGGGAGAGCGTTAGACTGAAGATCTAAAGGTCCCTGGTTCGATCCCGGGTTTCGGCATGTTTGAACAGGTGTTTTTTGAAGTGAAAAGCTCGAACTGGAAGTAATTTCAAGATGAAATTCCATAATGTCATCCACCAATTTTTCTTAGCAAAGAAGAATATTCAGCCCCATCTTTCAAATAATCAGAACATTTTATTTAATAACACTGTCCAGAAATACAGGATAAAAAATGTCCATGATTTCAGTAGTCCGGGCTTGACTCTTTATGCAATTGTAATTATCTCAATGAAAAAATTTCTCAGCATTTTGCATCAATGCTTCTATTATAAAATAAAGGTTTTGTGATGGGTGAACATACAGTATAAAAACTGCTATGAAATGCTATGTTTACATTCGAAGCAATCATGAGAAAAAGAAAAACTGTTATATAACCTTGTGTAATCTTCCTGGCATGACTCAGTTTATAGAAAGTTAAGTTGAAGATCCAAAGGATTGTTGGCTTTCAATTTCTGGGGCTTTCTCTCTCTTCTACTACAGGAGAGAAGATTAATGAGCCCTAGCCTTCCACTGAACAATAAAACTAAAATTAACAATACTTACCTGCAATGCAGCAGCAGATACTAAGGTGTTCATGATTTTCATGGACTCACCTTAAATTCCAATGAAATTTAGAATGAGAAAGTACCTGTAGCTAATTAAAGCTTATTCATTTGAAATCATTATAGTAATCCGAAATTGTGAATACATTCATCTTCCAAGATGGCTGAAATAGCTCAGCTGGGAGAGCGTTAGACTGAAGATCTAAAGGTCCCTGGTTCGATCCTGGGTTTCGGCATGTTTGAACAGGTGTTTTTTGAAGTGAAAAGCTCGAACTGGAAGTAATTTCAAGATGAAATTCCATAATGTCCTTCACCAATTTTTCTTAGCAAAGAAGAATATTCAGCCCCATCTTTCAAATAATCAGAACATTTCATTTAATAACACTGTCCAAAAATACAGGATAAAAAGTGTCCATGATTTCAATAGTCCGGCCTTGACTCTTTATGCAATTGTAATTATCTCAATGATAAAAATTCTCAGCATTTTGCATCAATGCTTCTATTATAAAATAAAGGTTTTGTGATGGGTGAACATACAGTATAAAAACTGCTATGAAATGCTATGTTTACATTCGAAGCAGTCAAGATGAAAGGAAAAACTGTTATATAACCTTGTGTAATCTTCCTGGCATGACTCAGTTTGGAGAAAGTTAGGTTGAAGATCCAAAATGTTGTTGGCTTTCAATTTCTGGGGCTTTCTCTCTCTTCTACTACAGGAGAGAAGATTAATGAGCCCTAGCCTTCCACTGAACAATAAAACTAAAATTAACAATACTTACCTGCAATGCAGCAGCAGATACTAAGGTGTTCATGATTTTCATGGACTCACCTTAAATTCCAATGAAATTTAGAATGAGAAAGTACCTGTAGCTAATTAAAGCTTATTCATTTGAAATCATTATAGTAATCCGAAATTGTGAACACATTCATCTTCCAAGCTGGCCGAAATAGCTCAGCTGGGAGAGCGTTAGACTGAAGATCTAAAGGTCCCTGGTTCGATCCTGGGTTTCAGCATGTTTGAACAGGTGTTTTTTGAAGTGAAAAGCTCGAACTGGAAGTAATTTCAAGATGAAATTCCATAATGTCATCCACCAATTTTTCTTAGCAAAGAAGAATATTCAGCCCCATCTTTCAAATAATCAGAACATTTTATTTAATAACACTGTCCAGAAATACAGGATAAAAAATGTCCATGATTTCAGTAGTCCGGGCTTGACTCTTTATGCAATTGTAATTATCTCAATGATAAAATTTCTCAGCATTTTGCATCAATGCTTCTATTATAAAATAAAGGTTTTGTGATGGGTGAACATACAGTATAAAAACTGCTATGAAATGCTATGTTTACATTCGAAGCAATCATGAGAAAAAGAAAAACTGTTATATAACCTTGTGTAATCTTCCTGGCATGACTCAGTTTATAGAAAGTTAAGTTGAAGATCCAAAGGATTGTTGGCTTTCAATTTCTGGGGCTTTCTCTCTCTTCTACTACAGGAGAGAAGATTAATGAGCCCTAGCCTTCCACTGAACAATAAAACTAAAATTAACAATACTTACCTGCAATGCAGCAGCAGATACTAAGGTGTTCATGATTTTCATGGACTCACCTTAAATTCCAATGAAATTTAGAATGAGAAAGTACCTGTAGCTAATTAAAGCTTATTCATTTGAAATCATTATAGTAATCCGAAATTGTGAATACATTCATCTTCCAAGATGGCTGAAATAGCTCAGCTGGGAGAGCGTTAGACTGAAGATCTAAAGGTCCCTGGTTCGATCCCGGGTTTCGGCATGTTTGAACAGGTGTTTTTTGAAGTGAAAAGCTCGAACTGGAAGTAATTTCAAGATGAAATTCCATAATGTCATTCACCAATTTTTCTTAGCAAAGAAGAATATTCAGCCCCATCTTTCAAATAATCAGAACATTTCATTTAATAACACTGTCCAAAAATACAGGATAAAAAGTGTCCATGATTTCAATAGTCCGGCCTTGACTCTTTATGCAATTGTAATTATTTCAATGATAACAATTCTCAGCATTTTGCATCAATGCTTCTATTATAAAATAAAGGTTTTGTGATGGGTGAACATACAGTATAAAAACTGCTATGAAATGCTATGTTTACATTCGAAGCAGTCATGATGAAAGGAAAAACTGTTATATAACCTTGTGTAATCTTCCTGGCATGACTCAGTTTGGAGAAAGTTAGGTTGAAGATCCAAAATGTTGTTGGCTTTCAATTTCTGGGGCTTTCTCTCTCTTCTACTACAGGAGAGAAGATTAATGAGCCCTAGCCTTCCACTGAACAATAAAACTAAAATTAACAATACTTACCTGCAATGCAGCAGCAGATACTAAGGTGTTCATGATTTTCATGGACTCACCTTAAATTCCAATGAAATTTAGAATGAGAAAGTACCTGTAGCTAATTAAAGCTTATTCATTTGAAATCATTATAGTAATCCGAAATTGTGAATACATTCATCTTCCAAGCTGGCCGAAATAGCTCAGCTGGGAGAGCGTTAGACTGAAGATCTAAAGGTCCCTGGTTCGATCCTGGGTTTCGGCATGTTTGAACAGGTGTTTTTTGAAGTGAAAAGCTCGAACTGGAAGTAATTTCAAGATGAAATTCCATAATGTCATCCACCAATTTTTCTTAGCAAAGAAGAATATTCAGCCCCATCTTTCAAATAATCAGAACATTTCATTTAATAACACTGTCCAGAAATACAGGATAAAAAGTGTCCATGATTTCAGTAGTCCGGGCTTGACTCTTTATGCAATTGTAATTATCTCAATGATAAAATTTCTCAGCATTTTGCATCAATGCTTCTATTATAAAATAAAGGTTTTCTGATGGGTGAACATATAGTATAAAAACTGCTATGAAATGCTATGTTTACAATCGAAGCAATCATGATGAAAGAAAAAACTGTTATATAACCTTGTGTAATCTTCCTGGCATGACTCAGTTTGGAGAAAGTTAGGTTGAAGATCCAAAGGATTGTTGGCTTTCAATTTCTTGGGTTTCTCTCTCTTCTACTACAGGAGAGAGGATTAATGAGCCCTAGCCTTCCACTGAATAATAAAACTAAATTTAACAATACTTACCTGCAATGCAGCAGCAGATACTAAGGTGTTCATGATTTTCATGGACTCACCTTAAATTCCAATGAAATTTAGAATGTGAAAGTACCTGTAGCTAATTAAAGCTTATTCATTTGAAATCATTATAGTAATCCGAAATTGTGAATACATTCATTTTCCAAGCTGGATGAAATAGCTCAGCTGGGAGAGCATTAGACTAAAGATATAAAGGTCCCTGGTTCAATCCTGGGTTTTGGCATGTTTGAACAGGTGTTTTTTGAGGTGAAAAGCTCAAACTGGAAGTAATTTCAAGATGAAATTCCATAATGTCATCCACCAATTTTTCTTAGCAAAGAAGAATATTCAGCCCCATCTTTCAAATAATCAGAACATTTCATTTAATAACACTGTCCAGAAATACACGATAAAAAGTGTCCATGATTTCAGTAGTCCGGGCTTGACTCTTTATGCAATTGTAATTATCTCAATGATAAAATTTCTCAGCATTTTGCATCAATGCTTCTATTATAAAATAAAGGTTTTGTGATGGGTGAACATACAGTATAAAAACTGCTATGAAATGCTATGTTTACATTCGAAGCAATCATGATGAAAGGAAAAACTGTTATATAACCTTGTGTAATCTTCCTGGCATGACTCAGTTTGGAGAAAGTTAGGTTGAAGATCCAAAGGATTGTTGGCTTTCAATTTCTGGGGCTTTCTCTCTCTTCTACTACAGGAGAGAAGATTAATGAGCCCTAGCCTTCCACTGAACAATAAAACTAAAATTAACAATACTTACCTGCAATGCAGCAGCAGATACTAAGGTGTTCATGATTTTCATGGACTCACCTTAAATTCCAATGAAATTTAGAATGAGAAAGTACCTGTAGCTAATTAAAGCTTATTCATTTGAAATCATTATAGTAATCCGAAATTGTGAATACATTCATCTTCCAAGCTGGCTGAAATAGCTCAGCTGGGAGAGCGTTAGACTGAAGATCTAAAGGTCCCTGGAAAGGAAGTGAAAAGTTTAAACTGGAAGTAATTTCAAGATGAAATTCCATAATGTCATCCGTAACTTGTGTTCATTTCTGCTGCCTGTTAATCATCCTGCATGCTGCTGAGCCTCTAGTAGGGCAACTATGGTTTCTGTGCTCTGTTGAAGTACAGTGCAGAGGCAGGTGATAGAGACACGAGTTCTGTTACTGGGGATACTTTCCATAGCTCTTTGCAACTCATTAAAATGGAAATGAGAACCTTTTCCACTTCTTGGAAAGTGGCCTCCAGACATCACACATGTATTTATTGCATTGTTACCTATCCTGCTGGATTGGCATTTACAAATCTGCAAGTGGTCAGGGACGTGCCGTGATGATGCAAATCACATCATCAAACATTGCCCACCTCACTGATCACTGAGTGGTCTGGAGCGTGATGATGAAATTAGTGTCATCATAGGCCATGCCAAAACCACTCCATGTCACCACCTGGTTAAATATGAAATACACAGAGAGTTAAGATACATTACAGCAAAGCATGATATATTTGTTCTGCTGCTATGTTGAAACAGGCAACGGAAAAGTCCCATATGGTCTAGCGGTTAGGATTCCTGGTTTTCACCCAGGCGGCCCGGGTTCGACTCCTGGTATGGGAAGTTGAAGCTTTTTTGAATGGCAGCAACAGTACCACTTGTTTAATGCCTGCTATGTTAATCTCAGCAACAAAATCCAGGAGAAACTGTGCTTTGGTTATGGAAATGGGATGTGGTCAAATCCACAGGATTTATATACCTGCCAACATTTCTGTATCCAAAATTAGGACAGAACTGGTCTGACCCCATATTTCAACATCCATCTTCCAAATTTCGAGTGGGACAACCCTATTTTATATGTAACACATCCTTCATGTGAAAAAAAAGAACTCTTGAACTTGTGGATCAATGGGTTTCCAGGGAGAGTTCACAACTTTTTAATGGTGCAGTAGGGATGTTCTGAATGAAACTAGACTACGCAAATGCTTACAAACCAATAATGTCTGCTTCTGTGCCCAGAATTTCTCCGCTTTCCTTAATCAGCATACAAAGGACAGGTTTAAGAGACCACGGATGGGAACTGAAATACAATATTACTTCTGAAATCCCATGGATCTGAACCCATAGAAGATGCATTGTAAAAACAGAGAGTACTGTGAGAAATAGTGGTGGCAGCGTGGACCATTGACTAGAAATCCATTTTTGTCTCACTGGGCAAAAGTTTGACAATTTGTCACCACAATTTCTGGAATTTTCATCAATTAAAAAAGTCAAGCTAAATTGGAGAACGCAGAAGAGGTTGAAAATTTTCCAGCATTTTTAATCTTGACGTAAAGGCGTCTGCAGTTGGAAAATCTAAGGAAGCTGTTTTCCCAACTATTTCTGGAGCTAATTAATTCAAAATGAACAAGTAAAAATCAAACTTTTAATGATGTATTACCAATTATTAAACATGACAATTTTTACAACTTTTGATGAGCAAGTAGACCAGAAATAAAAATGTGGATCTCTTTATCTAGACAAGCAATTTTTCTGTTTTAAGGATAATTCAATTCTGTTTGTGTTGTCACTCAGTCAGATGTAGTGCACATGACATCAGAAGTCCTCTAAAGCACAATCTTTCGATAGCTCAGCTGGTAGAGCAGAGGACTGTAGAGGAAATTGATACAGAAATCCTTAGGTCACTGGTTCAACTCCGGCTCGAAGGAAAGTTTTTCATATCATTTTAGAGGGCAATTTCTGACATATTAAATACCCAGAAATATGCATGACTCATGCTGTTTATCTTTAATAGTCAGAGAAACTGTAACTTGTTTTCATTTCTGTTGCCTGTTAATCATCCTGCATGCTGCTGAGCCTCTAGTAGGTCAATTATGGTTTCTGTGCTCTGTTGAAGTACAGTGCAGAGGCAGGTGATAGAGACAAGAGTTCTGTTACTGGGGATACTTTCCATAGCTCTTTGCAACTCATTAAAATGGAAATGAGAACCTTTTCCACTTCTTGGAAAGTGGCCTCCAGACATCACACATGGATTTATTGCATTGTTACCTATCCTGCTGGATTGGCATTTACAAATCTGCAAGTGTTCAGGGACGTGCCGTGATGATGCAAATCACATCATTAAACATTGCCCACCTCACTGATCACTGAGTGGTCTGGTGCGTGATGATGAAATTAGTGTCATCATAGGCCATGCCAAACCCACTCCATGTCACCACCTGGTTAAATATGAAATACACAGAGAGTTAAGATACATTACAGCAAAGCATGATATATTTGTTCTGCTGCTATGCTGAAACACTCAACGGAAAAGTCCCATGTGGTCTAGCAGTTAGGATTCCTGGTTTTCACCCAGGCGGCCCGGGTTCGACTCCCGGTATGGGAAGTTGAAGCTTTTTTGAATGGCAGCAACAGTACCACTTGTTTAATGCCTGCTCTGTTGATCTCAGCAACAAAATCCAGGAGAAACTGTGCTTTGGTTATGGAAATGGGATGTGGTCAAATCCACAGGATTTATATACCTCCCAACATTTCTGTATCCAAAATTAGGACAGAACTGGTCTGACCCCATATTTCAACATCCATCTTCCAAATTTCGAGTGGGACAACCCTATTTTATATGTAACACATCCTTCATGTGAAAAAAAAGAACTCTTGAACTTGTGGATCAATGGGTTTCCAGGGAGAGTTCACAACTTTTTAATGGTGCAGTAGGGATGTTCTGAATGAAACTAGACTACGCAAATGCTTACAAACCAATAATGTCTGCTTCTGTGCCCAGAATTTCTCCGCTTTCCTTAATCAGCATACAAAGGACAGGTTTAAGAGACCACGGATGGGAACTGAAATACAATATTACTTCTAAAATCCCATGGATCTGAACCCATAGAAGATGATTTGTAAAAACAGAGAGTACTGTGAGAAATAGTGGTGTCAGCGTGGACCATTGACTAGAAATCCATTTTTGTCTCACTGGGCAAAAGTTTGACAATTTGTCACCACAATTTCTGGAATATTCATCAATTATAAAAGTCAAGCTAAATTGGAGAACGCAGAAGAGGTTGAAAATTTTCCAGCATTTTTAATCTTGACGTAAAGGCGTCTGCAGTTGGAAAATCTAAGGAAGCTGTTTTCCCAACTATTTCTGGAGCTAATTAATTCAAAATGAACAAGTAAAAATCAAACTTTTAATGATGTATTACCAATTATTAAACATGACAATTTTTACAACTTTTGATGAGCAAGTAGACCAGAAATAAAAATGTGGATCTCTTTATCTAGACAAGCAATTTTTCTGTTTTAAGGATAATTCAATTCTGTTTGTGTTTTCACTCAGTCAGATGTAGTGCACATGACATCAGAAGTCCTCTAAAGCACAATCCTTCGATAGCTCAGCTGGTAGAGCAGAGGACTGTAGAGGAAATTGGTACAGAAATCCTTAGGTCGCTGGTTCAACCCTGGCTCAAAGGAAAGCTTTCATATAATTTTAGAGGGCAATTTCTGACATATTAAATACCCATAAATATGTATGACTCATGCTGTTTATCTTTAATAGTCAGAGAAACTGTAACTTGTTTTCATTTCTGCTACCTGTTAATCATCCTGCATGCTGCTGAGCCTCTAGTAGGGCAATTATGGTTTCTGTGCTCTGTTGAAGTACAGTGCAGAGGCAGGTGATAGAGACACGAGTTCTGTTACTGGGAATACTTTCCATAGCTCTTTGCAACTCATTAAAATGGAAATGAGAACCTTTTCCACTTCTTGGAAAGTGGCCTCCAGACATCACACATGGATTTATTGCATTGTTACCTATCCTGCTGGATTGGCATTTACAAATCTGCAAGTGGTCAGGGACGTGCCGTGATGATGCAAATCACATCATCAAACATTGCCCACCTCACTGATCACTGAGTGGTCTGGAGCGTGATGATGAAATTAGTGTCATCTTAGGCCATGCCAAACCCACTCCATGTCACCACCTGGTTAAATATGAAATACACAGAGAGTTAAGATACATTTACTTACTTTTATGACTCAGTTTGGAGAAAGTTAGGTTGAAGATCCAAAGGATTGTTGGCTTTCAATTTCTGGGGCTTTCTTTCTCTTCTACTACAGGAGAGAAGATTAATGAGCCCTAGCCTTCCACTAAATAATAAAACTAAAATTAACAATACTTACCTGCAATGCAGCAGCAGATACTAAGGTGTTCATGATTTTCATGGACTCACCTTAAATTCCAATGAAATTTAGAATGTGAAAGTACCTGTAGCTAATTAAAGCTTATTCATTTGAAATCATTATAGTAATCCGAAATTGTGAATACATTCATTTTCCAAGCTGGCCGAAATAGCTCAGCTGGGAGAGCGTTAGACTGAAGATCTAAAGGTCCCTGGTTCAATCCTGGGTTTTGGCATGTTTGAACAGGTGTTTTTTTAAGTGAAAAGCTCAAACTGGAAGTAATTTCAAGATGAAATTCCATAATGTCATCCACCAATTTTTCTTAGCAAAGAAGAATATTCAGCCCCATCTTTCAAATAATCAGAACATTTCATTTAATAACACTGTCCAGAAACACAGGATAAAAAGTGTCCATGATTTCAGTAGTCCGGGCTTGACTCTTTATGCAATTGTAATTATCTCAATGATAAAATTTCTCAGCATTTTGCATCAATGCTTCTATTATAAAATAAAGGTTTTCTGATGGGTGAACATACAGTATAAAACTGCTATGAAATGCTATGTTTACATTCGAAGCAATCATGATGAAAGGAAAAACTGTTATATAACCTTGTGTATTCTTCCTGGCATAACTCAGTTTGGAAAAAGTTTGGTTGAAGATCCAAAGGATTGTTGGCTTTCAATTTCTTGGGCTTTCTCTCTTTTCTACTACAGGAGAGAAGATTAATGAGCCCTAGCCTTCCACTGAATAATAAAACTAAAATTAAGAATACTTACCTGCAATGCAGCAGCAGATACTAAGGTATTCATGATTTTCATGGACTCACCTTAAATTCCAATGAAATTTAGAATGTGAAAGTACCTGTAGCTAATTAAAGCTTATTCATTTGAAATCATTATAGTAATCCGAAATTGTGAATACATTCATCTTCCAAGCTGGCCGAAATAGCTCAGCTGGGAGAGCATTAGACTGGAGATCTAAAGGTCCCTGGTTCGATCCCGGTTTTTGGCGTGTTTGAACAGGTGTTTTTTTAAGTGAAAAGCTGAAACTGGAAGTAATTTCAAGATGAAATTCCATAATGTCATCCACCAATTTTTCTTAGCAAAGAAGAATATTCATCCCCATCTTTCAAATAATCAGAACATTTCATTTAATAACACTGTCCAGAAATACAGGATAAAAAGTGTCCATGATTTCAGTAGTCCGGGTTTGACTCTTTATGCAATTGTAATTATCTCAATGATAAAATTTCTCAGCATTTTGCATCAATGCTTCTATTATAAAATAAAGGTTTTGAGATGGGTGAACATACAGTATAAAAACTGCTATGAAATGCTATGTTTACATTCGAAGCAATCATGATGAAAGGAAAAACTGTTATATAACCTTGTGTAATCTTCCTGGCATGACTAAGTTTGGAGAAAGTTAGGTTGAAGATCCAAAGGATTGTTGGCTTTCAATTTCTGGGGCTTTCTCTCTCTTCTACTACAGGAGAGAAGATTAATGAGCCCTAGCCTTCCACTGAATAATAAAACTAATATTAACAATACTTACCTGCAATGCAGCAGCAGATACTAAGGTGTTCATGATTTTCATGGACTCACCTTAAATTCCAATGAAATTTAGAATGAGAAAGTACCTGTAGCTAATTAAAGCTTATTCATTTGAAATCATTATAGTAATCCGAAATTGTGAATACATTCATCTTCCAAGCTGGCCGAAATAGCTCAGCTGGGAGAGCGTTAGACTGAAGATCTAAAGGTTTCTGGTTCGATACCGGGTTTCGGCATGTTTGAACAGGTGTTTTTTGAAGTGAAAAGCTCGAACTGGAAGTAATTTCAAGATGAAATTCCATAATGTCATCCACCAATTTTTCTTAGCAAAGAAGAATATTCAGCCCCATCTTTCAAATAATCAGAACATTTCATTTAATAACACTGTCCAGAAATACACGATAAAAAGTGTCCATGATTTCAGTAGTCCGGGCTTGACTCTTTATGCAATTGTAATTATCTCAATGATAAAATTTCTCAGCATTTTGCATCAATGCTTCTATTATAAAATAAAGGTTTTATGATGGGTGAACATACAGTATAAAAACTGCTATGAAATGCTATGTTTACATTCGAAGCAATCATGATGAAAGGAAAAACTGTTATATAACCTTGTGTAATCTTCCTGGCATGACTCAGTTTGGAGAAAGTTAGGTTGAAGATCCAAAGGATTGTTGGCTTTCAATTTCTGGGGCTTTCTCTCTCTTCTACTACAGGAGAGAAGATTAATAAGCCCTAGCCTTCCACTGAACAATAAAGCTAAAATTAACAATACTTACCTGCAATGCAGCAGCAGATACTAAGGTGTTCATGATTTTCATGGACTCACCTTAAATTCCAATGAAATTTAGAATGAGAAAGTACCTGTAGCTAATTAAAGCTTATTCATTTGAAATCATTATAGTAATCCGAAATTGTGAATACATTCATCTTCCAAGCTGGCCGAAATAGCTCAGCTGGGAGAGCGTTAGACTGAAGATCTCAAGGTCCCTGGTTCGATCCTGGGTTTCGGCATGTTTGAACAGGTGTTTTTTGAAGTGAAAAGCTCGAACTGGAAGTAATTTCAAGATGAAATTCCATAATGTCATCCACCAATTTTTCTTAGCAAAGAAGAATATTCAGCCCCATCTTTCAAATAATCAGAACATTTCATTTAATAACACTGTCCAGAAATACAGGATAAAAAGTGTCCATGATTTCAATAGTCCGGGCTTGACTCTTTATGCAATTGTAATTATCTCAATGATAAAATTTCTCAGCATTTTGCATCAATGCTTCTATTATAAAATAAAGGTTTTGTGATAGGTGAACATACAGTATAAAAACTGCTATGAAATGCTATGTTTACATTCGAAGCAATCATGATGAAAGGAAAAACTGTTATATAACCTTGTGTAATCTTCCTGGCATGACTCAGTTTGGAGAAAGTTAGGTTGAAGATCCAAAATGTTGTTGGCTTTCAATTTCTGGGGCTTTCTCTCTCTTCTACTAAAGGAGAGAAGATTAATGAGCCCTAGCCTTCCACTGAACAATAAAACTAAAATTAACAATACTTACCTGCAATGCAGCAGCAGATACTAAGGTGTTCAGGATTTTCATGGACTCACCTTAAATTCCAATGAAATTTAGAATGAGAAAGTACCTGTAGCTAATTAAAGCTTATTCATTTGAAATCATTATAGTAATCCGAAATTGTGAATACATTCATCTTCCAAGCTGGCTGAAATAGCTCAGCTGGGAGAGTGTTTGACTGAAGATCTAAAGGTCCCTGGTTCGATCCCGGGTTTCGGCATGTTTGAACAGGTGTTTTTTGAAGTGAAAAGCTCGAACTGGAAGTAATTTCAAGATGAAATTCCATAATGTCATCCACCAATTTTTCTTAGCAAAGAAGAATATTCAGCCCCATCTTTCAAATAATCAGAACATTTCATTTAATAACACTGTCCAGAAATACACGATAAAAAGTGTCCATGATTTCAGTAGTCCGGGCTTGACTCTTTATGCAATTGTAATTATCTCAATGATAAAATTTCTCAGCATTTTGCATCAATGCTTCTATTATAAAATAAAGGTTTTGTGATGGGTGAACATACAGTATAAAAACTGCTATGAAATGCTATGTTTACATTCGAAGCAATCATGATGAAAGGAAAAACTGTTATATAACCTTGTGTAATCTTCCTGGCATGACTCAGTTTGGAGAAAGTTAGGTTGAAGATCCAAAGGATTGTTGGCTTTCAATTTCTGGGGCTTTCTCTCTCTTCTACTACAGGAGAGAAGATTAATGAGCCCTAGCCTTCCACTGAATAATAAAACTAAAATTAACAATACTTACCTGCAATGCAGCAGCAGATACTAAGGTGTTCATGATTTTCATGGACTCACCTTAAATTCCAATGAAATTTAGAATGAGAAAGTACCTTTAGCTAATTAAAGCTTATTCATTTGAAATCATTATAGTAATCCGAAATTGTGAATACATTCATCTTCCAAGCTGGCTGAAATAGCTCAGCTGGGAAAGCGTTAGACTGAAGGTCTAAAGGTCCCTGGTTCGATCCCGGGTTTCGGCGTGTTTGAACAGGTGTATTTTTAAGTGAAAAGCTCGAACTGGAAGTAATTTCAAGATGAAATTCCATAATGTCATCCACCAATTTTTCTTAGCAAAGAAGAATATTCAGCCCCATCTTTCAAATAATCAGAACATTTCATTTAATAACACTGTCCAGAAATACAGGATAAAAAGTGTCCATGATTTCTGTAGTCCGGGCTTGACTCTTTATGCAATTGTAATTATCTCAATGATAAAATTTCTCAGCATTTTGCATCAATGCTTCTATTATAAAATAAAGGTTTTGTGATGGGTGAACATACAGTATAAAAACTGCTATGAAATGCTATTTTTACATTCGAAGCAATCATGATGAAAAGAAAAACTGTTAAATAACCTTGTGTAATCTTACTGGCATGACTCAGTTTGGAGAAAGTTAGGTTGAAGATCCAAAGGATTGTTGGCTTTCAATTTCTGGGGCTTTCTCTCTCTTCTACTACAGGAGAGAAGATTAATGAGCCCTAGCCTTCCACTGAACAATAAAACTAAAATTAACAATACTTACCTGCAATGCAGCAGCAGATACTAAGGTGTTCATGATTTTCATGGACTCACCTTAAATTCCAATGAAATTTAGAATGAGAAAGTACCTGTAGCTAATTAAAGCTTATTCATTTAAAATCATTATAGTAATCCGAAATTGTGAATACATTCATCTTCCAAGCTGGCCGAAATAGCTCAGCTGGGAGAGCGTTAGACTGAAGATCTAAAGGTCCCTGGTTCGATCCCGGGTTTCGGCATGTTTGAACAGGTGTTTTTTTGAAGTGAAAAGCTCGAACTGGAAGTAATTTCAAGATGAAATTCCATAATGTCATCCACCAATTTTTCTTTGCAAAGAAGAATATTCAGCCCCATCTTTCAAATAATCAGAACATTTCATTTAATAACACTGTCCAGAAATACAGGATAAAAAGTGTCCATGATTTCAATAGTCTGGGCTGGACTCATTATGCAATTGTAATTATCTCAATGATAAAATTTCTCAGCATTTTGCATCAATGCTTCTATTATAAAATAAAGGTTTTGTGATGGGTGAACATACAGTATAAAAACTGCTATGAAATGCTATGTTTACATTCGAAGCAATCATAATGAAAGGAAAAACTGTTATATAACCTTGTGTAATCTTCCTGGCATGACTCAGTTTGGAGAAAGTTAGGTTGAAGATCCAAAATGTTGTTGGCTTTCAATTTCTGGGGCTTTCTCTCTCTTCTACTACAGGAGAGAAGATTAATGAGCCCTAGCCTTCCACTGAACAATAAAACTAAAATTAACAATACTTACCTGCAATGCAGCAGCAGATACTAAGGTGTTCATGATTTTCATGGACTCACCTTAAATTCCAATGAAATTTAGAATGAGAAAGTACCTGTAGCTAATTAAAGCTTATTCATTTGAAATCATTATAGTAATCCGAAATTGTGAATACATTCATCTTCCAAGCTGGCCGAAATAGCTCAGCTGGGAGAGTGTTAGATTGAAGATCTAAAGGTCCCTGGTTCGATACCGGGTTTCGGCATGTTTGAACAGGTGTTTTTTGAAGTGAAAAGCTCGAACTGGAAGTAATTTCAAGATGAAATTCCATAATGTCATCCACCAATTTATCTTAGCAAAGAAGAATATTCAGCCCCATCTTTCAAATAATCAGAACATTTCATTTAATAACACTGTCCAGAAATACACGATAAAAAGTGTCCATGATTTCAGTAGTCCGGGCTTGACTCTTTATGCAATTGTAATTATCTCAATGATAAAATTTCTCAGCATTTTGCATCAATGCTTCTATTATAAAATAAAGGTTTTGTGATGGGTGAACATACAGTATAAAAACTGCTATGAAATGCTATGTTTACATTCGAAGCAATCATGATGAAAGGAAAAACTGTTATATAACCTTGTGTAATCTTCCTGGCATGACTCAGTTTGGAGAAAGTTAGGTTGAAGATCCAAAGGATTGTTGGCTTTCAATTTCTGGGGCTTTCTCTCTCTTCTACTACAGGAGAGAAGATTAATGAGCCCTAGCCTTCCACTGAATAATAAAACTAAAATTAACAATACTTACCTGCAATGCAGCAGCAGATACTAAGGTGTTCATGATTTTCATGGACTCACCTTAAATTCCAATGAAATTTAGAATGAGAAAGTACCTTTAGCTAATTAAAGCTTATTCATTTGAAATCATTATAGTAATCCGAAATTGTGAATACATTCATCTTCCAAGCTGGCCGAAATAGCTCAGCTGGGAGAGCGTTAGACTAAAGATCTAAAGGTCCCTGGTTCGATACCGGGTTTCGGTATGTTTGAACAGGTGTTTTTTGAAGTGAAAAGCTCGAACTGGAAGTAATTTCAAGATGAAATTCCATAATGTCATCCACCAATTTTTCTTAGCAAAGAAGAATATTCAGCCCCATCTTTCAAATAATCAGAACATTTCATTTAATAACACTGTCCAGAAATACACGATAAAAAGTGTCCATGATTTCAGTAGTCCGGGCTTGACTCTTTATGCAATTGTAATTATCTCAATGATAAAATTTCTCAGCATTTTGCATCAATGCTTCTATTATAAAATAAAGGTTTTGTGATGGGTGAACATACAGTATAAAAACTGCTATGAAATGCTATGTTTACATTCGAAGCAATCATGATGAAAGGAAAAACTGTTATATAACCTTGTGTAATCTTCCTGGCATGACTCAGTTTGGAGAAAGTTAGGTTGAAGATCCAAAGGATTGTTGGCTTTCAATTTCTGGGGCTTTCTCTCTCTTCTACTACAGGAGAGAAGATTAATGAGCCCTAGCCTTCCACTGAATATTAAAACTAAAATTAACAATACTTACCTGCAATGCAGCAGCAGATACTAAGGTGTTCATGATTTTCATGGACTCACCTTAAATTCCAATGAAATTTAGAATGAGAAAGTACCTTTAGCTAATTAAAGCTTATTCATTTGAAATCATTATAGTAATCCGAAATTGTGAATACATTCATCTTCCAAGCTGGCTGAAATAGCTCAGCTGGGAGAGCGTTAGACTGAAGGTCTAAAGATCCCTGGTTCGATCCCGGGTTTCGGCGTGTTTGAACAGGTGTTTTTTGAAGTGAAAAGCTCGAACTGGAAGTAATTTCAAGATGAAATTCCATAATGTCATCCACCAATTTTTCTTAGCAAAGAAGAATATTCAGCCCCATCTTTCAAATAATCAGAACATTTCATTTAATAACACTGTCCAGAAATACAGGATAAAAAGTGTCCATGATTTCTGTAGTCCGGGCTTGACTCTTTATGCAATTGTAATTATCTCAATGATAAAATTTCTCAGCATTTTGCATCAATGCTTCTATTATAAAATAAAGGTTTTGTGACGGGTGAACATACAGTATAAAAACTGCTATGAAATGCTATGTTTACATTCGAAGCAATCATGATGAAAGGAAAAACTGTTAAATAACCTTGTGTAATCTTACTGGCATGACTCAGTTTGGAGAAAGTTAGGTTGAAGATCCAAAGGATTGTTGGCTTTCAATTTCTGGGGCTTTCTCTCTCTTCTACTACAGGAGAGAAGATTAATGAGCCCTAGCCTTCCACTGAACAATAAAACTAAAATTAACAATACTTACCTGCAATGCAGCAGCAGATACTAAGGTGTTCATGATTTTCATGGACTCACCTTAAATTCCAATGAAATTTAGAATGAGAAAGTACCTGTAGCTAATTAAAGCTTATTCATTTAAAATCATTATAGTAATCCGAAATTGTGAATACATTCATCTTCCAAGCTGGCCGAAATAGCTCAGCTGGGAGAGCGTTAGACTGAAGATCTAAAGGTCCCTGGTTCGATCCCGGATTTCGGCATGTTTGAACAGGTGTTTTTTTGAAGTGAAAAGCTCGAACTGGAAGTAATTTCAAGATGAAATTCCATAATGTCATCCACCAATTTTTCTTTGCAAAGAAGAATATTCAGCCCCATCTTTCAAATAATCAGAACATTTCATTCAATAACACTGTCCAGAAATACAGGATAAAAAGTGTCCATGATTTCAATAGTCTGGGCTTGACTCTTTATGCAATTGTAATTATCTCAATGATAAAATTTCTCAGCATTTTGCATCAATGCTTCTATTATAAAATAAAGGTTTTGTGATGGGTGAACATACAGTATAAAAACTGCTATGAAATGCTATGTTTACATTCGAAGCAATCATGATGAAAGGAAAAACTGTTATATAACCTTGTGTAATCTTCCTGGCATGACTCAGTTTGGAGAAAGTTAGGTTGAAGATCCAAAGGATTGTTGGCTTTCAATTTCTGGGGCTTTCTCTCTCTTCTACTACAGGAGAGAAGATTAATGAGCCCTAGCCTTCCACTGAATAATAAAACTAAAATTAACAATACTTACCTGCAATGCAGCAGCAGATACTAAGGTGTTCATGATTTTCATGGACTCACCTTAAATTCCAATGAAATTTAGAATGAGAAAGTACCTGTAGCTAATTAAAGCTTATTCATTTGAAATCATTATAGTAATCCGAAATTGTGAATACATTCATCTTCCAAGCTGGCCGAAATAGCTCAGCTGGGAGAGCGTTAGACTAAAGATCTAAAGGTCCCTGGTTCGATACCGGGTTTCGGCATGTTTGAACAGGTGTTTTTTGAAGTGAAAAGCTCGAACTGGAAGTAATTTCAAGATGAAATTCCATAATGTCATCCACCAATTTTTCTTAGCAAAGAAGAATATTCAGCCTCATCTTTCAAATAATCAGAACATTTCATTTAATAACACTGTCCAGAAATACACGATAAAAAGTGTCCATGATTTCAGTAGTCCGGGCTTGACTCTTTATGCAATTGTAATTATCTCAATGATAAAATTTCTCAGCATTTTGCATCAATGCTTCTATTATAAAATAAAGGTTTTGTGATGGGTGAACATACAGTATAAAAACTGCTATGAAATGCTATGTTTACATTCGAAGCAATCATGATGAAAGGAAAAACTGTTATATAACCTTGTGTAATCTTCCTGGCATGACTCAGTTTGGAGAAAGTTAGGTTGAAGATCCAAAGGATTGTTGGCTTTCAATTTCTGGGGCTTTCTCTCTCTTCTACTACAGGAGAGAAGATTAATGAGCCCTAGCCTTCCACTGAATAATAAAACTAAAATTAACAATACTTACGTGCAATGCAGCAGCAGATACTAAGGTGTTCATGATTTTCATGGACTCACCTTAAATTCCAATGAAATTTAGAATGAGAAAGTACCTTTAGCTAATTAAAGCTTATTCATTTGAAATCATTATAGTAATCCGAAATTGTGAATACATTCATCTTCCAAGCTGGCCGAAATAGCTCAGCTGGGAGAGCGTTAGACTAAAGATCTAAAGGTCCCTGGTTCGATACCGGGTTTCGGCGTGTTTGAACAGGTGTTTTTTGAAGTGAAAAGCTCGAACTGGAAGTAATTTCAAGATGAAATTCCATAATGTCATCCACCAATTTTTCTTAGCAAAGAAGAATATTCAGCCCCATCTTTCAAATAATCAGAACATTTCATTTAATAACACTGTCCAGAAATACACGATAAAAAGTGTCCATGATTTCTGTAGTCCGGGCTTGACTCTTTATGCAATTGTAATTATCTCAATGATAAAATTTCTCAGCATTTTGCATCAATGCTTCTATTATAAAATAAAGGTTTTGTGATGGGTGAACATACAGTATAAAAACTGCTATGAAATGCTATGTTTACATTCGAAGCAATCATGATGAAAGGAAAAACTGTTATATAACCTTGTGTAATCTTCCTGGCATGACTCAGTTTGGAGAAAGTTAGGTTGAAGATCCAAAGGATTGTTGGCTTTCAATTTCTGGGGCTTTCTCTCTCTTCTACTACAGGAGAGAAGATTAATGAGCCCTAGCCTTCCACTGAATAATAAAACTAAAATCAACAATACTTACCTGCAATGCAGCAGCAGATACTAAGGTGTTCATGATTTTCATGGACTCACCTTAAATTCCAATGAAATTTAGAATGAGAAAGTACCTGTAGCTAATTAAAGCTTATTCATTTGAAATCATTATAGTAATCCGAAATTGTGAATACATTCATCTTCCAAGCTGTCCGAAATAGCTCAGATGGGAGAGCGTTAGACTGAAGATCTAAAGGTCCCTGGTTCGATCCCGGGTTTCGGCGAGTTTGAACAGGTGTTTTTTTAAGTGAAAAGCTCGAACTGGAAGTAATTTCAAGATGAAATTCCATAATGTCATCCACCAATTTTTCTTAGCAAAGAAGAATATTCAGCCCCATCTTTCAAATAATCAGAACATTTCATTTAATAACACTGTCCAGAAATACAGGATAAAAAGTGTCCATGATTTCAGTAGTCCGGGCTTGACTCTTTATGCAATTGTAATTATCTCAATGATAAAATTTCTCAGCATTTTGCATCAATGCTTCTATTATAAAATAAAGGTTTTGTGATGGGTGAACATATAGTATAACAACTGCTATGAAATGCTATGTTTACATTCGAAGCAATCATGATGAAAGAAAAAACTGTTATATAACCTTGTGTAATCTTCCTGGCATGACTCAGTTTGGAGAAAGTTAGGTTGAAGATCCAAAGGATTGTTGGCTTTCAATTTCTTGGGCTTTCTCTCTCTTCTACTACAGGAGAGAGGATTAATGAGCCCTAGCCTTCCACTGAACAATAAAACTAAAATTAACAATACTTACCTGCAATGCAGCAGCAGATACTAAGGTGTTCAGGATTTTCATGGACTCACCTTAAATTCCAATGAAATTTAGAATGAGAAAGTACCTGTAGCTAATTAAAGCTTATTCATTTGAAATCATTATAGTAATCCGAAATTGTGAATACATTTATCTTCCAAGCTGGCCGAAATAGCTCAGCTGGGAGAGCGTTAGACTGAAGATCTAAAGGTCCCTGGTTCGATCCTGGGTTTCGGCATGTTTGAACAGGTGTTTTTTGAAGTGAAAAGCTCGAACTGGAAGTAATTTCAAGATGAAATTCCATAATGTCATCCACCAATTTTTCTTAGCAAAGAAGAATATTCAGCCCCATCTTTCAAATAATCAGAACATTTCATTTAATAACACTGTCCAGAAATACAGGATAAAAAGTGTCCATGATTTCAGTAGTCCGGGCTTGACTCTTTATGCAATTGTAATTATCTCAATGATAAAATTTCTCAGCATTTTGCATCAATGCTTCTATTATAAAATAAAGGTTTTGTGATGGGTGAACATACAGTATAAAAACTGCTATGAAATGCTATGTTTACATTCGAAGCAATCAAGATGAAAGGAAAAACTGTTATATAACCTTGTGTAATCTTCCTGGCATGACTCAGTTTGGAGAAAGTTAGGTTGAAGATCCAAAGGATTGTTGGCTTTCAATTTCTGGGGCTTTCTCTCTCTTCTACTACAGGAGAGAAGATTAATGAGCCCTAGCCTTCCACTGAAAAATAAAACTAAAATTAACAATACTTACCTGCAATGCAGCAGCAGATACTAAGGTGTTCATGATTTTCATGGACTCACCTTAAATTCCAATGAAATTTAGAATGAGAAAGTACCTGTAGCTAATTAAAGCTTATTCATTTGAAATCATTATAGTAATCCGAAATTGTGAATACATACATCTTCCAAGCTGGCCGAAATAGCTCAGCTGGAAGAGTGTTAGACTGAAGATCTAAAGATCCCTGGTTCGATCCTGGGTTTCGGCATGATTGAACAGGTGTTTTTTGAAGTGAAAAGCTCGAACTGGAAGTAATTTCAAGATGAAATTCCATAATGTCATCCACCAATTTTTCTTAGCAAAGAAGAATATTCAGCCCCATCTTTCAAATAATCAGAACATTTCATTTAATAACACTGTCCAGAAATACAGGATAAAAAGTGTCCATGATTTCAGTAGTCTGGGCTTGACTCTTTATGCAATTGTAATTATCTCAATGATAAAATTTCTCAGCATTTTGCATCAATGCTTCTATTATAAAATAAAGGTTTTGTGATGGGTGAACATACAGTATAAAAACTGCTATGAAATGCTATGTTTACATTCGAAGCAATCATGATGAAAGGAAAAACTGTTATATAACCTTGTGTAATCTTCCTGGCATGACTCAGTTTGGAGAAAGTTAGGTTGAAGATCCAAAGGATTGTTGGCTTTCAATTTCTGGGGCTTTCTCTCTCTTCTACTACAGGAGAGAAGATTAATGAGCCCTAGCCTTCCACTGAATAATAAAACTAAAATTAACAATACTTACCTGCAATGCAGCAGCAGATACTAAGGTGTTCATGATTTTCATGGACTCACCTTAAATTCCAATGAAATTTAGAATGAGAAAGTACCTGTAGCTAATTAAAGCTTATTCATTTGAAATCATTATAGTAATCCGAAATTGTGAATACATTCATCTTCCAAGCTGGCCGAAATAGCTCAGCTGGGAGAGCGTTAGACTAAAGATCTAAAGGTCCCTGGTTCGATACCGGGTTTCGGCATGTTTGAACAGGTGTTTTTTGAAGTGAAAAGCTCGAACTGGAAGTAATTTCAAGATGAAATTCCATAATGTCATCCACCAATTTTTCTTAGCAAAGAAGAATATTCAGCCTCATCTTTCAAATAATCAGAACATTTCATTTAATAACACTGTCCAGAAATACACGATAAAAAGTGTCCATGATTTCAGTAGTCCGGGCTTGACTCTTTATGCAATTGTAATTATCTCAATGATAAAATTTCTCAGCATTTTGCATCAATGCTTCTATTATAAAATAAAGGTTTTGTGATGGGTGAACATACAGTATAAAAACTGCTATGAAATGCTATGTTTACATTCGAAGCAATCATGATGAAAGGAAAAACTGTTATATAACCTTGTGTAATCTTCCTGGCATGACTCAGTTTGGAGAAAGTTAGGTTGAAGATCCAAAGGATTGTTGGCTTTCAATTTCTGGGGCTTTCTCTCTCTTCTACTACAGGAGAGAAGATTAATGAGCCCTAGCCTTCCACTGAATAATAAAACTAAAATTAACAATACTTACCTGCAATGCAGCAGCAGATACTAAGGTGTTCATGATTTTCATGGACTCACCTTAAATTCCAATGAAATTTAGAATGAGAAAGTACCTTTAGCTAATTAAAGCTTATTCATTTGAAATCATTATAGTAATCCGAAATTGTGAATACATTCATCTTCCAAGCTGGCTGAAATAGCTCAGCTGGGAGAGCGTTAGACTGAAGATCTAAAGGTCCCTGGTTCGATCCCGGGTTTCGGCGTGTTTGAACAGGTGTTTTTTGAAGTGAAAAGCTCGAACTGGAAGTAATTTCAAGATGAAATTCCATAATGTCATCCACCAATTTTTCTTAGCAAAGAAGAATATTCAGCCCCATCTTTCAAATAATCAGAACATTTCATTTAATAACACTGTCCAGAAATACAGGATAAAAAGTGTCCATGATTTCTGTAGTCCGGGCTTGACTCTTTATGCAATTGTAATTATCTCAATGATAAAATTTCTCAGCATTTTGCATCAATGCTTCTATTATAAAATAAAGGTTTTGTGATGGGTGAACATACAGTATAAAAACTGCTATGAAATGCTATGTTTACATTCGAAGCAATCATGATGAAAGGAAAAACTGTTAAATAACCTTGTGTAATCTTCCTGGCATGACTCAGTTTGGAGAAAGTTAGGTTGAAGATCCAAAGGATTGTTGGCTTTCAATTTCTGGGGCTTTCTCTCTCTTCTACTACAGGAGAGAAGATTAATGAGCCCTAGCCTTCCACTGAACAATAAAACTAAAATTAACAATACTTACCTGCAATGCAGCAGCAGATACTAAGGTGTTCATGATTTTCATGGACTCACCTTAAATTCCAATGAAATTTAGAATGAGAAAGTACCTGTAGCTAATTAAAGCTTATTCATTTAAAATCATTATAGTAATCCGAAATTGTGAATACATTCATCTTCCAAGCTGGCCAAAATAGCTCAGCTGGGAGAGCGTTAGACTGAAGATCTAAAGGTCCCTGGTTCGATCCCGGGTTTCGGCATGTTTGAACAGGTGTTTTTTGAAGTGAAAAGCTCGAACTGGAAGTAATTTCAAGATGAAATTCCATAATGTCATCCACCAATTTTTCTTAGCAAAGAAGAATATTCAGCCCCATCTTTCAAATAATCAGAACATTTCATTTAATAACACTGTCCAGAAATACAGGATAAAAAGTGTCCATGATTTCAATAGTCCGGGCTTGACTCTTTATGCAATTGTAAATATCTCAATGATAAAATTTCTCAGCATTTTGCATCAATGCTTCTATTATAAAATAAAGGTTTTGTGATGGGTGAACATACAGTATAAAAACTGCTATGAAATGCTATGTTTACATTCGAAGCAATCATGATGAAAGGAAAAACTGTTATATAACCTTGTGTAATCTTCCTGGCATGACTCAGTTTGGAGAAAGTTAGGTTGAAGATCCAAAATGTTGTTGGCTTTCAATTTCTGGGGCTTTCTCTCTCTTCTACTACAGGAGAGAAGATTAATGAGCCCTAGCCTTCCACTGAACAATAAAACTAAAATTAACAATACTTACCTGCAATGCAGCAGCAGATACTAAGGTGTTCATGATTTTCATGGACTAACCTTAAATTCCAATGAAATTTAGAATGAGAAAGTACCTGTAGCTAATTAAAGCTTATTCATTTGAAATCATTATAGTAATCCGAAATTGTGAATACATTCATCTTCCAAGCTGGCCGAAATAGCTCAGCTGGGAGAGCGTTAGATTGAAGATCTAAAGGTCCCTGGTTCGATACCGGGTTTCGGCATGTTTTAACAGGTGTTTTTTGAAGTGAAAAGCTCGAACTGGAAGTAATTTCAAGATGAAATTCCATAATGTCATCCACCAATTTTTCTTAGCAAAGAAGAATATTCAGCCACATCTTTCAAATAATCAGAACATTTCATTTAATAACACTGTCCAGAAATACACGATAAAAAGTGTCCATGATTTCAGTAGTCCGGGCTTGACTCTATGCAATTGTAATTATCTCAATGATAAAATTTCTCAGCATTTTGCATCAATGCTTCTATTATAAAATAAAGGTTTTGTGATGGGTGAACATACAGTATAAAAACTGCTATGAAATGCTATGTTTACATTCGAAGCAATCATGATGAAAGGAAAAACTGTTATATAACCTTGTGTAATCTTCCTGGCATGACTCAGTTTGGAGAAAGTTAGGTTGAAGATCCAAAGGATTGTTGGCTTTCAATTTCTGGGGCTTTCTCTCTCTTCTACTACAGGAGAGAAGATTAATGAGCCCTAGCCTTCCACTGAATAATAAAACTAAAATTAACAATACTTACCTGCAATGCAGCAGCAGATACTAAGGTGTTCATGATTTTCATGGACTCACCTTAAATTCCAATGAAATTTAGAATGAGAAAGTACCTGTAGCTAATTAAAGCTTATTCATTTGAAATCATTATAGTAATCCGAAATTGTGAATACATTCATCTTCCAAGCTGGCCGAAATAGCTCAGCTGGGAGAGCGTTAGACTAAAGATCTAAAGGTCCCTGGTTCGATACCGGGTTTCGGCATGTTTGAACAGGTGTTTTTTGAAGTGAAAAGCTCGAACTGGAAGTAATTTCAAGATGAAATTCCATAATGTCATCCACCAATTTTTCTTAGCAAAGAAGAATATTCAGCCCCATCTTTCAAATAATCAGAACATTTCATTTAATAACACTGTCCAGAAATACACGATAAAAAGTGTCCATGATTTCAGTAGTCCGGGCTTGACTCTTTATGCAATTGTAATTATCTCAATGATAAAATTTCTCAGCATTTTGCATCAATGCTTCTATTATAAAATAAAGGTTTTGTGATGGGTGAACATACAGTATAAAAACTGCTATGAAATGCTATGTTTACATTCGAAGCAATCATGATGAAAGGAAAAACTGTTATATAACCTTGTGTAATCTTCCTGGCATGACTCAGTTTGGAGAAAGTTAGGTTGAAGATCCAAAGGATTGTTGGCTTTCAATTTCTGGGGCTTTCTCTCTCTTCTACTACAGGAGAGAAGATTAATGAGCCCTAGCCTTCCACTGAATAATAAAACTAAAATTAACAATACTTACCTGCAATGCAGCAGCAGATACTAAGGTGTTCATGATTTTCATGGACTCACCTTAAATTCCAATGAAATTTAGAATGAGAAAGTACCTGTAGCTAATTAAAGCTTATTCATTTGAAATCATTATAGTAATCCGAAATTGTGAATACATTCATCTTCCAAGCTGTCCGAAATAGCTCAGCTGGGAGAGCGTTAGACTGAAGATCTAAAGGTCCCTGGTTTGATCCCGGGTTTCGGCGAGTTTGAACAGGTGTTTTTTTAAGTGAAAAGCTCGAACTGGAAGTAATTTCAAGATGAAATTCCATAATGTCATCCACCAATTTTTCTTAGCAAAGAAGAATATTCAGCCCCATCTTTCAAATAATCAGAACATTTCATTTAATAACACTGTCCAGAAATACAGGATAAAAAGTGTCCATGATTTCAGTAGTCCGGGCTTGACTCTTTATGCAATTGTAATTATCTCAATGATAAAATTTCTCAGCATTTTGCATCAATGCTTCTATTATAAAATAAAGGTTTTGTGATGGGTGAACATACAGTATAAAAACTGCTATGAAATGCTATGTTTACATTCGAAGCAATCAAGATGAAAGGAAAAACTGTTATATAACCTTGTGTAATCTTCCTGGCATGACTCAGTTTGGAGAAAGTTAGGTTGAAGATCCAAAGGATTGTTGGCTTTCAATTTCTGGGGCTTTCTCTCTCTTCTACTACAGGAGAGAAGATTAATGAGCCCTAGCCTTCCACTGAAAAATAAAACTAAAATTAACAATACTTACCTGCAATGCAGCAGCAGATACTAAGGTGTTCATGATTTTCATGGACTCACCTTAAATTCCAATGAAATTTAGAATGAGAAAGTACCTGTAGCTAATTAAAGCTTATTCATTTGAAATCATTATAGTAATCCGAAATTGTGAATACATACATCTTCCAAGCTGGCCGAAATAGCTCAGCTGGAAGAGTGTTAGACTGAAGATCTAAAGATCCCTGGTTCGATCCTGGGTTTCGGCATGATTGAACAGGTGTTTTTTGAAGTGAAAAGCTCGAACTGGAAGTAATTTCAAGATGAAATTCCATAATGTCATCCACCAATTTTTCTTAGCAAAGAAGAATATTCAGCCCCATCTTTCAAATAATCAGAACATTTCATTTAATAACACTGTCCAGAAATACAGGATAAAAAGTGTCCATGATTTCAGTAGTCTGGGCTTGACTCTTTATGCAATTGTAATTATCTCAATGATAAAATTTCTCAGCATTTTGCATCAATGCTTCTATTATAAAATAAAGGTTTTGTGATGGGTGAACATACAGTATAAAAACTGCTATGAAATGCTATGTTTACATTCGAAGCAATCATGATGAAAGGAAAAACTGTTATATAACCTTGTGTAATCTTCCTGGCATGACTCAGTTTGGAGAAAGTTAGGTTGAAGATCCAAAGGATTGTTGGCTTTCAATTTCTGGGGCTTTCTCTCTCTTCTACTACAGGAGAGAAGATTAATGAGCCCTAGCCTTCCACTGAATAATAAAACTAAAATTAACAATACTTACCTGCAATGCAGCAGCAGATACTAAGGTGTTCATGATTTTCATGGACTCACCTTAAATTCCAATGAAATTTAGAATGAGAAAGTACCTGTAGCTAATTAAAGCTTATTCATTTGAAATCATTATAGTAATCCGAAATTGTGAATACATTCATCTTCCAAGCTGGCCGAAATAGCTCAGCTGGGAGAGCGTTAGATTGAAGATCTAAAGGTCCCTGGTTCGATACCGGGTTTCGGCATGTTTGAACAGGTGTTTTTTGAAGTGAAAAGCTCGAACTGGAAGTAATTTCAAGATGAAATTCCATAATGTCATCCACCAATTTTTCTTAGCAAAGAAGAATATTCAGCCACATCTTTCAAATAATCAGAACATTTCATTTAATAACACTGTCCAGAAATACACGATAAAAAGTGTCCATGATTTCAGTAGTCCGGGCTTGACTCTTTATGCAATTGTAATTATCTCAATGATAAAATTTCTCAGCATTTTGCATCAATGCTTCTATTATAAAATAAAGGTTTTGTGATGGGTGAACATACAGTATAAAAACTGCTATGAAATGCTATGTTTACATTCGAAGCAATCATGATGAAAGGAAAAACTGTTATATAACCTTGTGTAATCTTCCTGGCATGACTCAGTTTGGAGAAAGTTAGGTTGAAGATCCAAAGGATTGTTGGCTTTCAATTTCTGGGGCTTTCTCTCTCTTCTACTACAGGAGAGAAGATTAATGAGCCCTAGCCTTCCACTGAATAATAAAACTAAAATTAACAATACTTACCTGCAATGCAGCAGCAGATACTAAGGTGTTCATGATTTTCATGGACTCACCTTAAATTCCAATGAAATTTAGAATGAGAAAGTACCTGTAGCTAATTAAAGCTTATTCATTTGAAATCATTATAGTAATCCGAAATTGTGAATACATTCATCTTCCAAGCTGTCCGAAATAGCTCAGCTGGGAGAGCGTTAGACTGAAGATCTAAAGGTCCCTGGTTCGATCCCGGGTTTCGGCGAGTTTGAACAGGTGTTTTTTTAAGTGAAAAGCTCGAACTGGAAGTAATTTCAAGATGAAATTCCATAATGTCATCCACCAATTTTTCTTAGCAAAGAAGAATATTCAGCCCCATCTTTCAAATAATCAGAACATTTCATTTAATAACACTGTCCAGAAATACAGGATAAAAAGTGTCCATGATTTCAGTAGTCCGGGCTTGACTCTTTATGCAATTGTAATTATCTCAATGATAAAATTTCTCAGCATTTTGCATCAATGCTTCTATTATAAAATAAAGGTTTTGTGATGGGTGAACATATAGTATAACAACTGCTATGAAATGCTATGTTTACATTCGAAGCAATCATGATGAAAGAAAAAACTGTTATATAACCTTGTGTAATCTTCCTGGCATGACTCAGTTTGGAGAAAGTTAGGTTGAAGATCCAAAGGATTGTTGGCTTTCAATTTCTTGGGCTTTCTCTCTCTTCTACTACAGGAGAGAGGATTAATGAGCCCTAGCCTTCCACTGAACAATAAAACTAAAATTAACAATACTTACCTGCAATGCAGCAGCAGATACTAAGGTGTTCAGGATTTTCATGGACTCACCTTAAATTCCAATGAAATTTAGAATGAGAAAGTACCTGTAGCTAATTAAAGCTTATTCATTTGAAATCATTATAGTAATCCGAAATTGTGAATACATTTATCTTCCAAGCTGGCCGAAATAGCTCAGCTGGGAGAGCGTTAGACTGAAGATCTAAAGGTCCCTGGTTCGATCCTGGGTTTCGGCATGTTTGAACAGGTGTTTTTTGAAGTGAAAAGCTCGAACTGGAAGTAATTTCAAGATGAAATTCCATAATGTCATCCACCAATTTTTCTTAGCAAAGAAGAATATTCAGCCCCATCTTTCAAATAATCAGAACATTTCATTTAATAACACTGTCCAGAAATACAGGATAAAAAGTGTCCATGATTTCAGTAGTCCGGGCTTGACTCTTTATGCAATTGTAATTATCTCAATGATAAAATTTCTCAGCATTTTGCATCAATGCTTCTATTATAAAATAAAGGTTTTGTGATGGGTGAACATACAGTATAAAAACTGCTATGAAATGCTATGTTTACATTCGAAGCAATCAAGATGAAAGGAAAAACTGTTATATAACCTTGTGTAATCTTCCTGGCATGACTCAGTTTGGAGAAAGTTAGGTTGAAGATCCAAAGGATTGTTGGCTTTCAATTTCTGGGGCTTTCTCTCTCTTCTACTACAGGAGAGAAGATTAATGAGCCCTAGCCTTCCACTGAAAAATAAAACTAAAATTAACAATACTTACCTGCAATGCAGCAGCAGATACTAAGGTGTTCATGATTTTCATGGACTCACCTTAAATTCCAATGAAATTTAGAATGAGAAAGTACCTGTAGCTAATTAAAGCTTATTCATTTGAAATCATTATAGTAATCCGAAATTGTGAATACATACATCTTCCAAGCTGGCCGAAATAGCTCAGCTGGAAGAGTGTTAGACTGAAGATCTAAAGATCCCTGGTTCGATCCTGGGTTTCGCCATGTTTGAACAGGTGTTTTTTGAAGTGAAAAGCTCGAACTGGAAGTAATTTCAAGATGAAATTCCATAATGTCATCCACCAATTTTTCTTAGCAAAGAAGAATATTCAGCCCCATCTTTCAAATAATCAGAACATTTCATTTAATAACACTGTCCAGAAATACAGGATAAAAAGTGTCCATGATTTCAGTAGTCTGGGCTTGACTCTTTATGCAATTGTAATTATCTCAATGATAAAATTTCTCAGCATTTTGCATCAATGCTTCTATTATAAAATAAAGGTTTTGTGATGGGTGAACATACAGTATAAAAACTGCTATGAAATGCTATGTTTACATTCGAAGCAATCATGATGAAAGGAAAAACTGTTATATAACCTTGTGTAATCTTCCTGGCATGACTCAGTTTGGAGAAAGTTAGGTTGAAGATCCAAAGGATTGTTGGCTTTCAATTTCTGGGGCTTTCTCTCTCTTCTACTACAGGAGAGAAGATTAATGAGCCCTAGCCTTCCACTGAATAATAAAACTAAAATTAACAATACTTACCTGCAATGCAGCAGCAGATACTAAGGTGTTCATGATTTTCATGGACTCACCTTAAATTCCAATGAAATTTAGAATGAGAAAGTACCTGTAGCTAATTAAAGCTTATTCATTTGAAATCATTATAGTAATCCGAAATTGTGAATACATTCATCTTCCAAGCTGGCTGAAATAGCTCAGCTGGGAGAGCGTTAGACTAAAGATCTAAAGGTCCCTGGTTCGATACCGGGTTTCGGCATGTTTGAACAGGTGTTTTTTGAAGTGAAAAGCTCGAACTGGAAGTAATTTCAAGATGAAATTCCATAATGTCATCCACCAATTTTTCTTAGCAAAGAAGAATATTCAGCCCCATCTTTCAAATAATCAGAACATTTCATTTAATAACACTGTCCAGAAATACACGATAAAAAGTGTCCATGATTTCAGTAGTCCGGGCTTGACTCTTTATGCAATTGTAATTATCTCAATGATAAAATTTCTCAGCATTTTGCATCAATGCTTCTATTATAAAATAAAGGTTTTGTGATGGGTGAACATACAGTATAAAAACTGCTATGAAATGCTATGTTTACATTCGAAGCAATCATGATGAAAGGAAAAACTGTTATATAACCTTGTGTAATCTTCCTGGCATGACTCAGTTTGGAGAAAGTTAGGTTGAAGATCCAAAGGATTGTTGGCTTTCAATTTCTGGGGCTTTCTCTCTCTTCTACTACAGGAGAGAAGATTAATGAGCCCTAGCCTTCCACTGAAAAATAAAACTAAAATTAACAATACTTACCTGCAATGCAGCAGCAGATACTAAGGTGTTCATGATTTTCATGGACTCACCTTAAATTCCAATGAAATTTAGAATGAGAAAGTACCTTTAGCTAATTAAAGCTTATTCATTTGAAATCATTATAGTAATCCGAAATTGTGAATACATTCATCTTCCAAGCTGGCTGAAATAGCTCAGCTGGGAGAGCGTTAGACTGAAGATCTAAAGGTCCCTGGTTCGATCCCGGGTTTCGGCGTGTTTGAACAGGTGTTTTTTGAAGTGAAAAGCTCGAACTGGAAGTAATTTCAAGATGAAATTCCATAATGTCATCCACCAATTTTTCTTAGCAAAGAAGAATATTCAGCCCCATCTTTCAAATAATCAGAACATTTCATTTAATAACACTGTCCAGAAATACAGGATAAAAAGTGTCCATGATTTCTGTAGTCCGGGCTTGACTCTTTATGCAATTGTAATTATCTCAATGATAAAATTTCTCAGCATTTTGCATCAATGCTTCTATTATAAAATAAAGGTTTTGTGATGGGTGAACATACAGTATAAAAACTGCTATGAAATGCTATGTTTACATTCAAAGCAATCATGATGAAAGGAAAAACTGTTAAATAACCTTGTGTAATCTTCCTGGCATGACTCAGTTTGGAGAAAGTTAGGTTGAAGATCCAAAGGATTGTTGGCTTTCAATTTCTGGGGCTTTCTCTCTCTTCTACTACAGGAGAGAAGATTAATGAGCCCTAGCCTTCCACTGAACAATAAAACTAAAATTAACAATACTTACCTGCAATGCAGCAGCAGATACTAAGGTGTTCATGATTTTCATGGACTCACCTTAAATTCCAATGAAATTTAGAATGAGAAAGTACCTGTAGCTAATTAAAGCTTATTCATTTAAAATCATTATAGTAATCCGAAATTGTGAATACATTCATCTTCCAAGCTGGCCGAAATAGCTCAGCTGGGAGAGCGTTAGACTGAAGATCTAAAGGTCCCTGGTTCGATCCCAGGTTTCGGCATGTTTGAACAGGTGTTTTTTGAAGTGAAAAGCTCGAACTGGAAGTAATTTCAAGATGAAATTCCATAATGTCATCCACCAATTTTTCTTAGCAAAGAAGAATATTCAGCCCCATCTTTCAAATAATCAGAACATTTCATTTAATAACACTGTCCAGAAATACAGGATAACAAGTGTCCATGATTTCAATAGTCCGGGCTTGACTCTTTATGCAATTGTAATTATCTCAATGATAAAATTTCTCAGCATTTTGCATCAATGCTTCTATTATAAAATAAAGGTTTTGTGATGGGTGAACATACAGTATAAAAACTGCTATGAAATGCTATGTTTACATTCGAAGCAATCATGATGAAAGGAAAAACTGTTATATAACCTTGTGTAATCTTCCTGGCATGACTCAGTTTGGAGAAAGTTAGGTTGAAGATCCAAAATGTTGTTGGCTTTCAATTTCTGGGGCTTTCTCTCTCTTCTACTACAGGAGAGAAGATTAATGAGCCCTAGCCTTCCACTGAACAATAAAACTAAAATTAACAATACTTACCTGCAATGCAGCAGCAGATACTAAGGTGTTCATGATTTTCATGGACTCACCTTAAATTCCAATGAAATTTAGAATGAGAAAGTACCTTTAGCTAATTAAAGCTTATTCATTTGAAATCATTATAGTAATCCGAAATTGTGAATACATTCATCTTCCAAGCTGGCTGAAATAGCTCAGCTGGGAGAGCGTTAGACTGAAGATCTAAAGGTCCCTGGTTCGATCCCGGGTTTCGGCGTGTTTGAACAGGTGTTTTTTGAAGTGAAAAGCTCGAACTGGAAGTAATTTCAAGATGAAATTCCATAATGTCATCCACCAATTTTTCTTAGCAAAGAAGAATATTCAGCCCCATCTTTCAAATAATCAGAACATTTCATTTAATAACACTGTCCAGAAATACAGGATAAAAAGTGTCCATGATTTCAGTAGTCCGGGCTTGACTCTTTATGCAATTGTAATTATCTCAATGATAAAATTTCTCAGCATTTTGCATCAATGCTTCTATTATAAAATAAAGGTTTTGTGATGGGTGAACATACAGTATAAAAACTGCTATGAAATGCTATGTTTACATTCGAAGCAATCATGATGAAAGGAAAAACTGTTAAATAACCTTGTGTAATCTTCCTGGCATGACTCAGTTTGGAGAAAGTTAGGTTGAAGATCCAAAGGATTGTTGGCTTTCAATTTCTGGGGCTTTCTCGCTCTTCTACTACAGGAGAGAAGATTAATGAGCCCTAGCCTTCCACTGAATAATAAAACTAAAATTAACAATACTTACCTGCAATGCAGCAGCAGATACTAAGGTGTTCATGATTTTCATGGACTCACCTTAAATTCCAATGAAATTTAGAATGAGAAAGTACCTTTAGCTAATTAAAGCTTATTCATTTGAAATCATTATAGTAATCCGAAATTGTGAATACATTCATCTTCCAAGCTGGCTGAAATAGCTCAGCTGGGAGAGCGTTAGACTGAAGATCTAAAGGTCCCTGGTTCGATCCCGGGTTTCGGCGTGTTTGAACAGGTGTTTTTTGAAGTGAAAAGCTCGAACTGGAAGTAATTTCAAGATGAAATTCCATAATGTCATCCACCAATTTTTCTTAGCAAAGAAGAATATTCAGCCCCATCTTTCAAATAATCAGAACATTTCATTTAATAACACTGTCCAGAAATACAGGATAAAAAGTGTCCATGATTTCAGTAGTCCGGGCTTGACTCTTTATGCAATTGTAATTATCTCAATGATAAAATTTCTCAGCATTTTGCATCAATGCTTCTATTATAAAATAAAGGTTTTGTGATGGGTGAACATACAGTATAAAAACTGCTATGAAATGCTATGTTTACATTCGAAGCAATCATGATGAAAGGAAAAACTGTTAAATAACCTTGTGTAATCTTCCTGGCATGACTCAGTTTGGAGAAAGTTAGGTTGAAGATCCAAAGGATTGTTGGCTTTCAATTTCTGGGGCTTTCTCGCTCTTCTACTACAGGAGAGAAGATTAATGAGCCCTAGCCTTCCACTGAATAATAAAACTAAAATTAACAATACTTACCTGCAATGCAGCAGCAGATACTAAGGTGTTCATGATTTTCATGGACTCACCTTAAATTCCAATGAAATTTAGAATGAGAAAGTACCTGTAGCTAATTAAAGCTTATTCATTTAAAATCATTATAGTAATCCGAAATTGTGAATACATTCATCTTCCAAGCTGGCCGAAATAGCTCAGCTGGGAGAGCGTTAGACTGAAGATCTAAAGGTCCCTGGTTCGATCCCAGGTTTCGGCATGTTTGAACAGGTGTTTTTTGAAGTGAAAAGCTCGAACTGGAAGTAATTTCAAGATGAAATTCCATAATGTCATCCACCAATTTTTCTTAGCAAAGAAGAATATTCAGCCCCATCTTTCAAATAATCAGAACATTTCATTTAATAACACTGTCCAGAAATACAGGATAAAAAGTGTCCATGATTTCAATAGTCCGGGCTTGACTCTTTATGCAATTGTAATTATCTCAATGATAAAATTTCTCAGCATTTTGCATCAATGCTTCTATTATAAAATAAAGGTTTTGTGATGGGTGAACATACAGTATAAACACTGCTATGAAATGCTATGTTTACATTCGAAGCAATCATGATGAAAGGAAAAACTGTTATATAACCTTGTGTAATCTTCCTGGCATGACTCAGTTTGGAGAAAGTTAGGTTGAAGATCCAAAGGATTGTGGGCTTTCAATTTCTGGGGCTTTCTCTCTCTTCTACTACAGGAGAGAAGATTAATGAGCCCTAGCCTTCCACTGAATAATAAAACTAAAATTAACAATACTTACCTGCAATGCAGCAGCAGATACTAAGGTGTTCATGATTTTCATGGACTCACCTTAAATTCCAATGAAATTTAGAATGAGAAAGTACCTGTAGCTAATTAAAGCTTATTCATTTGAAATCATTATAGTAATCCAAAATTGTGAATACATTCATTTTCCAAGCTGGTCGAAATAGCTCAGCTGGGAGAGCGTTAGACTAAAGATCTAAAGGTCCCTGGTTCGATACCGGGTTTCGGCATGTTTGAACAGGTGTTTTTTGAAGTGAAAAGCTCGAACTGGAAGTAATTTCAAGATGAAATTCCATAATGTCATCCACCAATTTTTCTTAGCAAAGAAGAATATTCAGCCCCATCTTTCAAATAATCAGAACATTTCATTTAATAACACTGTCCAGAAATACACGATAAAAAGTGTCCATGATTTCAGTAGTCCGGGCTTGACTCTTTATGCAATTGTAATTATCTCAATGATAAAATTTCTCAGCATTTTGCATCAATGCTTCTATTATAAAATAAAGGTTTTGTGATGGGTGAACATACAGTATAAAAACTGCTATGAAATGCTATGTTTACATTCGAAGCAATCATGATGAAAGGAAAAACTGTTATATAACCTTGTGTAATCTTCCTGGCATGACTCCGTTTGGAGAAAGTTAGGTTGAAGATCCAAAGGATTGTTGGCTTTCAATTTCTGGGGCTTTCTCTCTCTTCTACTACAGGAGAGAAGATTAATGAGCCCTAGCCTTCCACTGAATAGTAAAACTAAAATTAACAATACTTACCTGCAATGCAGCAGCAGATACTAAGGTGTTCATGATTTTCATGGACTCACCTTAAATTCCAATGAAATTTAGAATGAGAAAGTACCTTTAGCTAATTAAAGCTTATTCATTTGAAATCATTATAGTAATCCGAAATTGTGAATACATTCATCTTCCAAGCTGGCTGAAATAGCTCAGCTGGGAGAGCGTTAGACTGAAGATCTAAAGGTCCCTGGTTCGATCCCGGGTTTCGGCGTGTTTGAACAGGTGTTTTTTGAAGTGAAAAGCTCGAACTGGAAGTAATTTCAAGATGAAATTCCATAATGTCATCCACCAATTTTTCTTAGCAAAGAAGAATATTCAGCCCCATCTTTCAAATAATCAGAACATTTCATTTAATAACACTGTCCAGAAATACACGATAAAAAGTGTCCATGATTTCAGTAGTCCGGGCTTGACTCTTTATGCAATTGTAATTATCTCAATGATAAAATTTCTCAGCATTTTGCATCAATGCTTCTATTACAAAATAAAGGTTTTGTGATGGGTGAACATACAGTATAAAAACTGCTATGAAATGCAATGTTTACATTCGAAGCAATCATGATGAAAGGAAAAACTGTTATATAACCTTGTGTAATCTTCCTGGCATGACTCAGTTTGGAGAAAGTTAGGTTGAAGATCCAAAGGATTGTTGGCTTTCAATTTCTGGGGCTTTCTCTCTCTTCTACTACAGGAGAGAAGATTAATGAGCCCTAGCCTTCCACTGAACAATAAAACTAAAATTAACAATACTTACCTGCAATGCAGCAGCAGATACTAAGGTGTTCATGATTTTCATGGACTCACCTTAAATTCCAATGAAATTTAGAATGAGAAAGTACCTGTAGCTAATTAAAGCTTATTCATTTGAAATCATTATAGTAATCCGAAATTGTGACTACATTCATCTTCCAAGCTGGCTGAAATAGCTCAGCTGGGAGAGCGTTAGACTGAAGATCTAAAGGTCCCTGGTTCGATCCCGGGTTTCGTCGTGTTTGAACAGGTGTTTTTTGAAGTGAAAAGCTCGAACTGGAAGTAATTTCAAGATGAAATTCCATAATGTCATCCACCAATTTTTCTTAGCAAAGAAGAATATTCAGCCCCATCTTTCGAATAATCAGAACATTTCATTTAATAACACTGTCCAAAAATACAGGATAAAAAGTGTCCATGATTTCAGTAGTCTGGGCTTGACTCTTTATGCAATTGTAATTATCTCAATGATAAAATTTCTCAGCATTTTGCATCAATGCTTCTATTATAAAATAAAGGTTTTGTGATGGGTGAACATACAGTATAAAAACTGCTATGAAATGCTATGTTTACATTCGAAGCAATCATGATGAAAGGAAAAACTGTTATATAACCTTGTGTAATCTTCCTGGCATGACTCAGTTTGGAGAAAGTTAGGTTGAAGATCCAAAATGTTGTTGGCTTTCAATTTCTGGGGCTTTCTCTCTCTTCTAGTAAAGGAGAGAAGATTAATGAGCCCTAGCCTTCCACTGAACAATTAAACTAAAATTAACAATACTTACCTGCAATGCAGCAGCAGATACTAAGGTGTTCAGGATTTTCATGGACTCACCTTAAATTCCAATGAAATTTAGAATGAGAAAGTACCTGTAGCTAATTAAAGCTTATTCATTTGAAATCATTATAGTAATCCGAAATTGTGAATACGTTCATCTTCCAAGCTGGCTGAAATAGCTCAGCTGGGAGAGCGTTAGACTGAAGATCTAAAGGTCCCTGGTTTGATCCCGGGTTTCGGCATGTTTGAACAGGTGTTTTTTAAAGTGAAAAGCTTGAACTGGAAGTAATTTCAAGATGAAATTCCATAATGTCATTCACCAATTTTTCTTAGCAAAGAAGAATATTCAGCCCCATCTTTCAAATAATCAGAACATTTCATTTAATAACACTGTCCAAAAATACAGGATAAAAAGTGTCCATGATTTCAGTAGTCTGGGCTTGACTCTTTATGCAATTGTAATTATCTCAATGATAAAATTTCTCAGCATTTTGCATCAATGCTTCTATTATAAAATAAAGGTTTTGTGATGGGTGAACATACAGTATAAAAACTGCTATGAAATGCTATGTTTACATTCGAAGCAATCATGATGAAAGGAAAAACTGTTATATAACCTTGTGTAATCTTCCTGGCATGACTCAGTTTGGAGAAAGTTAGGTTGAAGATCCAAAGGATTGTTGGCTTTCAATTTCTGGGGCTTTCTCTCTCTTCTACTACAGGAGAGAAGATTAATGAGCCCTAGCCTTCCACTGAACAATAAAACTAAAATTAACAATACTTACCTGCAATGCAGCAGCAGATACTAAGGTGTTCATGATTTTCATGGACTCACCTTAAATTCCAATGAAATTTAGAATGAGAAAGTACCTGTAGCTAATTAAAGCTTATTCATTTGAAATCATTATAGTAATCTGAAATTGTAAATACATTCATCTTCCAAGCTGGCTGAAATAGCTCAGCTGGGAGAGCATTAGACTGAACATCTAAAGGTCCCTGGTTCGATCCTGGGTTTCGGCATGTTTGAACAAGTGTTTTTTGAAGTGAAAAGCTCGAACTGGAAGTAATTTCAAGATGAAATTCCATAATGTCATCCACCAATTTTTCTTAGCAAAGAAGAATATTCAGCCCCATCTTTCAAATAATCAGAACATTTCATTTAATAACACTGTCCAGAAATACAGGATAAAAAGTGTCCATGATTTCAGTAGTCCGGGCTTGACTCTTTATGCAATTGTAATTATCTCAATGATAAAATTTCTCAGCATTTTGCATCAATGCTTCTATTATAAAATAAAGGTTTTGTGATGGGTGAACATACAGTATAAAAACTGCTATGGAATGCTATGTTTACATTCAAAGCAATCATGATGAAAGGAAAAACTGTTATATAACCTTGTGTAATCTTCCTGGCATGACTCAGTTTGGAGAAAGTTAGGTTGAAGATCCAAAGGATTGTTGGCTTTCAATTTCTGGGGCTTTCTCTCTCTTCTACTACAGGAGAGAAGATTAATGAGCCCTAGCCTTCCACTGAACAATAAAACTAAAATTAACAATACTTACCTGCAATGCAGCAGCAGATACTAAGGTGTTCATGATTTTCATGGACTCACCTTAAATTCCAATGAAATTTAGAATGAGAAAGTACCTGTAGCTAATTAAAGCTTATTCATTTGAAATCATTACAGTAATCCGAAATTGTGAATACATTCTTCTTCCAAGCTGGCTGAAATAGCTCAGCTGGGAAAGCGTTAGACTGAAGATCTGAAGGTCCCTGGTTCAATCCTGGGTTTTGGCATGTTTGAACAGGTGTTTTTTGAAGTGAAAAGCTCGAACTGGAAATAATTTCAAGATGAAATTCCATAATGTCATCCGTAACTTGTGTTCATTTCTGCTGCCTGTTAATCATCCTGCATGCTGCTGAGCCTCTAGTAGGGCAATTATGGTTTCTGTGCTCTGTTGAAGTACAGTGCAGAGGCAGGTGATAGAGACACGAGTTCTGTTACTGGGGATACTTTCCATAGCTCTTTGCAACTCATTAAAATGGAAATGAGAACCTTTTCCACTTCTTGGAAAGTGGCCTCCAGACATCACACATGGATTTATTGCATTGTTACCTATCCTGCTGGATTGGCATTTACAAATCTGCAAATGGTCAGGGACGTGCCGTGATGATGCAAATCACATCATCAAACATTGCCCACCTCACTGATCACTGAGTGGTCTGGAGCGTGATGATGAAATTAGTGTCATCATAGGCCATGCCAAACCCACTCCATGTCACCACCTGGTTAAATATGTAATACACAGAGAGTTAAGATACATTACAGCAAAGCATGATATATTTGTTGTGCTGTTATGCTGAAACACTCAATGGAAAAGTCCCATATGGTCTAGCAGTTAGGATTCCTGGTTTTCACCCAGGTGGCCCGGGTTCGACTCCCGGTATGGGAAGTTGAAGCTTTTTTGAATGGCAGCAACAGTACCACTTGTTTAATGCCTGCTCTGTTTATCTCAGCAACAAAATCCAGGAGAAACTGTGCTTTGGTTATGGAAATGGGATGTGGTCAAATCCACAGGATTTATATACCTCCCAACATTTCTGTATCCAAAATTAGGGCAGAACTGGTCTGACCCCATATTTCAACATCCATCTTCCAAATTTTGAGTGGGAAAACCCTATTTTATATGTAACACATCCTTCATGTGAAAAAAAAGAACTCTTGAACTTGTGGATCAATGGGTTTCCAGGGAGAGTTCACAACTTTTTAATGGTGCAGTAGGGATGTTCTGAATGAAACTAGACTACGCAAATGCTTACAAACCAATAATGTCTGCTTCTGTGCCCAGAATTTCTCCGCTTTCCTTAATAAGCATACAAAGGACAGGTTTAAGAGACCACGGATGTGAACTGAAATACAATATTACTTCTGAAATCCCATAGATCTGAACCCATAGAAAATGCATTGTAAAAACAGAGAGTACTGTGAGAAATAGTGGTGGCAGCGTGGATCATTGACTAGAAATCCATTTTTGTCTCACTGGGCAAAAGTTTGACAATTTGTCACCACAATTTCTGGAATTTTCATCAATTAAAAAAGTCAAGCTAAATTGGAGAATGCAGATAGGTTGAAAATTTTCCAGCATTTTTAATCTTGACATAAAGGCGTCTGCAGTTGGAAAATCTAAGGAAGCTGTTTTCCCAACTATTTCTGAAGCTAATTAATTCAAAATGAACAAATAAAAATAAAACTTTTAATGATGTATTACCAATTATTAAACATGACAATTTTTACAACTTTTGATGAGCAAGTAGACAAGAAATAAAAATGTGGATCTCTTTATCTAGACAAGCAATTTTTCTGTTTTAAGGATAATTCAATTCTGTTTGTGTTTTCACTCAGTCAGATGTAGTGCACATGACATCAGAAGTCCTCTAAAGCACAATCCTTTGATAGCTCAGCTGGTAGAGTGGAGGACTGTAGAGGAAATTGGTACAGAAATCCTTAGGTCGCTGGTTCAACTCCGGCTCGAAGGAAAGTTTTCATATAATTTTAGAGGGCAATTTCTGACATATTAAATACCCAGAAATATGCATGACTCATGCTGTTTATCTTTAATAGTCAGAGAAACTGTAACTTGTTTTCATTTCTGCTGCCTGTTAATCATCCTGCATGCTGCTGAGCCTCTAGTAGGGCAATTATGGTTTCTGTGCTCTGTTGAAGTACAGTGCAGAGGCAGGTGATAGAGACACGAGTTCTGTTACTGGGAATACTTTCCATAGCTCTTTGCAACTCATTAAAATGGAAATGAGAACCTTTTCCACTTCTTGGAAAGTGGCCTCCAGACATCACACATGGATTTATTGCATTGTTACCTATCCTGCTGGATTGGCATTTACAAATCTGCAAGTGGTCAGGGACGTGCCGTGATGATGCAAATCACATCATCAAACATTGCCCACCTCACTGATCACTGAGTGGTCTGGAGCGTGATGATGAAATTAGTGTCATCATAGGCCATGCCAAACCCACTCCATGTCACCACCTGGTTAAATATGTAATACACAGAGAGTTAAGATACATTACAGCAAAGCATGATATATTTGTTCTGCTGCTATGCTGAAACACTCAATGGAAAAGTCCCATATGGTCTAGCGGTTAGGATTCCTGGTTTTCACCCAGGCGGCCCGGGTTTGACTTCCGGTATGGGAAGTTGAAGCTTTTTTGAATGGCAGCAACAGTACCACTTGTTTAATGCCTGCTCTGTTGATCTCAGCAACAAAATCCAGGAGAAACTGTGCTTTGGTTATGGAAATGGGATGTAGTCAAATCCACAGGATTTATATACCTCCCAACATTTCTGTATCCAAAATTAGGACAGAACTGGTCTGACCCCATATTTCAACATCCATCTTCCAAATTTCGAGTGGGACAACCCTATTTTATATGTAACACATCCTTCATGTGAAAAAAAAGAACTCTTGAACTTGTGGATCAATGGGTTTCCAGGGAGAGTTCACAACTTTTTAATGGTGCAGTAGGGATGTTCTGAATAAAACTAGACTACGCAAATGCTTATTAACCAATAATGTCTGCTTCTGTGCCCAGAATTTCTCCTCTTTCCTTAATCAGCATATAAAAGACAGGTTTAAGAGACTACGGATGTGAACTGAAATACAATATTACTTCTGAAATCCCATGGATCTGAACACATAGAAGATGCAATGTAAAAACAGAGAGTACTGTGAGAAATAGTGGTGGCAGCGTGGACCATTGACTAGAAATCCATTTTTGTCTCACTGGGCAAAAGTTTGACAATTTGTCACCACAATTTCTGGAATTTTCATCAATTAAAAAAGTCAAGCTAAATTGGAGAATGCAGAAGAGGTTGAAAATTTTCCAGCATTTTTAATCTTGACGTAAAGGCGTCTGCAGTTGGAAAATCTAAGGAAGCTGTTTTCCCAACTATTTCTGAAGCTAATTAATTCAAAATGAACAAATAAAAATAAAACTTTTAATGATGTATTACCAATTATTAAATATGACAATTTTTACAACTTTTGATGAGCAAGTAGACCAGAAATAAAAATGTGGATCTCTTTATCTAGACAAGCAATTTTTCTGTTTTATGGATAATTCAATTTTGTTTGTGTTTTCACTCAGTCAGATGTAGTGCACATGACATCAGAAATCCTCTAAAGCACAATCCTTCGATAGCTCAGCTGGTAGAGCGGAGGACTGTAGAGGAAATTGGTACAGAAATCCTTAGGTCGCTGGTTCAACTCCAGCTCGAAGGAAAGTTTTTCATATCATTTTAGAAGGCAATTTCTGACATATTAAATACCCAGAAATATGCATGACTCATGCTGTTTATCTTTAATAGTCAGAGAAACTGTAACTTGTTTTCATTTCTGCTGCCTGTTAATCATCCTGCATGCTGCTGAGCCTCTAATAGGGCAATTATGGTTTCTGTGCTCTGTTGAAGTACAGTGCAGAGGCAGGTGATAGAGACACGAGTTCTGTTACTGGGGATACTTTCCATAGCTCTTTGCAACTCATTAAAATGGAAATGAGAACCTTTTCCACTTCTTGGAAAGTGGCCTACAGACATCACACATGGATTTATTGCATTGTTACCTATCCTGCTGGATTGGCATTTACAAATCTGCAAGTGGTCAGGGATGTGCCGTGATGATGCAAATCACATCATCAAACATTGCCCACCTCACTGATCACTGAGTGGTCTGGAGCGTGATGATGAAATTAGTGTCATCTTAGGCCATGCCAAACCCACTCCATGTCACCACCTGGTTAAATATGAAATACACAGAGAGTTAAGATACATTACAGCAAAGCATGATATATTTGTTCTGCTGCTATGCTGAAACACTCAACAGAAAAGTCCCATATGGTCTAGCAGTTAGGATTCCTGGTTTTCACCCAGGTGGCCCGGGTTCGACTCCCAGTATGGGAAGTTGAAGCTTTTTTGAATGGCAGCAACAGTACCACTTGTTTAATGCTCTGTTGATCTCAGCAACAAAATCCAGGAGAAACTGTGCTTTGGTTATGGAAATGGGATGTGGTAAAATCCACAGTATTTATATACCTCCCAACATTTCTGTATCCAAAATTAGGACAGAACTGGTCTGACCCCATATTTCAACATCCATCTTCCAAATTTCGAGTGGGACAACCCTATTTTATATGTAACACATCCTTCATGTGAAAAAAAAGAACTCTTGAACTTGTGGATCAATGGGTTTCCAGGGAGAGTTCACAACTTTTTAATGGTGCAGTAGGGATGTTCTGAATGAAACTAGACTACGCAAATGCTTATAAACCAATAATGTCTGCTACTGTGCCCAGAATTTCTCCGCTTTCCTTAATCAGCATACAAAGGACAGGTTTAAGACACCACGGATGGGAACTGAAATACAATATTACTTCTGAAATCCCATGGATCTGAACCCATAGAAGATGCATTGTAAAAACAGAGAGTACTGTGAGAAATAGTGGTGGCAGCGTGGACCATTGACTAGAAATCTATTTTTGTCTCACTGGGCAAAAGTTTGACAATTTGTCACCACAATTTCTGGAATTTTCATCAATTAAAAAAGTCAAGCTAAATTGGAGAACGCAGAAAAGGTTGAAAATTTTCCAGCATTTTTAATCTTGACGTAAAGGCGTCTGCAGTTGGAAAATCTAAGGAAGCTGTTTTCCCAACTATTTCTGAAGCTAATTAATTCAAAATGAACAAATAAAAATCAAACTTTTAATGATGTATTACCAATTATTAAATATGACAATTTTTACAACTTTTGATGAGCAAGTAGACCAGAAATAAAAATGTGGATCACTTTATCTAGACAAGCAATTTTTCTGTTTTATGTATATTTCAATTCTGTTTGTGTTTTCACTCAGTCAGATGTAGTGCACATGACATCAGAAATTCTCTAAAGCACAATCCTTCGATAGCTCAGCTGGTAGAGCGGAGGACTGTAGAGGAAATTGGTACAGAAATCCTTAGGTCGCTGGTTCAACTCCGGCTCAAAGGAAAGTTTTTCATATCATTTTAGAGGGCAATTTCTGACATATTAAATACCCAGAAATATGCATGACTCATGCTGTTTATCTTTAATAGTCAGAGAAACTGTAACTTGTTTTCATATCTGCTGCCTGTTAATCATCCTGCATGCTGCTGAGCCTCTAGTAGGGCAATTATGGTTTCTGTGCTCTGTTGAAGTACAGTGCAGAGGCAGGTGATAGAGACACGAGTTCTGTTACTGGGGATACTTTCCATAGCTCTTTGCAACTCATTAAAATAGAAATGAGAACCTTTTCCACTTCTTGGAAAGTGGCCTCCAGACATCACACATTGATTTATTGCATTGTTACCTATCCTGCTGGATTGGCATTTACAAATCTGCAAGTGGTCAGGGACGTGCCGTGATGATGCAAATCACATCATCAAACATTGCCCACCTCACTGATCACTGAGTGGTCTGGAGCGTGATGATGAAATTAGTGTCATCTTAGGCCATGCCAAACCCACTCCATGTCACCACCTGGTTAAATATGAAATACACAGAGAGTTAAGATACATTACAGCAAAGCATGATATATTTGTTCTGCTGCTATGCTGAAACACTCAACGGAAAAGTCCCATATGGTCTAGCAGTTAGGATTCCTGGCTTTCACCCAGGCGGCCCGGGTTTGACTCCTGGTAAGGGAAGTGGAAGCTTTTTTGAATGGCAGCAACAGTACCACTTGTATAATGCTCTGTTGATCTCAGCAACAAAATCCAGGAGAAACTGTGCTTTGGTTATGGAAATGGGATGTGGTCAAATCCACAGTATTTATATACCTCCCAACATTTCTGTATCCAAAATTAGGACAGATCTGGTCTGACCCCATATTTCAACATCCATCTTCCAAATTTCGAGTGGGACAACCCTATTTTATATGTAACACATCCTTCATGTGAAAAAAAAGAACTCTTGAACTTGTGGATCAATGGGTTTCCAGGGAGAGTTCACAACTTTTTAATGGTGCAGTAGGGATGTTCTGAATGAAACTAGACTACGCAAATGCTTACAAACCAATAATGTCTGCTTCTGTGCCCAGAATTTCTCCGCTTTCCTTAATCAGCATACAAAGGACAGGTTTAAGACACCACGGATGGGAACTGAAATACAATATTACTTCTGAAATCCCATGGATCTGAACCCATAGAAGATGCATTGTGAAAACAGAGAGTACTGTGAGAAATAGTGGTGGCAGCGTGGACCATTGACTAGAAATCCATTTTTGTCTCACTGGGCAAAAGTTTGACAATTTGTCACCACAATTTCTGGAATTTTCATCAATTAAAAAAGGCAAGCTAAATTGGAGAACGCAGAAGAGGTTGAAAATTTTCCAGCATTTTTAATCTTGACGTAAAGGCGTCTGCAGTTGGAAAATCTAAGGAAGCTGTTTTCCCAACTATTTCTGAAGCTAATTAATTCAAAATGAACAAATAAAAATCAAACTTTTAATGATGTATTACCAATTATTAAATATGACAATTTTTACAACTTTTGATGAGCAAGTAGACCAGAAATAAAAATGTGGATCTCTTTATCTAGACAAGCAATTTTTCTGTTTTATGGAATATTCAATTCTGTTTGTGTTTTCACTCAGTCAGATGTAGTGCACATGACATCAGAAACTCTCTAAAGCACAATCCTTCAATAGCTCAGCTGGTAGAGCAGAGGAATGTAGAGGAAATTGGTACAGAAATCCTTAGGTCGCTGGTTCAACTCCACCTCAAAGGAAAGTTTTTCATATAATTTTAGAGGGCAATTTCTGACATATTAAATACCCAGAAATATGCACGACTCATGCTGTTTATCTTTAATAGTCAGAGAAACTGTAACTTGTTTTCATTTCTGCTGCCTGTTAATCATCCTGCATGCTGCTGAGCCTCTAGTAGGGCAATTATGGTTTCTGTGCTCTGTTGAAGTACAGTGCAGAGGCAGGTGATAGAGACACGAGTTCTGTTACTAGGGATACTTTCCATAGCTCTTTGCAACTCATTAAAATGGAAATGAGAACCTTTTCCACTTCTTGGAAAGTGGCCTACAGACATCACACATGGATTTATTGCATTGTTACCTATCCTGCTGGATTGGCATTTACAAATCTGCAAGTGGTCAGGGACATGCCGTGATGATGCAAATCACATCATCAAACATTGCCCACCTAACTGATCACTGAGTGGTCTGGAGCGTGATGATGAAATTAGTGTCATCTTAGGCCATGCCAAACCCACTCCATGTCACCACCTGGTTAAATATGAAATACACAGAGAGTTAAGATACATTACAGCAAAGCATGATATATTTGTTCTGCTGCTATGCTGAAACACTCAACTGAAAAGTCCCATATGGTCTAGCGGTTAGTATTCCTGGTTTTCACCCAGGTGGCCCGGGTTCGACTCCCAGTATGGGAAGTTGACGCTTTTTTGAATGGCAGCAACAGTACCACTTGTTTAATGCTCTGTTGATCTCAGCAACAAAATCCAGGAGAAACTGTGCTTTGGTTATGGAAATGGGATGTGGTGAAATCCACAGTATTTATATACCTCCCAACATTTCTGTATCCAAAATTAGGACAGAACTGGTCTGACCCCATATTTCAACATCCATCTTCCAAATTTCGAGTGGGACAACCCTATTTTATATGTAACACATCCTTCATGTGAAAAAAAAGAACTCTTGAACTTGTGGATCAATGGGTTTCCAGGGAGAGTTCACAACTTTTTAATGGTGCAGTAGGGATGTTCTGAATGAAACTAGACTATGCAAATGCTTACAAACCAATAATGTCTGCTTCTGTGCCCAGAATTTTTCCGCTTTCCTTAATCAGCATACAAAGGACAGGTTTAAGAGACCACGGATGGGAACTGAAATACAATATTACTTCTGAAATCCCATGGATCTGAACCCATAGAAGATGCATTGTAAAAACAGAGAGTACTGTGAGAAATAGTGGTGGCAGCGTGGACCATTGACTAGAAATCCATTTTTGTCTCACTGGGCAAAAGTTTGACAATTTGTCACCACAATTTCTGGAATTTTCATCAATTAAAAAAGTCAAGCTAAATTGGAGAACGCAGAAGAGGTTGAAAATTTTCCAGCATTTTTAATCTTGACGTAAAGGCGTCTGCAGTTGGAAAATCTAAGGAAGCTGTTTTCCCAACTATTTCTGAAGCTAATTAATTCAAAATGAACAAATAAAAATCAAACTTTTAATGATGTTTTACCAATTATTAAATATGACAATTTTTACAACTTTTGATGAGCAAGTAGACCAGAAATAAAAATGTGGATCTCTTTATCTAAACAAGCAATTTTTCTGTTTTATGGATAATTCAATTCTGTTTATGTTTTCACTCAGTCAGATGTAGTGCACATGACATCAGAAATCCTCTAAAGCACAATCCTTCGATAGCTCAGCTGGTAGAGCGGAGGACTGTAGAGGAAATTGGTACAGAAATCCTTAGGTCGCTGGTTCAGCTCCGGCTCGAAGGAAAGTTTTCATATAATTTTAGAGGGCAATTTCTGACATATTAAATACCCAGAAATATGCATGACTCATGCTGTTTATCTTTAATAGTCAGAGAAACTGTAACTTGTTTTCATTTCTGCTGCCTGTTAATCATCCTGCATGCTGCTGAGCCTCTAGTAGGGCAATTATGGTTTCTGTGCTCTGTTGAAGTACAGTGCAGAGGCAGGTGATAGAGACACGAGTTCTGTTACTGGGGATACTTTCCATAGCTCTTTGCAACTCATTAAAATGGAAATGAGAACCTTTTCCACTTCTTGGAAAGTGGCCTACAGACATCTCACATCTATTTATTGCATTGTTACCTATGCTGCTGGATTGGCATTTACAAATCTGCAAGTGGTCAGGGACGTGCCGTGATGATGCAAATCACATCATCAAACATTGCCCACCTCACTGATCACTGAGTGGTCTGGAGCGTGATGATGAAATTAGTGTCATCTTAGGCCATGCCAAACCTACTCCATGTCACCACCTGGTTAAATATAAAATACACAGAGAGTTAAGATACATTACAGCAAAGCATGATATATTTGTTCTGCTGCTATGCTGAAACACTCAACGGAAAAGTCCCATATTTTCTAGCAGTTTGGATTCCTGGTTTTCACCCAGGCGGCCCGGGTTCGACTCCCGGTATGGGAAGTTGAAGCTTTTTTGAATGGCAGCAACAGTAGCACTTGTTTAATGCTCTGTTGATCTCAGCAACAAAATCCAGGAGAAACTGTGCTTTGGTTATATAAATGGGATGTGGTGAAATCCACAGTATTTATATACCTCCCAACATTTCTGTATCCAAAATTAGGACAGAACTGGTCTGACCCCATATTTCAACATCCATCTTCCAAATTTCGAGTGGGACAACCCTATTTTATATGTAACACATCCTTCATGTGAAAAAAAAGAACTCTTGAACTTGTGGATCAATGGGTTTCCAGGGAGAGTTCACAACTTTTTAATGGTGCAGTAGGGATGTTCTGAATGAAACTAGACTACGCAAATGCTTACAAACCAATAATGTCTGCTTCTGTGCCCAGAATTTCTCCACTTTCCTTAATCAGCATACAAAGGACAGGTTTAAGACACCACGGATGGGAACTGAAATACAATATTACTTCTGAAATCCCATGGATCTGAACCCATAGAAGATGCATTGTAAAAACAGAGAGTACTGTGAGAAATAGTGGTGGCAGCGTGGACCATTGACTAGAAATCCATTTTTGTCTCACTGGGCAAAAGTTTGACAATTTGTCACCACAATTTCTGAAATTTTCATCAATTAAAAAAGTCAAGCTAAATTGGAGAACGCAGAAGAGGTTGAAAATTTTCCAGCATTTTTAATCTTAACGTAAAGGCGTCTGCAGTTGGAAAATCTAAGGAAGCTGTTTTCCCAACTATTTCTGAAGCTAATTAATTCAAAATGAACAAATAAAAATCAAACTTTTAATGATGTATTACCAATTATTAAATATGACAATTTTTACAACTTTTGATGAGCAAGTAGACCAGAAATAAAAATGTGGATCTCTTTATCTAGACAAGCAATTTTTCTATTTTATGGATAATTCAATTCTGTTTATGTTTTCACTCAGTCAGATGTAGTGCACATGACATCAGAAATCCTCTAAAGCACAATCCTTCGATAGCTCAGCTGGTAGAGCGGAGGACTGTAGAGGAAATTGGTACAGAAATCCTTAGGTCGCTGGTTCAGCTCCGGCTCGAAGGAAAGTTTTCATATAATTTTAGAGGGCAATTTCTGACATATTAAATACCCAGAAATATGCATGACTCATGCTGTTTATCTTTAATAGTCAGAGAAACTGTAACTTGTTTTCATTTCTGCTGCCTGTTAATCATCCTGCATGCTGCTGAGCCTCTAGTAGGGCAATTATGGTTTCTGTGCTCTGTTGAAGTACAGTGCAGAGGCAGGTGATAGAGACACGAGTTCTGTTACTGGGGATACTTTCCATAGCTCTTTGCAACTCATTAAAATGGAAATGAGAACCTTTTCCACTTCTTGGAAAGTGGCCTACAGACATCACACATGGATTTATTGCATTGTTACCTATCCTGCTGGATTGGCATTTACAAATCTGCAAGTGGTCAGGGACGTGCCGTGATGATGCAAATCACATCATCAAACATTGCCCACCTCACTGATCACTGAGTGGTCTGGAGCGTGATGATGAAATTAGTGTCATCTTAGGCCATGCCAAACCCACTCCATGTCACCACCTGGTTAAATATAAAATACACAGAGAGTTAAGATACATTACAGCAAAGCATGATATATTTGTTCTGCTGCTATGCTGAAACACTCAACGGAAAAGTCCCATATGGTCTAGCAGTTTGGATTCCTGGTTTTCACCCAGGCGGCCCGGGTTCGACTCCCGGTATGGGAAGTTGAAGCTTTTTTGAATGGCAGCAACAGTATCACCTGTTTAATGCTCTGTTGATCTCAGCAACAAAATCCAGGAGAAACTGTGCTTTGGTTATATAAATGGGATGTGGTGAAATCCACAGTATTTATATACCTCCCAACATTTCTGTATCCAAAATTAGGACAGAACTGGTCTGACCCCATATTTCAACATCCATCTTCCAAATTTCGAGTGGGACAACCCTATTTTATATGTAACACATCCTTCATGTGAAAAAAAAGAACTCTTGAACTTGTGGATCAATGGGTTTCCAGGGAGAGTTCACAACTTTTTAATGGTGCAGTAGGTATGTTCTGAATGAAACTAGACTACGCAAATGCTTACAAACCAATAATGTCTGCTTCTGTGCCCAGAATTTTTCCGCTTTCCTTAATCAGCATACAAAGGACAGGTTTAAGAGACCACGGATGGGAACTGAAATACAATATTACTTCTGAAATCCCATGGATCTGAACCCATAGAAGATGCATTGTAAAAACAGAGAGTACTGTGAGAAATAGTGGTGGCAGCGTGGACCATTGACTAGAAATCCATTTTTGTCTCACTGGGCAAAAGTTTGACAATTTGTCACCACAATTTCTGGAATTTTCATCAATTAAAAAAGTCAAGCTAAATTGGAGAACGCAGAAGAGGTTGAAAATTTTCCAGCATTTTTAATCTTGACGTAAAGGCGTCTGCAGTTGGAAAATCTAAGGAAGCTGTTTTCCCAACTATTTCTGAAGCTAATTAATTCAAAATGAACAAATAAAAATCAAACTTTTAATGATGTATTACCAATTATTAAATATGACAATTTTTACAACTTTTGATGAGCAAGTAGACCAGAAATAAAAATGTGGATCTCTTTATCTAGACAAGCAATTTTTCTGTTTTATGGATAATTAAATTCTGTTTATGTTTTCACTCAGTCAGATGTAGTGCACATGACATCAGAAATCCTCTAGAGCACAATCCTTCGATAGCTCAGCTGGTAGAGCGGAGGACTGTAGAGGAAATTGGTACAGAAATCCTTAGGTCGCTGGTTCAACTCCAGCTCGAAGGAAAGTTTTTCATATCATTTTAGAGGGCAATTTCTGACATATTAAATACCCAGAAATATGCATGACTCATGCTGTTTATCTTTAATAGTCAGAGAATCTGTAACTTGTTTTCATTTCTGCTGCCTGTTAATCATCCTGCATGCTGCTGAGCCTCTAGTAGGGCAATTATGGTTTCTGTGCTCTGTTGAAGTACAGTGCAGAGGCAGGTGATAGAGACACGAGTTCTGTTACTGGGGATACTTTCCATAGCTCTTTGCAACTCATTAAAATGGAAATGAGAACCTTTTCCACTTCTTGGAAAGTGGCCTACAGACATCACACATGGATTTATTGCATTGTTACCTATCCTGCTGGATTGGCATTTACAAATCTGCAAGTGGTCAGGGACGTGCCGTGATGATGCAAATCACATCATCAAACATTGCCCACCTCACTGATCACTGAGTGGTCTGGAGCGTGATGATGAAATTAGTGTCATCTTAGGCCATGCCAAACCCACTCCATGTCACCACCTGGTTAAATATGAAATACACAGAGAGTTAAGATACATTACAGCAAAGCATGATATATTTGTTCTGCTGCTATGCTGAAACACTCAACAGAAAAGTCCCATATGGTCTAGCAGTTAGGATTCCTGGTTTTCACCCAGGCGGCCCGGGTTCGACTCCCGGTATGGGAAGTTGAAGCTTTTTTGAATGGCAGCAACAGTACCACTTGTTTAATGCTCTGTTGATCTCAGCAACAAAATCCAGGAGAAACTGTGCTTTGGTTATGGAAATGGGATGTGGTCAAATCCACAGGATTTATATACCTCCCAACATTTCTGTATCCAAAATTAGGACAGAACTGGTCTGACCCCATATTTCAACATCCATCTTCCAAATTTCGAGTGGGACAACCCTATTTTATATGTAACACATCCTTCATGTGAAAAAAAAGAACTCTTGAACTTGTGGATCAATGGGTTTCCAGGGAGAGTTCACAACTTTTTAATGGTGCAGTAGGGATGTTCTGAATGAAACTAGACTACGCCAATGCTTACAAACCAATAATGTCTGCTTCTGTGCCCAGAATTTCTCCGCTTTCCTTAATCAGCATACAAAGGACAGGTTTAAGAGACCACGGATGGGAACTGAAATACAATATTACTTCTGAAATCCCATGGATCTGAACCCATAGAAGATGCATTGTAAAAACAGAGAGTACTGTGAGAAATAGTGGTGGCAGCGTGGACCATTGACTAGAAACCCATTTTTGTCTCACTGGGCAAAAGTTTGACAATTTGTCACCACAATTTCTGGAATTTTCATCAATTAAAAAAGTCAAGCTAAATTGGAGAACGCAGAAGAGGTTGAAAATTTTCCAGCATTTTTAATCTTAACGTAAAGGCGTCTGCAGTTGGAAAATCTAAGGAAGCTGTTTTCCCAACTATTTCTGAAGCTAATTAATTCAAAATGAACAAATAAAAATCAAACTTTTAATGATGTATTACCAATTATTAAATATGACAATTTTTACAACTTTTGATGAGCAAGTAGACCAGAAATAAAAATGTGCATCTCTTTATCTAGACAAGCAATTTTTCTGTTTTATGGATATTTCAATTCTGTTTGTGTTTTCACTCAGTCAGATGTAGTGCACATGACATCAGAAATTCTCTAAAGCACAATCCTTCGATAGCTCAGCTGGTAGAGCGGAGGACTGTAGAGGAAATTGGTACAGAAATCCTTAGGTCGCTGGTTCAACTCCAGCTCGAAGGAAAGTTTTTCATATCATTTTAGAGGGCAATTTCTGACATATTAAATACCCAGAAATATGCATGACTCATGCTGTTTATCTTTAATAGTCAGAGAAACTGTAACTTGTTTTCATTTCTGCTGCCTGTTAATCATCCTGCATGCTGCTGAGCCTCTAGTAGGGCAATTATGGTTTCTGTGCTCTGTTGAAGTACAGTGCAGAGGCAGGTGATAGAGACACGAGTTCTGTTACTGGGGATACTTTCCATAGCTCTTTGCAACTCATTAAAATGGAAATGAGAACCTTTTCCACTTCTTGGAAAGTGGCCTCCAGACATCACACATGGATTTATTGCATTGTTACCTATCCTGCTGGATTGGCATTTACAAATCTGCAAGTGGTCAGGGACGTGCCGTGATGATGCAAATCACATCATCAAACATTGCCCACCTAACTGATCACTGAGTGGTCTGGAGCGTGATGATGAAATTAGTGTCATCTTAGGCCATGCCAAACCCACTCCATGTCACCACCTGGTTAAATATGAAATACACAGAGAGTTAAGATACATTACAGCAAAGCATGATATATTTGTTCTGCTGCTATGCTGAAGCACTCAACCGAAAAGTCCCATATGGTCTAGAGGTTAGGATTCCTGGTTTTCACCCAGGCGGCCCGGGTTCGACTCCCGGTATGGGAAGTTGACGCTTTTTTGAATGGCAGCAACAGTACCACTTGTTTAATGCTCTGTTGATCTCAGCAACAAAATCCAGGAGAAACTGTGCTTTGGTTATGGAAATGGGATGTGGTCAAATCCACAGGATTTATATACCTCCCAACATTTCTGTATCCAAAATTAGGACAGAACTGGTCTGACCCCATATTTCAACATCCATCTTCCAAATTTCGAGTGGGACAACCCTATTTTATATGTAACACATCCTTCATGTGAAAAAAAAGAACTCTTGAACTTGTGGATCAATGGGTTTCCAGGGAGAGTTCACAACTTTTTAATGGTGCAGTAGGGATGTTCTGAATGAAACTAGACTACGCCAATGCTTACAAACCAATAATGTCTGCTTCTGTGCCCAGAATTTCTCCGCTTTCCTTAATCAGCATACAAAGGACAGGTTTAAGAGACCACGGATGGGAACTGAAATACAATATTACTTCTGAAATCAAATGGATCTGAACCCATAGAAGATGCATTGTAAAAACAGAGAGTACTGTGAGAAATAGTGGTGGCAGCGTGGACCATTGACTAGAAATCCATTTTTGTCTCACTGGGCAAAAGTTTGACAATTTGTCACCACAATTTCTGGAATTTTCATCAATTAAAAAAGTCAAGCTAAATTGGAGAACGCAGAAGAGGTTGAAAATTTTCCAGCATTTTTAATCTTGACGTAAAGGCGTCTGCAGTTGGAAAATCTAAGGAAGCTGTTTTCCCAACTATTTCTGAAGCTAATTAATTCAAAATGAACAAATAAAAATCAAACTTTTAATGATGTATTACCAATTATTAAACATGACAATTTTTACAACTTTTGATGAGCAAGTAGACCAGAAATAAAAATGTGGATCTCTTTATCTAGACAAGCAATTTTTCTGTTTTAAGGATAATTCAATTCTGTTTATGTTTTCAATCAGTCAGATGTAGTGCACATGACATCAGAAGTCCTCTAAAGCACAATCCTTCGATAGCTCAGCTGGTAGAGTGGAGGACTGTAGAGGAAATTGGTACAGAAATCCTTAGGTCACTGGTTCAACTCCGGCTTGAAGGAAAGTTTTTCATATTATTTTAGAGGGCAATTTCTAACATATTAAATACCCAGAAATATGCATGACTCATGCTGTTTATCTTTAATAGTCAGAGAAACTGTAACTTGTGTTCATTTCTGCTGCCTGTTAATCATCCTGCATGCTGCTGAGTCTCTAGTAGGGCAATTATGGTTTCTGTGCTCTGTTGAAGTACAGCGCAGAGGCAGGTGATAGAGACAAAAGTTCTGTTACTGGGGATACTTTCCATAGCTTTTTGCAACTCATTAAAATGGAAATGAGAACCTTTTCCACTTCTTGGAAAGTGGCCTCCAGACATCACACATGGATTTATTGCATTGTTACCTATCCTGCTGGATTGGCATTTACAAATCTGCAAGTGGTCAGGGACGTGCCGTGATGATGCAAATCACATCATCAAACATTGCCCACCTCACTGATCACTGAGTGGTCTGGAGCATGATGATGAAATTAGTGTCATCATAGGCCATGCCAAACCCACTCCATGTCACCACCTGGTTAAATATGAAATACACAGAGTTAAGATACATTACAGCAAAGCATGTTATATTTGTTCTGCTGCTATGCTGAAACAGTCAATGGAAAAGTCCCATATGGTCTAGCGCTTAGGATTCCTGGTTTTCACCCAGGCGGCCCAGTTTCAACTCCCGGTATGGGAAGTTGAAGCTTTTTTGAATGGCAGCAACAGTACCACTTGTTTAATGCCCGCTCTGTTGATCTCAGCAACAAAATCCAGGAGAAACTGTGCTTTGGTTATGGAAATGGGATGTGGTCAAATCCACAGGATTTATATAACTCCCAACATTTCTGTATCCAAAATAAGGACAGAACTGCTCTGACCCCATATTTCAACATCCATCTTACAAATTTCAAGTGGGACAACCCTATTTTATATGTATAACATCCTTCATGTGAAAAAAAAGAACTCTTGAACTTGTGGATCAATGGGTTTCCAGGGAAAGTTCACAACTTTTTAATGGTGCAGTAGGGATGTTGGTTCAACTCCGGCTCGAAGGAAAATTTTTCATATAATTTTAGAGGGTAATTTCTGACATATTAATTAACCAGAAATATGCATGACTCAATGCTGTTTATCTTTAATAGTCAGAGAAACTGTAACTTGTATTCATTTCTGCTGCCTGTTAATCATCCTGCATGCTGCTGAGCCCCTAGTAGGGCAATTATGGTTTCAGTGCTCTGTTAAAGTACAGTGCAGAGGCAGGTGATAGAGACACGAGTTCTGGTACTGGGGATAGTTTCCATAGCTCTTTGCAACTCATTAAAATGGAAATGAGAACCTTATCCACTACTTGGAAAGTGGCCTCCAGACATCACACATGGATTTATTGCATTGTTACCTATCCTGCTGGATTGGCATTTACAAATCTGCAAGTGGTCAGGGACGTGCCGTGATGATGCAAATCACATCATCAAACATTGCCCACCTCACTGATCACTGAGTGGTCTGGAGCATGATGATGAAATTAGTGTCATCATAGGCAATGCCAAACCCACTCCATGTCACCACCTGGTTAAATATGAAATACACAGAGAGTTAAGATACATTAAAGCAAAGCATGTTATATTTGTTCTGCTGCTATGCTGAAACAGTCAATGGAAAAGTCCCATATGGTCTAGTGGGTAGGATTCCTGGTTTTTACCCAGGTGGCCTGCGTTCGACTCCCGATATGGGAAGTTGAAGCTTTTTTGAATGGCAGCAACAGTACCACTTGTTTATTGTCTGCTCTGTTGATCTCAGCAACAAAATCCAGGAGAAACTGTGCTTTGCTTATGGAAATGGGATGTGGTCAAATCCACAGGATTTATATACCTCCCAACATTTCTGTATCCAAAATTAGGACAGAACTGGTCTGACCCCATATTTCAACATCCATATTCCAAATTTCGAGTGGGATAACTCTAATTTATATGTAACACATCCTTCATGTGAAAAAAAAGGACTCTTGAACTTGTGGATCAATGGGTTTCCAGGGAGAGTTCCCAACTTTTTAATGGTGCAGTAGGGATGTTCTGAATGAAACTAGACTACGCAAATGCTTACAAACCAATAATGTCTGCTTCTGTGCCCAGAATTTCTCCGCTTTCCTTAATCAGCATACAAAGGACAGGTTTAAGAGACCACGGATGTGAACTGAAATACAATATTACTTCTGAAATCCCATGGATCTGAACCCATAGAAGATGCATTGTAAAAACAGAGAGTACTGTGAGAAATTGTGTTGGCAGCGTGGACCATTGACTAGAAATCCATTTTTGTCTCACTGGGCAAAAGTTTAACAATTTGTCACCACAATTTCTGGAATTTTCATCAATTAAAATAGTCAAGCTAAATTGGAGAACGCAGAAGAGGTTGAAAATTTTCCAGCATTTTTAATCTTGACGTAAAGGCGTCTGCAGTTGGAAAATCTAAGGAAGCTGTTTTCCCAACTATTTCTGAAGCTAATTAATTCAAAATGAACAAATAAAAATCAAACTTTTAATGCTGTATTACCAATTATTAAACATGACAATTTTTACAACTTTTGATGAGCAAGTAGACCAGAAATAAAAATGTGGATGTCTTTATCTAGACAAGCAATTTTTCTGTTTTAAGGATAATTCAATTCTGTTTGTGTTTTCACTCAGTCAGATGTAGTGCACATGACATCAGAAGGCCTCTGAAGCACAATCCTTCAATAGCTCAGCTGGTAGAGCAGAGGACTGTAGAGGAAATTGGTAGAGAAATCCTTAGGTCGCTGGTTCAACTCCAGCTCAAAGGAAAGTTTTTCATATCATTTTAGAGGGCAATTTCTGACATATTAAATACCCAGAAATATGCATGACTCATGCTGTTTATCTTTAATAGTCAGAGAAACTGTAACTTGTTTTCATTTCTGCTGCTGTTAATCATCCTGCATGCTGCTGAGCCTCTAGTAGGGCAATTATGGTTTCTGTGCTCTGTTGAAGTACAGTGCAGAGGCAGGTGATAGAGACACGAGTTCTGTTACTGGGAATACTTTCCATAGCTCTTTGCAACTCATTAAAATGGAAATGAGAATCTTTTCCACTTCTTGGAAAGTGGCCTCCAGACATCACACATGGATTTATTGCATTGTTACCTATCCTGCTGGATTGGCATTTACAAATCTGCAAGTGGTCAGGGACGTGCCGTGATGATGCAAATCACATTATCAAACATTGCCCACCTCACTGATCACTGAGTGGTCTGGAGCGTGATGATGAAATTAGTGTCATCTTAGGCCATGCCAAACCCACTCCATGTCACCACCTGGTTAAATATGAAATACACAGAGAGTTAAGATACTTTACAGCAAAGCATGATATATTTGTTCTGCTGCTATGCTGAAACACTCAACGAAAAAGTCCCATATGGTCTAGCGGTTAGGATTCCTGGTTTTCACCCAGGCGGCCCAGGTTCGACTCCCGGTATGGGAAGTTGAAGCTTTTTTGAATGGCAGCAACAGTACCACTTGTTTAATGCTCTGTTGATCTCAGCAACAAAATCCAGGAAAAACTGTGCTTTGGTTATGGAAATGGGATGTGGTCAAATCCACAAGATTTATATACCTACCAACATTTCTGTATCCAAAATTAGGACAGAACTGGTCTGACCCCATATTTCAACATCCATCTTCCAAATTTCGAGTGGGACAACCCTATTTTATATGTAACACATCCTTCATGTGAAAAAAAAGAACTCTTGAACTTGTGGATCAATGGGCTTCCAGGGAGAGTTCACAACTTTTTAATGGTGCAGTAGGGATGTTCTGAATGAAACTAGACTACGCCAATGCTTACAAACCAATAATGTCTGCTTCTGTGCCCAGAATTTCTCCGCTTTCCTTAATCAGCATACAAAGGACAGGTTTAAGACACCACGGATGGGAACTGAAATACAATATTACTTCTGAAATCCCATGGATCTGAACCCATAGAAGATGCATTGTAAAAACAGAGAGTACTGTGAGAAATAGTGGTGGCAGCGTGGACCATTGACTAGAAATCCATTTTTGTCTCACTGGGCAAAAGTTTGACAATTTGTCACCACAATTTCTGGAATTTTCATCAATTAAAAAAGTCAAGCTAAATTGGAGAACGCAGAAGAGGTTGAAAATTTTCCAGCATGTTTAATCTTGACGTAAAGGCGTCTGCAGTTGGAAAATCTAAGGAAGCTGTTTTCCCAACTATTTCTGAAGCTAATTAATTCAAAATGAACAAATAAAAATCAAACTTTTAATGATGTATTACCAATTATTAAATATGACAATTTTTACAACTTTTGATGAGCAAGTAGACCAGAAATAAAAATGTGGATCTCTTTATCTAGACAAGCAATTTTTCTGTTTTATGGATAATTCAATTCTGTTTGTGTTTTCACTCAGTCAGATGTAGTGCACATGACATCAGAAACTCTCTAAAGCACAATCCTTCGATAGCTCAGCTGGTAGAGCGGAGGACTGTAGAGGAAATTGGTACAGAAATCCTTAGGTCGCTGGTTCAACTCCGGCTCGAAGGAAAGTTTTTCATATCATTTTAGAGGGCAATTTCTGACATATTAAATACCCAGAAATATGCATGACTCTTGCTGTTTATCTTTAATAGTCAGAGAAACTGTAACTTGTTTTCATTTCTGCTGCCTGTTAATCATCCTGCATGCTGCTGAGCCTCTAGTAGGGCAATTATGGTTTCTGTGCTCTGTTGAAGTACAGTGCAGAGGCAGGTGATAGAGACACGAGTTCTGTTACTGGGGATACTTTCCATAGCTCTTTGCAACTCATTAAAATGGAAATGAGAACCTTTTCCACTTCTTGGAAAGTGGCCTCCAGACATCACACATGGATTGATTGCATTGTTACCTATCCTGCTGGATTGGCATTTACAAATCTGCAAGTGGTCAGGGACGTGCCGTGATGATGCAAATCACATCATCAAACATTGCCCCCCTCACTGGTCACTGAGTGGCCTGGAGCGTGATGATGAAATTAGTGTCATCTTAGGCCATGCCAAACCCACTCCATGTCACCACCTGGTTAAATATGAAATACACAGAGAGTTAAGATAGATTACAGCAAAGCATGATATATTTGTTCTGCTGCTATGCTGAAACACTCAACGGAAAAGTCCCATATGGTCTAGCAGTTAGGATTCCTGGTTTTCACCCAGGTGGCCCGGGTTCGACTCCCAGTATGGGAAGTTGAAGCTTTTTTGAATGGCAGCAACAGTACCACTTGTTTAATGCTCTGTTGATCTCAGCAACAAAATCCAGGAGAAACTGTGCTTTGGTTATGGAAATGGGATGTGGTCAAATCCACAGTATTTATATACCTCCCAACATTTCTGTATCCAAAATTAGGACAGAACTGGTCTGACCCCATATTTCAACATCCATCTTCCAAATTTCGAGTGGGACAACCCTATTTTATATGTAACACATCCTTCATGTGAAAAAAAAGAACTCTTGAACTTGTGGATCAATGGGTTTCCAGGGAGAGTTCACAACTTTTTAATGGTGCAGTAGGGATGTTCTGAATGAAACTAGACTACGCCAATGCTTACAAACCAATAATGTCTGCTTCTGTGCCCAGAATTTCTCCGCTTTCCTTAATCAGCATACAAAGGACAGGTTTAAGACACCACGGATGGGAACTGAAATACAATATTACTTCTGACATCCCATGGATCTGAACCCATAGAAGATGCATTGTAAAAACAGAGAGTACTGTGAGAAATAGTGGTGGCAGCGTGGACCATTGACTAGAAATCCATTTTTGTCTCACTGGGCAAAAGTTTGACAATTTGTCACCACAATTTCTGGAATTTTCATCAATTAAAAAAGTCAAGCTAAATTGGAGAACGCAGAAGAGGTTGAACATTTTCCAGCATTTTTAATCTTGACGTAAAGGCGTCTGCAGTTGGAAAATCTAAGGAAGCTGTTTTCCCAACTATTTCTGAAGCTAATTAATTCAAAATGAACAAATAAAAATCAAACTTTTAATGATGTATTATCAATTATTAAATATGACAATTTTTACAACTTTTGATGAGCAAGTAGACCAGAAATAAAAATGTGGATCTCTTTATCTAGACAAGCATTTTTTCTGTTTTATGGATATTTCAATTCTGTTTGTGTTTTCACTCAGTCAGATGTAGTGCACATGACATCAGATATCCTCTAAAGCACAATCCTTCGATAACTCAGCTGGTAGAGTGGAGGACTGTAGAGGAAATTGATACAGAAATCCTTAGGTCGCTGGTTCAACTCCGGCTCGAAGGAAAGTTTTTCATATCATTTTAGAGGGCAATTTCTGACATATTAAATACCCAGAAATATGCATGACTCATGCTGTTTATCTTTAATAGTCAGAGAAACTGTAACTTGTTTTCATTTCTGCTGCCTGTTAATCATCCAGCATGCTGCTGAGCCTCTAGAAGGGCAATTATAGTTTCTGTGCTCTGTTGAAGTACAGTGCAGAGGCAGGTGATAGAGACACGAGTTCTGTTACTGGGGATACTTTCCATAGCTCTTTGCAACTCATTAAAATGGAAATGAGAACCTTTTCCACTTCTTGGAAAGTGGCCTCCAGACATCACACATGGATTTATTGCATTGTTACCTATCCTGCTGGATTGGCATTTACAAATCTGCAAGTGGTCAGGGACGTGCCGTGATGATGCAAATCACATCATCAAACATTGCCCACCTCACTGATCACTGAGTGGTCTGGAGCGTGATGATGAAATTAGTGTCATCTTAGGCCATGCCAAACCCACTCCATGTCACCACCTGGTTAAATATGAAATACACAGAGAGTTAAGATACATTACAGCAAAGCATGATATATTTGTTCTGCTGCTATGCTGAAACACTCAACGGAAAAGTCCCATATGGTCTAGCAGTTAGGATTCCTGGTTTTCACCCAGGCGGCCCGGGTTCGACTCCCGGTATGGGAAGTTGACGCTTTTTTGAATGGCAGCAACAGTACCATTTGTTTAATGCTCTGTTGATCTCAGCAACAAAATCCAGGAGAAACTGTGCTTTGGTTATGGAAATGGGATGTGGTCAAATCCACAGGATTTATATACCTCCCAACATTTTTGTATCCAAAATTAGGACAGAACTGGTCTGACCCCATATTTCAACATCCATCTTCCAAATTTCGAGTGGGACAACCCTATTTTATATGTAACACATCCTTCATGTGAAAAAAAAGAACTCTTGAACTTGTGGATCAATGGGTTTCCAGGGAGAGTTCACAACTTTTTAATGGTGCAGTAGGGATGTTCTGAATGAAACTAGACTACGCAAATGCTTATAAACCAATAATGTCTGCTTCTGTGCCCAGAATTTCTCCGCTTTCCTTAATCAGCATACAAAGGACAGGTTTAAGAGACCACGGATGGGAACTGAAATACAATATTACTTCTGAAATCCCATGGATCTGAACCCATAGAAGATGCATTATAAAAACAGAGTACTGTGAAAAATAGTGGTGGCAGTGTGGACCATTGACTAGAAATCCATTTTTGTCTCACTGGGCAAAAGTTTGACAATTTGTCACCACAATTTCTGGAATTTTCATCAATTAAAAAAGTCAAGCTAAATTGGAGAAAGCAGAAGAGGTTGAAAATTTTCCAGCATTTTTAATCTTGACGTAAAGGCGTCTGCAGTTGGAAAATCTAAGGAAGCTGTTTTCCCAACTATTTCTGAAGCTAATTAATTCAAAATGAACAAATAAAAATCAAACTTTTAATGATGTATTACCAATTATTAAATATGACAATTTTTACAACTTTTGATGAGCAAGTAGACCAGAAATAAAAATGTGGATCTCTTTATCTAGACAAGCAATTTTTCTGTTTTATGGATATTTCAATTCTGTTTGTGTTTTCTCTCAGTCAGATGTAGTGCACATGACATCAGAAACTCTCTAAAGCACAATCCTTCGATAGCTCAGCTGGTAGAGCAGAGGAACGTAGAGGAAATTGGTACAGAAATCCTTAGGTTGCTGGTTCAACTCAAGCTGAAATGAAAGTTTTTCATATCATTTTAGAGGGCAATTTCTGACATATTAAATACCCAGAAATATGCATGACTCATGCTGTTTATCTTTAATAGTCAGAGAAACTGTAACTTGTTTTCATTTCTGCTGCCTGTTAATCATCCTGCATGCTGCTGAGCCTCTAGTAGGGCAATTATGGTTTCTGTGCTCTGTTGAAGTACAGTGCAGAGGCAGGTGATAGAGACACGAGTTCTGTTACTGGGGATACTTTCCATAGCTCTTTGCAACTCATTAAAATGGAAATGAGAACCTTTTCCACTTCTTGGAAAGTGGCCTACAGACATCACACATGGATTTATTGCATTGTTACCTATCCTGCTGGATTGGCATTTACAAATCTGCAAGTGGTCAGGGACGTGCCGTGATGATGCAAATCACATCATCAAACATTGCCCACCTCACTGATCACTGAGTGGTCTGGAGCGTGATGATGAAATTAGTGTCATCTTAGGCCATGCCAAACCCACTACATGTCACCACCTGGTTAAATATGAAATACACAGAGAGTTAAGATACATTACAGCAAAGCATGATATATTTGTTCTGCTGCTATGCTGAAACACTCAACGGAAAAGTCCCATATGGTCTAGCAGTTAGGATTCCTGGTTTTCACCCAGGCAGCCCGGGTTCGACTCCCAGTATGGGAAGTTGAAGATTTTTTGAATGGCAGCAACAGTACCACTTGTTTAATGCTCTGTTGATCTCAGCAACAAAATCCAGGAGAAACTGTGCTTTGGTTATGGAAATGGGATGTGGTCAAATCCACAGTATTTATATACCTCCCAACATTTCTGTATCCAAAATTAGGACAGAACTGGTCTGACCCCATATTTCAACATCCATCTTCCAAATTTCGAGTGGGACAACCCTATTTTATATGTAACACATCCTTCATGTGAAAAAAAAGAACTCTTGAACTTGTGGATCAATGAATTTCCAGGGAGAGTTCACAATTTTTTAATGGTGCAGTAGGGATGTTCTGAATGAAACTAGACTACGCCAATGCTTAGAAACCAATAATGTCTGCTTCTGTGCCCAGAATTTCTCCGCTTTCCTTAATCAGCATACAAAGGACAGGTTTAAGACACCATGGATGGGAACTGAAATACAATATTACTTCTGAAATCCCATGGATCTGAACCCATAGAAGATGCATTGTAAAAACAGAGAGTACTGTGAGAAATAGTGGTGGCAGCGTGGACCATTGACTAGAAATCCATTTTTGTCTCACTGGGCAAAAGGTTGACAATTTGTCACCACAATTTCTGGAATTTTCATCAATTAAAAAAGTCAAGCTAAATTGGAGAACGCAGAAGAGGTTGAAAATTTTCCAGCATTTTTAATCTTGACGTAAAGGCGTCTGCAGTTGGAAAATCTAAGGAAGCTGTTTTCCCAACTATTTCTGAAGCTAATCAATTCAAAATGAACAAATAAAAATCAAACTTTTAATGATGTATTACCAATTATTAAATATGACAATTTTTACAACTTTTGATGAGCAAGTAGACCAGAAATAAAAATGTGGATCTCTTTATCTAGACAAGCAATTTTTCTGTTTTATGGATAATTCAATTTTGTTTGTGTTTTCACTCAGTCAGATGTAGTGCACATGACATCAGAAGTCCTCTAAAGCACAATCCTTCGATAGCGCAGCTGGTAGAGCGGAGGACTGTAGAGGAAATTGGTACAGAAATCCTTAGGTTGCTGGTTCAACTCCGGCTCGAAGGAAAGTTTTTCATATCATTTTAGAGGGCAATTTCTGACATATTAAATACCCAGAAATATGCATGGCTCATGCTGTTTATCTTTAATAGTCAGAGAAACTGTAACTTGTTTTCATTTCTGCTGCCTGTTAATCATCCTGCATGCTGCTGAGCCTCTAGTAGGGCAATTATGGTTTCTGTGCTCTGTTGAAGTACAGTGCAGAGGCAGGTGATAGAGACACGAGTTCTGTTACTGGGGATACTTTCCATAGCTCTTTGCAACTCATTAAAATGGAAATGAGAACCTTTTCCACTTCTTGGAAAGTGGCCTCCAGACATCACACATGGATTTATTGCATTGTTACCTATCCTGCTGGATTGGCATTTACAAATCTGCAAGTGGTCAGGGACGTGCCGTGATGATGCAAATCACATCATCAAACATTGCCCACCTCACTAATCACTGAGTGGTTTGGAGCGTGATGATGAAATTAGTGTCATCTTAGGCCATGCCAAACCCACTCCATGTCACCACCTGGTTAAATATGAAATACACAGAGAGTTAAGATACATTACAGCAAAGCATGATATATTTGTTCTGCTGCTATGCTGAAAAAGTCCCATATGGTCTAGCGGTTAGGATTCCTGGTTTTCACCCAGGCGGCCCGGGTTCGACTCCCGGTATGGGAAGTTGAAGCTTTTTTGAATGGCAGCAACAGTACCACTTGTTTAATGCTCTGTTGATCTCAGCAACAAAATCCAGGAAAAACTGTGCTTTGGTTATGGAAATGGGATGTGGTCAAATCCACAGGATTTATATACCTCCCAACATTTCTGTATCCAAAATTAGGACAGAACTGGTCTGACCCCATATTTCAACATCCATCTTCCAAATTTCGAGTGGGACAACCCTATTTTATATGTAACACATCCTTCATGTGAAAAAAAAGAACTCTTGAACTTGTGGATCAATGGGTTTCCAGGGAGAGTTCACAACTTTTTAATGGTGCAGTAGGGATGTTCTGAATGAAACTAGACTACGCAAATGCTTATAAACCAATAATGTCTGCTTCTGTGCCCAGAATTTCTCCGCTTTCCTTAATCAGCATACAAAGGACAGGTTTAAGAGACCATGGATGGGAACTGAAATACAATATTACTTCTGAAATCCCATGGATCTGAACCCATAGAAGATGCATTGTAAAAACAGAGAGTACTGTGAGAAATAGTGGTGGCAGCGTGGACCATTGACTAGAAATCCATTTTTGTCTCACTGGGCAAAAGTTTGACAATTTGTCACCACAATTTCTGGAATTTTCATCAATTAAAAAAGTCAAGCTAAATTGGAGAACGCAGAAGAGGGTGAAAATTTTCCAGCATTTTTAATCTTGACGTAAAGGCGTCTACAGTTGGAAAATCTAAGGAAGCTGTTTTCCAAACTATTTCTGAAGCTAATTAATTCAAAATGAACAAATAAAAACCAAACTTTTAATGATGTATTACCAATTATTAAATATGAAAATTTTTACAACTTTTGATGAGCAAGTAGACCAGAAATAAAAATGTGGATCTCTTTATCTAGACAAGCAATTTTTCTGTTTTATGGATATTTCAATTCTGTTTGTGTTTTCTCTCAGTCAGATGTAGTGCACATGACATCAGAAACTCTCTAAAGCACAATCCTTCGATAGCTCAGCTGGTAGAGCAGAGGAACGTAGAGGAAATTGGTACAGAAATCCTTAGGTTGCTGGTTCAACTCAAGCTGAAATGAAAGTTTTTCATATCATTTTAGAGGGCAATTTCTGACATATTAAATACCCAGAAATATGCATGACTCATGCTGTTTATCTTTAATAGTCAGAGAAACTGTAACTTGTTTTCATTTCTGCTGCCTGTTAATCATCCTGCATGCTGCTGAGCCTCTAGTAGGGCAATTATGGTTTCTGTGCTCTGTTGAAGTACAGTGCAGAGGCAGGTGATAGAGACACGAGTTCTGTTACTGGGGATACTTTCCATAGCTCTTTGCAACTCATTAAAATGGAAATGAGAACCTTTTCCACTTCTTGGAAAGTGGCCTACAGACATCACACATGGATTTATTGCATTGTTACCTATCCTGCTGGATTGGCATTTACAAATCTGCAAGTGGTCAGGGACGTGCCGTGATGATGCAAATCACATCATCAAACATTGCCCACCTCACTGATCACTGAGTGGTCTGGAGCGTGATGATGAAATTAGTGTCATCTTAGGCCATGCCAAACCCACTACATGTCACCACCTGGTTAAATATGAAATACACAGAGAGTTAAGATACATTACAGCAAAGCATGATATATTTGTTCTGCTGCTATGCTGAAACACTCAACGGAAAAGTCCCATATGGTCTAGCAGTTAGGATTCCTGGTTTTCACCCAGGCAGCCCGGGTTCGACTCCCAGTATGGGAAGTTGAAGATTTTTTGAATGGCAGCAACAGTACCACTTGTTTAATGCTCTGTTGATCTCAGCAACAAAATCCAGGAGAAACTGTGCTTTGGTTATGGAAATGGGATGTGGTCAAATCCACAGTATTTATATACCTCCCAACATTTCTGTATCCAAAATTAGGACAGAACTGGTCTGACCCCATATTTCAACATCCATCTTCCAAATTTCGAGTGGGACAACCCTATTTTATATGTAACACATCCTTCATGTGAAAAAAAAGAACTCTTGAACTTGTGGATCAATGAATTTCCAGGGAGAGTTCACAATTTTTTAATGGTGCAGTAGGGATGTTCTGAATGAAACTAGACTACGCCAATGCTTAGAAACCAATAATGTCTGCTTCTGTGCCCAGAATTTCTCCGCTTTCCTTAATCAGCATACAAAGGACAGGTTTAAGACACCATGGATGGGAACTGAAATACAATATTACTTCTGAAATCCCATGGATCTGAACCCATAGAAGATGCATTGTAAAAACAGAGAGTACTGTGAGAAATAGTGGTGGCAGCGTGGACCATTGACTAGAAATCCATTTTTGTCTCACTGGGCAAAAGGTTGACAATTTGTCACCACAATTTCTGGAATTTTCATCAATTAAAAAAGTCAAGCTAAATTGGAGAACGCAGAAGAGGTTGAAAATTTTCCAGCATTTTTAATCTTGACGTAAAGGCGTCTGCAGTTGGAAAATCTAAGGAAGCTGTTTTCCCAACTATTTCTGAAGCTAATCAATTCAAAATGAACAAATAAAAATCAAACTTTTAATGATGTATTACCAATTATTAAATATGACAATTTTTACAACTTTTGATGAGCAAGTAGACCAGAAATAAAAATGTGGATCTCTTTATCTAGACAAGCAATTTTTCTGTTTTATGGATAATTCAATTTTGTTTGTGTTTTCACTCAGTCAGATGTAGTGCACATGACATCAGAAGTCCTCTAAAGCACAATCCTTCGATAGCGCAGCTGGTAGAGCGGAGGACTGTAGAGGAAATTGGTACAGAAATCCTTAGGTTGCTGGTTCAACTCCGGCTCGAAGGAAAGTTTTTCATATCATTTTAGAGGGCAATTTCTGACATATTAAATACCCAGAAATATGCATGGCTCATGCTGTTTATCTTTAATAGTCAGAGAAACTGTAACTTGTTTTCATTTCTGCTGCCTGTTAATCATCCTGCATGCTGCTGAGCCTCTAGTAGGGCAATTATGGTTTCTGTGCTCTGTTGAAGTACAGTGCAGAGGCAGGTGATAGAGACACGAGTTCTGTTACTGGGGATACTTTCCATAGCTCTTTGCAACTCATTAAAATGGAAATGAGAACCTTTTCCACTTCTTGGAAAGTGGCCTCCAGACATCACACATGGATTTATTGCATTGTTACCTATCCTGCTGGATTGGCATTTACAAATCTGCAAGTGGTCAGGGACGTGCCGTGATGATGCAAATCACATCATCAAACATTGCCCACCTCACTAATCACTGAGTGGTTTGGAGCGTGATGATGAAATTAGTGTCATCTTAGGCCATGCCAAACCCACTCCATGTCACCACCTGGTTAAATATGAAATACACAGAGAGTTAAGATACATTACAGCAAAGCATGATATATTTGTTCTGCTGCTATGCTGAAAAAGTCCCATATGGTCTAGCGGTTAGGATTCCTGGTTTTCACCCAGGCGGCCCGGGTTCGACTCCCGGTATGGGAAGTTGAAGCTTTTTTGAATGGCAGCAACAGTACCACTTGTTTAATGCTCTGTTGATCTCAGCAACAAAATCCAGGAAAAACTGTGCTTTGGTTATGGAAATGGGATGTGGTCAAATCCACAGGATTTATATACCTCCCAACATTTCTGTATCCAAAATTAGGACAGAACTGGTCTGACCCCATATTTCAACATCCATCTTCCAAATTTCGAGTGGGACAACCCTATTTTATATGTAACACATCCTTCATGTGAAAAAAAAGAACTCTTGAACTTGTGGATCAATGGGTTTCCAGGGAGAGTTCACAACTTTTTAATGGTGCAGTAGGGATGTTCTGAATGAAACTAGACTACGCAAATGCTTATAAACCAATAATGTCTGCTTCTGTGCCCAGAATTTCTCCGCTTTCCTTAATCAGCATACAAAGGACAGGTTTAAGAGACCATGGATGGGAACTGAAATACAATATTACTTCTGAAATCCCATGGATCTGAACCCATAGAAGATGCATTGTAAAAACAGAGAGTACTGTGAGAAATAGTGGTGGCAGCGTGGACCATTGACTAGAAATCCATTTTTGTCTCACTGGGCAAAAGTTTGACAATTTGTCACCACAATTTCTGGAATTTTCATCAATTAAAAAAGTCAAGCTAAATTGGAGAACGCAGAAGAGGGTGAAAATTTTCCAGCATTTTTAATCTTGACGTAAAGGCGTCTACAGTTGGAAAATCTAAGGAAGCTGTTTTCCAAACTATTTCTGAAGCTAATTAATTCAAAATGAACAAATAAAAACCAAACTTTTAATGATGTATTACCAATTATTAAATATGAAAATTTTTACAACTTTTGATGAGCAAGTAGACCAGAAATAAAAATGTGGATCTCTTTATCTAGACAAGCAATTTTTCTGTTTTATGGATAATTCAATTTTGTTTGTGTTTTCACTCAGTCAGATGTAGTGCACATGACATCAGAAGTCCTCTAAAGCACAATCCTTCGATAGCTCAGCTGGTAAAGCGGAGGACTGTAGAGGAAATTGGTACAGAAATCCTTAGGTCGCTGGTTCAACTCTGGCTCGAAGGAAAGTTTTTCATATCATTTTAGAGGGCAATTTCTGACATATTAAATACCCAGAAATATGCATGGCTCATGCTGTTTATCTTTAATAGTCAGAGAAACTGTAACTTGTTTTCATTTCTGCTGCCTGTTAATCATCCTGCATGCTGCTGAGCCTCTAATAGGGCAATTATGGTTTCTGTGCTCTGTTGAAGTACAGTGCAGAGGCAGGTGATAGAGACACGAGTTCTGTTACTGGGGATACTTTCCATAGCTCTTTGCAACTCATTAAAATGGAAATGAGAACCTTTTCCACTTCTTGGAAAGTGGCCTCCAGACATCACACATGGATTTATTGCATTGTTACCTATCCTGCTGGATTGGCATTTACAAATCTGCAAGTGGTCAGGGACGTGCCGTGATGATGCATATCACATCATCAAACATTGCCCACCTCACTAATCACTGAGTGGTCTGGAGCGTGATGATGAAATTAGTGTCATCTTAGGCCATGCCAAACCCACTCCATGTCACCACCTGGTTAAATATGAAATACACAGAGAGTTAAGATACATTACAGGAAAGCATGATATATTTGTTCTGCTGCTATGCTGAAACACCTTAATGAAAAAGTCCCATATGGTCTAGCGGTTAGGATTCCTGGTTTTCACCCAGGCGGCCCGGGTTCGACTCCCGGTATGGGAAGTTGAAGCTTTTTTGAATGGCAGCAACAGTACCACTTGTTTAATGCTCTGTTGATCTCAGCAACAAAATCCAGGAGAAACTGTGCTTTGGTTATGGAAATGGGATGTGGTGAAAACCACAGTATTTATATACCTCCCAACATTTCTGTATCCAAAATTAGGACAGAACTGGTCTGACCCCATATTTCAACATCCATCTTCCAAATTTCGAGTGGGACAACCCTATTTTATATGTAACACATCCTTCATGTGAAAAAAAAGAACTCTTGAACTTGTGGATCAATGGGTTTCCAGGGAGAGTTCACAACTTTTTAATGGTGTAGTAGGGATGTTCTGAATGAAACTAGACTACGCCAATGCTTACAAACCAATAATGTCTGCTTCTGTGCCCAGAATTTCTCCTCTTTCCTTAATCAGCATATAAAAGACAGGTTTAAGAGACTACGGATGTGAACTGAAATACAATATTACTTCTGAAATCCCATGGATCTGAACACATAGAAGATGCAATGTAAAAACAGAGAGTACTGTGAGAAATAGTGGTGGCAGCGTGGACCATTGACTAGAAATCCATTTTTGTCTCACTGGGCAAAAGTTTGACAATTTGTCACCACAATTTCTGGAATTTTCATCAATTAAAAAAGTCAAGCTAAATTGGAGAATGCAGAAGAGGTTGAAAATTTTCCAGCATTTTTAATCTTGACGTAAAGGCGTCTGCAGTTGGAAAATCTAAGGAAGCTGTTTTCCCAACTATTTCTGAAGCTAATTAATTCAAAATGAACAAATAAAAATCAAACTTTTAATGATGTATTACCAATTATTAAACATGACAATTTTTACAACTTTTGATGAGCAAGTAGACCAGAAATAAAAATGTGGATCTCTTTATCTAGACAAGCAATTTTTCTGTTTTATGGATAATTCAATTCTGTTTGTGTTTTCACTCAGTCAGATGTAGTGCACATGACATCAGAAGTCCTCTAAAGCACAATCCTTCGATAGCTCAGCTGGTAGAGCGGAGGACTGTAGAGGAAATTGGTACAGAAATCCTTAGGTTGCTGGTTCAACTCCGGCTTGAAGGAAAGTTTTTCATATCATTTTAGAGGGCAATTTCTGACATATTAAATAGCCAGAAATATGCATGACTCATGCTGTTTATCTTTAATAGTCAGAGAAACTGTAACTTGTTTTCATTTCTGCTGCCTGTTAATCATCCTGCATGCTGCTGAGCCTCTAGTAGGGCAATTATGGTTTCTGTGCTCTGTTGAAGTACAGTGCAGAGGCAGGTGATAGAGACACGAGTTCTGTTACTGGGGATACTTTCCATAGCTCTTTGCAACTCATTAAAATGGAAATGAGAACCTTTTCCACTTCTTGGAAAGTGGCCTCCAGACATCACACATGGATTTATTGCATTGTTACCTATCCTGCTGGATTGGCATTTACAAATCTGCAAGTGGTCAGGGACGTGCCGTGATGATGCATATCACATCATCAAACATTGCCCACCTCACTAATCACTGAGTGGTCTGGAGCGTGATGATGAAATTAGTGTCATCTTAGGCCATGCCAAACCCACTCCATGTCACCACCTGGTTAAATATGAAATACACAGAGAGTTAAGATACATTACAGGAAAGCATGATATATTTGTTCTGCTGCTATGCTGAAACACCTTAATGAAAAAGTCCCATATGGTCTAGCGGTTAGGATTCCTGGTTTTCACCCAGGCGGCCCGGGTTCGACTCCCGGTATGGGAAGTTGAAGCTTTTTTGAATGGCAGCAACAGTACCACTTGTTTAATGCTCTGTTGATCTCAGCAACAAAATCCAGGAGAAACTGTGCTTTGGTTATGGAAATGGGATGTGGTGAAAACCACAGTATTTATATACCTCCCAACATTTCTGTATCCAAAATTAGGACAGAACTGGTCTGACCCCATATTTCAACATCCATCTTCCAAATTTCGAGTGGGACAACCCTATTTTATATGTAACACATCCTTCATGTGAAAAAAAAGAACTCTTGAACTTGTGGATCAATGGGTTTCCAGGGAGAGTTCACAACTTTTTAATGGTGCAGTAGGGATGTTCTGAATGAAACTAGACTACGCCAATGCTTACAAACCAATAATGTCTGCTTCTGTGCCCAGAATTTCTCCTCTTTCCTTAATCAGCATATAAAAGACAGGTTTAAGAGACTACGGATGTGAACTGAAATACAATATTACTTCTGAAATCCCATGGATCTGAACACATAGAAGATGCAATGTAAAAACAGAGAGTACTGTGAGAAATAGTGGTGGCAGCGTGGACCATTGACTAGAAATCCATTTTTGTCTCACTGGGCAAAAGTTTGACAATTTGTCACCACAATTTCTGGAATTTTCATCAATTAAAAAAGTCAAGCTAAATTGGAGAATGCAGAAGAGGTTGAAAATTTTCCAGCATTTTTAATCTTGACGTAAAGGCGTCTGCAGTTGGAAAATCTAAGGAAGCTGTTTTCCCAACTATTTCTGAAGCTAATTAATTCAAAATGAACAAATAAAAATCAAACTTTTAATGATGTATTACCAATTATTAAACATGACAATTTTTACAACTTTTGATGAGCAAGTAGACCAGAAATAAAAATGTGGATCTCTTTATCTAGACAAGCAATTTTTCTGTTTTATGGATAATTCAATTCTGTTTGTGTTTTCACTCAGTCAGATGTAGTGCACATGACATCAGAAGTCCTCTAAAGCACAATCCTTCGATAGCTCAGCTGGTAAAGCGGAGGACTGTAGAGGAAATTGGTACAGAAATCCTTAGGTCGCTGGTTCAACTCCGGCTTGAAGGAAAGTTTTTCATATCATTTTAGAGGGCAATTTCTGACATATTAAATAGCCAGAAATATGCATGACTCATGCTGTTTATCTTTAATAGTCAGAGAAACTGTAACTTGTTTTCATTTCTGCTGCCTGTTAATCATCCTGCATGCTGCTGAGCCTCTAGTAGGGCAATTATGGTTTCTGTGCTCTGTTGAAGTACAGTGCAGAGGCAGGTGATAGAGACACGAGTTCTGTTACTGGGGATACTTTCCATAGCTCTTTGCAACTCATTAAAATGGAAATGAGAACCTTTTCCACTTCTTGGAAAGTGACCTCCAGACATCACACATGGATTTATTGCATTGTTACCTATCCTGCTGGATTGGCATTTACAAATCTGCAAGTGGTCAGGGACGTGCCGTGATGATGCAAATCACATCATCAAACATTGCCCACCTCACTAATCACTGAGTGGTCTGGAGCGTGATGATGAAATTAGTGTCATCTTAGGCCATGCCAAACCCACTCCATGTCACCACCTGGTTAAATATGAAATACACAGAGAGTTAAGATACATTACAGCAAAGCATGATATATTTGTTCTGCTGCTATGCTGAAACACTCAACGGAAAAGTCCCATATGGTCTAGCAGTTAGGATTCCTGGTTTTCACCCAGGTGGCCCGGGCTCGACTCCCGGTATGGGAAGTTGAAGCTTTTTTGAATGGCAGCAACAGTACCACTTGTTTAATGCTCTGTTGATCTCAGCAACAAAATCCAGGAGAAACTGTGCTTTGGTTATGGAAATGGGATGTGGTCAAATCCACAGTATTTATATACCTCCCAACATTTCTGTATCCAAAATTAGGACAGAACTGGTCTGACCCCATATTTCAACATCCATCTTCCAAATTTCGAGTGGGACAACCCTATTTTATATGTAACACATCCTTCATGTGAAAAAAAAAAAAACTCTTGAACTTGTGGATCAATGGGTTTCCAGGGAAGGTTCACAACTTTTTAATGGTGCAGTAGGGATGTTCTGAATGAAACTAGACTACGCCAATGCTTACAAACCAATAATGTCTGCTTCTGTGCCCAGAATTTCTCCTCTTTCCTTAATCAGCATATAAAAGACAGGTTTAAGAGACTACGGATGTGAACTGAAATACAATATTACTTCTGAAATCCCATGGATCTGAACACATAGAAGATGCAATGTAAAAACAGAGAGTACTGTGAGAAATAGTGGTGGCAGCGTGGACCATTGACTAGAAATCCATTTTTGTCTCACTGGGCAAAAGTTTGACAATTTGTCACCACAATTTCTGGAATTTTCATCAATTAAAAAAGTCAAGCTAAATTGGAGAACGCAGAAGAGGTTGAAAATTTTCCAGCATTTTTAATCTTGACGTAAAGGCGTCTGCAGTTGGAAAATCTAAGGAAGCTGTTTTCCTAACTATTTCTGAAGCTAATTAATTCAAAATGAACAAATAAAAATCAAATTTTTAATGATGTATTACCAATTATTAAATATGACAATTTTTACAACTTTTGATGAGCAAGTAGACCAGAAATAAAAATGTGGATCTCTTTATCTAGACAAGCAATTTTTCTGTTTTATGGATAATTCAATTCTGTTTGTGTTTTCACTCAGTCAGATGTAGTGCACATGACATCAGAAGTCCTCTAAAGCACAATCCTTCGATAGCTCAGCTGGTAGAGCGGAGGACTGTAGAGGAAATTGGTACAGAAATCCTTAGGTCGCTGGTTCAACTCCGGCTCGAAGGAAAGTTTTTCATATCATTTTAGAGGGCAATTTCTGACATATTAAATAGCCAGAAATATGCATGACTCATGCTGTTTATCTTTAATAGTCAGAGAAACTGTAACTTGTTTTCATTTCTGCTGCCTGTTAATCATCCTGCATGCTGCTGAGCCTCTAGTAGGGCAATTATGGTTTCTGTGCTCTGTTGAAGTACAGTGCAGAGGCAGGTGATAGAGACACGAGTTCTGTTACTGGGGATACTTTCCATAGCTCTTTGCAACTCATTAAAATGGAAATGAGAACCGTTTCCACTTCTTGGAAAGTGGCCTACAGACATCACACATGGATTTATTGCATTGTTACCTATCCTGCTGGATTGGCATTTACAAATCTGCAAGTGGTCAGGGACGTGCCGTGATGATGCAAATCACATCATCAAACATTGCCCACCTCACTGATCACTGAGTGGTCTGGAGCGTGATGATGAAATTAGTGTCATCTTAGGCCATGCCAAACCCACTCCATGTCACCACCTGGTTAAATATGAAATACACAGAGAGTTAAGATACATTACAGCAAAGCATGATATATTTGTTCTGCTGCTATGCTGAAACACTCAACAGAAAAGTCCCATATGGTCTAGCAGTTAGGATTCCTGGTTTTCACCCAGGTGGCCCGGGTTCGACTCCCGGTATGGGAAGTTGAAGCTTTTTTGAATGGCAGCAACAGTACCACTTGTTTAATGCTCTGTTGATCTCAGCAACAAAATCCAGGAGAAACTGTGCTTTGGTTATGGAAATGGGATGTGGTCAAATCCACAGTATTTATATACCTCCCAACATTTCTGTATCCAAAATTAGGACAGAACTGGTCTGACCCCATATTTCAACATCCATCTTCCAAATTTCGAGTGGGACAACCCTATTTTATATGTAACACATCCTTCATGTGAAAAAAAAAAAAACTCTTGAACTTGTGGATCAATGGGTTTCCAGGGAAGGTTCACAACTTTTTAATGGTGCAGTAGGGATGTTCTGAATGAAACTAGACTACGCCAATGCTTACAAACCAATAATGTCTGCTTCTGTGCCCAGAATTTCTCCTCTTTCCTTAATCAGCATATAAAAGACAGGTTTAAGAGACTACGGATGTGAACTGAAATACAATATTACTTCTGAAATCCCATGGATCTGAACACATAGAAGATGCAATGTAAAAACAGAGAGTACTGTGAGAAATAGTGGTGGCAGCGTGGACCATTGACTAGAAATCCATTTTTGTCTCACTGGGCAAAAGTTTGACAATTTGTCACCACAATTTCTGGAATTTTCATCAATTAAAAAAGTCAAGCTAAATTGGAGAACGCAGAAGAGGTTGAAAATTTTCCAGCATTTTTAATCTTGACGTAAAGGCGTCTGCAGTTGGAAAATCTAAGGAAGCTGTTTTCCTAACTATTTCTGAAGCTAAGTAATTCAAAATGAACAAATAAAAATCAAACTTTTAATGATGTATTACCAATTATTAAATATGACAATTTTTACAACTTTTGATGAGCAAGTAGACCAGAAATAAAAATGTGTATCTCTTTATCTAGACAAGCAATTTTTCTGTTTTATGGATATTTCAATTCTGTTTGTGTTTTCACTCAGTCAGATGTAGTGCACATGACATCAGAAATCCTCTAAAGCACATTCCTTCGATAGCTCAGCTGGTAGAGCGGAGGACTGTAGAGGAAATTGGTACAGAAATCCTTAGGTCGCTGGTTCAACTCCGGCTCGAAGGAAAGTTTTTCATATCAGTTTAGAGGGCAATTTCTGACATATTAAATACCCAGAAATATGCATGACTCATGCTGTTTATCTTTAATAGTCAGAGAAACTGTAACTTGTTTTCATTTCTGCTGCCTGTTAATCTTCCTGCATGCTGCTGAGCCTCTAGTAGGGCAATTATGGTTTCTGTGCTCTGTTGAAGTACAGTGCAGAGGCAGGTGATAGAGACACGAGTTCTGTTACTGGGGATACTTTCCATAGCTCTTTGCAACTCATTAAAATGGAAATGAGAACCTTTTCCACTTCTTGGAAAGTGGCCTACAGACATCACACATGGATTTATTGCATTGTTACCTATCCTGCTGGATTGGCATTTACAAATCTGCAAGTGGTCAGGGACGTGCCGTGATGATGCAAATCACATCATCAAACATTGCCCACCTCACTGATCACTGAGTGGTCTGGAGCGTGATGATGAAATTAGTGTCATCTTAGGCCATGCCAAACCCACTCCATGTCACCACCTGGTTAAATATGAAATACACAGAGAGTTAAGATACATTACAGCAAAGCATGATATATTTGTTCTGCTGCTATGCTGAAACACTCAACAGAAAAGTCCCATATGGTCTAGCAGTTAGGATTCCTGGTTTTCACCCAGGTGGCCCGGGTTCGACTCCCGGTATGGGAAGTTGAAGCTTTTTTGAATGGCAGCAACAGTACCACTTGTTTAATGCTCTGTTGATCTCAGCAACAAAATCCAGGAGAAACTGTGCTTTGGTTATGGAAATGGGATGTGGTCAAATCCACAGTATTTATATACCTCCCAACATTTCTGTATCCAAAATTAGGACAGAACTGGTCTGACCCCATATTTCAACATCCATCTTCCAAATTTCGAGTGGGACAACCCTATTTTATATGTAACACATCCTTCATGTGAAAAAAAAAAAAACTCTTGAACTTGTGGATCAATGGGTTTCCAGGGAAGGTTCACAACTTTTTAATGGTGCAGTAGGGATGTTCTGAATGAAACTAGACTACGCCAATGCTTACAAACCAATAATGTCTGCTTCTGTGCCCAGAATTTCTCCTCTTTCCTTAATCAGCATATAAAAGACAGGTTTAAGAGACTACGGATGTGAACTGAAATACAATATTACTTCTGAAATCCCATGGATCTGAACACATAGAAGATGCAATGTAAAAACAGAGAGTACTGTGAGAAATAGTGGTGGCAGCGTGGACCATTGACTAGAAATCCATTTTTGTCTCACTGGGCAAAAGTTTGACAATTTGTCACCACAATTTCTGGAATTTTCATCAATTAAAAAAGTCAAGCTAAATTGGAGAACGCAGAAGAGGTTGAAAATTTTCCAGCATTTTTAATCTTGACGTAAAGGCGTCTGCAGTTGGAAAATCTAAGGAAGCTGTTTTCCTAACTATTTCTGAAGCTAAGTAATTCAAAATGAACAAATAAAAATCAAACTTTTAATGATGTATTACCAATTATTAAATATGACAATTTTTACAACTTTTGATGAGCAAGTAGACCAGAAATAAAAATGTGTATCTCTTTATCTAGACAAGCAATTTTTCTGTTTTATGGATATTTCAATTCTGTTTGTGTTTTCACTCAGTCAGATGTAGTGCACATGACATCAGAAATCCTCTAAAGCACATTCCTTCGATAGCTCAGCTGGTAGAGCGGAGGACTGTAGAGGAAATTGGTACAGAAATCCTTAGGTCGCTGGTTCAACTCCGGCTCGAAGGAAAGTTTTTCATATCAGTTTAGAGGGCAATTTCTGACATATTAAATACCCAGAAATATGCATGACTCATGCTGTTTATCTTTAATAGTCAGAGAAACTGTAACTTGTTTTCATTTCTGCTGCCTGTTAATCTTCCTGCATGCTGCTGAGCCTCTAGTAGGGCAATTATGGTTTCTGTGCTCTGTTGAAGTACAGTGCAGAGGCAGGTGATAGAGACACGAGTTCTTTTACTGGGGATACTTTCCATAGCTCTTTGCAACTCATTAAAATGGAAATGAGAACCTTTTCCACTTCTTGGAAAGTGGCCTACAGACATCACACATGGATTTATTGCATTGTTACCTATCCTGCTGGATTGGCATTTACAAATCTGCAAGTGGTCAGGGACGTGCCGTGATGATGCAAATCACATCATCAAACATTGCCCACCTCACTGATCACTGAGTGGTCTGGAGCGTGATGATGAAATTAGTGTCATCTTAGGCCATGCCAAACCCACTCCATGTCACCACCTGGTTAAATATAAAATACACAGAGAGTTAAGATACATTACAGCAAAGCATGATATATTTGTTCTGCTGCTATGCTGAAACACTCAACGGAAAAGTCCCATATGGTCTAGCAGTTAGGATTCCTGGTTTTCACCCAGGTGGCCCGGGTTCGACTCCCGGTATGGGAAGTTGAAGCTTTTTTGAATGGCAGCAACAGTACCACTTGTTTAATGCTCTGTTGATCTCAGCAACAAAATCCAGGAGAAACTGTGCTTTGGTTATGGAAATGGGATGTGGTCAAATCCACAGTATTTATATACCTCCCAACATTTCTGTATCCAAAATTAGGACAGAACTGGTCTGACCCCATATTTCAACATCCATCTTCCAAATTTCGAGTGGGACAACCGTATTTTATATGTAACACATCCTTCATGTGAAAAAAAAAAAACTCTTGAACTTGTGGATCAATGGGTTTCCAGATAAGGTTCACAACTTTTTAATGGTGCAGTAGGGATGTTCTGAATGAAACTAGACTACGCCAATGCTTACAAACCAATAATGTCTGCTTCTGTGCCCAGAATTTCTCCTCTTTCCTTAATCAGCATATAAAAGACAGGTTTAAGAGACTACGGATGTGAACTGAAATACAATATTACTTCTGAAATCCCATGGATCTGAACACATAGAAGATGCAATGTAAAAACAGAGAGTACTGTGAGAAATAGTGGTGGCAGCGTGGACCATTGACTAGAAATCCATTTTTGTCTCACTGGGCAAAAGTTTGACAATTTGTCACCACAATTTCTGGAATTTTCATCAATTAAAAAAGTCAAGCTAAATTGGAGAACGCAGAAGAGGTTGAAAATTTTCCAGCATTTTTAATCTTGACGTAAAGGCGTCTGCAGTTGGAAAATCTAAGGAAGCTGTTTTCCTAACTATTTCTGAAGCTAATTAATTCAAAATGAACAAATAAAAATCAAACTTTTAATGATGTATTACCAATTATTAAATATGACAATTTTTACAACTTTTGATGAGCAAGTAGACCAGAAATAAAAATGTGGATCTCTTTATCTAGACAAGCAATTTTTCTGTTTTATGGATATTTCAATTCTGTTTGTGTTTTCACTCAGTCAGATGTAGTGCACATGACATCAGAAATCCTCTAAAGCACATTCCTTCGATAGCTCAGCTGGTAGAGCGGAGGACTGTAGAGGAAATTGGTACAGAAATCCTTAGGTTGCTGGTTCAACTCCGGCTCGAAGGAAAGTTTTTCATATCAGTTTAGAGGGCAATTTCTGACATATTAAATACCCAGAAATATGCATGACTCATGCTGTTTATCTTTAATAGTCAGAGAAACTGTAACTTGTTTTCATTTCTGCTGCCTGTTAATCTTCCTGCATGCTGCTGAGCCTCTAGTAGGGCAATTATGGTTTCTGTGCTCTGTTGAAGTACAGTGCAGAGGCAGGTGATAGAGACACGAGTTCTTTTACTGGGGATACTTTCCATAGCTCTTTGCAACTCATTAAAATGGAAATGAGAACCTTTTCCACTTCTTGGAAAGTGGCCTACAGACATCACACATGGATTTATTGCATTGTTACCTATCCTGCTGGATTGGCATTTACATATCTGCAAGTGGTCAGGGACGTGCCGTGATGATGCAAATCACATCATCAAACATTGCCCACCTCACTGATCACTGAGTGGTCTGGAGCGTGATGATGAAATTAGTGTCATCTTAGGCCATGCCAAACCCACTCCATGTCACCACCTGGTTAAATATAAAATACACAGAGAATTAAGATACATTACAGCAAAGCATGATATATTTGTTCTGCTGCTATGCTGAAACACTCAACGGAAAAGTCCCATATGGTCTAGCAGTTAGGATTCCTGGTTTTCACCCAGGTGGCCCGGGTTCGACTCCCGGTATGGGAAGTTGAAGCTTTTTTGAATGGCAGCAACAGTACCACTTGTTTAATGCTCTGTTGATCTCAGCAACAAAATCCAGGAGAAACTGTGCTTTGGTTATGGAAATGGGATGTGGTCAAATCCACAGTATTTATATACCTCCCAACATTTCTGTTTCCAAAATTAGGACAGAACTGGTCTGACCCCATATTTCAACATCCATCTTCCAAATTTCGAGTGGGACAACCCTATTTTATATGTAACACATCCTTCATGTGAAAAAAAAGAACTCTTGAACTTGTGGATCAATGGGTTTCCAGGGAGAGTTCACAACTTTTTAATGGTGCAGTAGGGATGTTCTGAATGAAACTAGACTACGCCAATGCTTACAAACCAATAATGTCTGCTTCTGTGCCCAGAATTTCTCCGCTTTCCTTAATCAGCATACAAAGGACAGGTTTAAGAGACCACGGATGGGAACTGAAATACAATATTACTTCTGAAATCCCATGGATCTGAACCCATAGAAGATGCATTGTAAAAACAGAGAGTACTGTGAGAAATAGTGGTGGCAGCATGGACCATTGACTAGAAATCCATTTTTGTCTCACTGGGCAAAAGTTTGACAATTTGTCACCACAATTTCTGGAATTTTCATCAATTAAAAAAGTCAAGCTAAATTGGAGAACGCAGAAGAGGTTGAAAATTTTCCAGCATTTTTAATCTTGACGTAAAGGCGTCTGCAGTTGGAAAATCTAAGGAAGCTGTTTTCCCAACTATTTCTGAAGCTAATTAATTCAAAATGAACAAATAAAAATCAAACTTTTAATGATGTATTACCAATTATTAAATATGACAATTTTTACAACTTTTGATGAGCAAGTAGACCAGAAATAAAAATGTGGATCTCTTTATCTAGACAAGCAATTTTTCTGTTTTATGGATATTTCAATTCTGTTTGTGTTTTCACTCAGTCAGATGTAGTGCACATGACATCAGAAATCCTCTAAAGCACATTCCTTCGATAGCTCAGCTGGTAGAGCGGAGGACTGTAGAGGAAATTGGTACAGAAATCCTTAGGTCGCTGGTTCAACTCCGGCTCGAAGGAAAGTTTTTCATATCAGTTTAGAGGGCAATTTCTGACATATTAAATACCCAGAAATATGCATGACTCATGCTGTTTATCTTTAATAGTCAGAGAAACTGTAACTTGTTTTCATTTCTGCTGCCTGTTAATCTTCCTGCATGCTGCTGAGCCTCTAGTAGGGCAATTATGGTTTCTGTGCTCTGTTGAAGTACAGTGCAGAGGCAGGTGATAGAGACACGAGTTCTTTTACTGGGGATACTTTCCATAGCTCTTTGCAACTCATTAAAATGGAAATGAGAACCTTTTCCACTTCTTGGAAAGTGGCCTACAGACATCACACATGGATTTATTGCATTGTTACCTATCCTGCTGGATTGGCATTTACAAATCTGCAAGTGGTCAGGGACGTGCCGTGATGATGCAAATCACATCATCAAACATTGCCCACCTCACTGATCACTGAGTGGTCTGGAGCGTGATGATGAAATTAGTGTCATCTTAGGCCATGCCAAACCCACTCCATGTCACCACCTGGTTAAATATAAAATACACAGAGAGTTAAGATACATTACAGCAAAGCATGATATATTTGTTCTGCTGCTATGCTGAAACACTCAACGGAAAAGTCCCATATGGTCTAGCAGTTAGGATTCCTGGTTTTCAGCCAGGCAGCCCGGGTTCGACTCCTGGTATGGGAAGTTGAAGCTTTTTTGAATGGCAGCAACAGTACCACTTGTTTAATGCTCTGTTGATCTCAGCAACAAAATCCAGGAGAAACTGTGCTTTGGTTATGGAAATGGGATGTGGTGAAATCCACAGTATTTATATACCTCCCAACATTTCTGTATCCAAAATTAGGACAGAACTGGTCTGACCCCATATTTCAACATCCATCTTCCAAATTTCGAGTGGGACAACCCTATTTTATATGTAACACATCCTTCATGTGAAAAAAAAGAACTCTTGAACTTGTGGATCAATGGGTTTCCAGGGAGAGTTCACAACTTTTTAATGGTGCAGTAGGGATGTTCTGAATGAAACTAGACTACGCCAATGCTTACAAACCAATAATGTCTGCTTCTGTGCCCAGAATTTCTCCTCTTTCCTTAATCAGCATATAAAAGACAGGTTTAAGAGACTACGGATGTGAACTGAAATACAATATTACTTCTGAAATCCCATGGATCTGAACACATAGAAGATGCAATGTAAAAACAGAGAGTACTGTGAGAAATAGTGGTGGCAGCGTGGACCATTGACTAGAAATCCATTTTTGTCTCACTGGGCAAAAGTTTGACAATTTGTCACCACAATTTCTGGAATTTTCATCAATTAAAAAAGTCAAGCTAAATTGGAGAATGCAGAAGAGGTTGAAAATTTTTCAGCATTTTTAATCTTGACGTAAAGGCGTCTGCAGTTGGAAAGTCTAAGGAAGCTGTTTTCCCAACTATTTCTGAAGCTAATTAATTCAAAATGAACAAATAAAAATCAAACTTTTAATGATGTATTACCAATTATTAAACATGACAATTTTTACAACTTTTGATGAGCAAGTAGACCAGAAATAAAAATGTGGATCTCTTTATCTAGACAAGCAATTTTTCTGTTTTATGGATAATTCAATTCTGTTTGTGTTTTCACTCAGTCAGATGTAGTGCACATGACATCAGAAGTCCTCTAAAGCACAATCCTTCGATAGCTCAGCTGTTAGAGCGGAGGACTGTAGAGGAAATTGGTACAGAAATCCTTAGGTCGCTGGTTCAACTCCAGCTCGAAGGAAAGTTTTTCATATCATTTTAGAGGGCAATTTCTGACATATTAAATAGCCAGAAATATGCATGACTCATGCTGTTTATCTTTAATAGTCAGAGAAACTGTAACTTGTTTTCATTTCTGCTGCCTGTTAATCATCCTGCATGCTGCTGAGCCGCTAGTAGGGCAATTATGGTTTCTGTGCTCTGTTGAAGTACAGTGCAGAGGCAGGTGATAGAGACACGAGTTCTGTTACTGGGGATACTTTCCATAGCTCTTTGCAACTCATTAAAATGGAAATGAGAACCTTTTCCACTTCTTGGAAAGTGGCCTACAGACATCACACATGGATTTATTGCATTGTTACCTATCCTGCTGGATTGGCATTTACAAATCTGCAAGTGGTCAGGGACGTGCCGTGATGATGCAAATCACATCATCAAACATTGCCCACCTCACTGATCACTGAGTGGTCTGGAGCGTGATGATGAAATTAGTGTCATCTTAGGCCATGCCAAACCCACTCCATGTCACCACCTGGTTAAATATGAAATACACAGAGAGTTAAGATACATTACAGCAAAGCATGATATATTTGTTCTGCTGCTATGCTGAAACACTCAACAGAAAAGTCCCATATGGTCTAGCAATTAGGATTCCTGGTTTTCACCCAGGTGGCCCGGGTTCGACTCCCGGTATGGGAAGTTGAAGCTTTTTTGAATGGCAGCAACAGTACCACTTGTTTAATGCTCTGTTGATCTCAGCAACAAAATCCAGGAGAAACTGTGCTTTGGTTATGGAAATGGGATGTGGTCAAATCCACAGTATTTATATACCTCCCAACATTTCTGTATCCAAAATTAGGACAGAACTGGTCTGACCCCATATTTCAACATCCATCTTCCAAATTTCGAGTGGGACAACCGTATTTTATATGTAACACATCCTTCATGTGAAAAAAAAGAACTCTTGAACTTGTGTATCAATGGGTTTCCAGGGAGAGTTCACAACTTTTTAATGGTGCAGTAGGGATGTTCTGAATGAAATTAGACTACGCCAATGCTTACAAACCAATAATGTCTGCTTCTGTGCCCAGAATTTCTCCGCTTTCCTTAATCAGCATACAAAGGACAGGTTTAAGAGACCACGGATGGGAACTGAAATACAATATTACTTCTGAAATCCCATGGATCTGAACCCATAGAAGATGCATTGTAAAAACAGAGAGTACTGTGAGAAATAGTGGTGGCAGCGTGGACCATTGACTAGAAATCCATTTTTGTCTCACTGGGCAAAAGTTTGACAATTTGTCACCACAATTTCTGGAATTTTCATCAATTAAAAAAGTCAAGCTAAATTGGAGAACGCAGAAGAGGTTGAAAATTTTCCAGCATTTTTAATCTTGACGTAAAGGCGTCTGCAGTTGGAAAATCTAAGGAAGCTGTTTTCCCAACTATTTCTGAAGCTAATTAATTCAAAATGAACAAATAAAAAATCAAACTTTTAATGATGTATTACCAATTATTAAATATGACAATTTTTACAACTTTTGATGAGCAAGTAGACCAGAAATAAAAATGTGGATCTCTTTATCTAGACAAGCAATTTTTCTGTTTTATGGATAATTCAATTTTGTTTGTGTTTTCACTCAGTCAGATGTAGTGCACATGACATCAGAATTCCTCTAAAGCACAATCCTTCGATAGCTCAGCTGGTAGAGCGGAGGACTGTAGAGGAAATTGGTACAGAAATCCTTAGGTCGCTGGTTCAACTCCGGCTCGAAGGAAAGTTTTTCATATCATTTTAGAGGGCAATTTCTGACATATTAAATACCCAGAAATATGCATGGCTTATGCTGTTTATCTTTAATAGTCAGAGAAACTGTAACTTGTTTTCATTTCTGCTGCCTGTTAATCATCCTGCATGCTGCTGAGCCTCTAGTAGGGCAATTATGGTTTCTGTGCTCTGTTGAAGTACAGTGCAGAGGCAGGTGATAGAGACACGAGTTCTGTTACTGGGGATACTTTCCATAGCTCTTTGCAACTCATTAAAATGGAAATGAGAACCTTTTCCACTTCTTGGAAAGTGGCCTCCAGACATCACACATGGATTTATTGCATTGTTACCTATCCTGCTGGATTGGCATTTATAAATCTGCAAGTGGTCAGGGACGTGCCGTGATGATGCAAATCACATCATCAAACATTGCCCACCTCACTAATCACTGAGTGGTCTGGAGCGTGATGATGAAATTAGTGTCATCTTAGGCCATGCCAAACCCACTCCATGTCACCACCTGGTTAAATATGAAATACACAGAGAGTTAAGATACATTACAGCAAAGCATGATATATTTGTTCTGCTGCTATGCTGAAACACTCAACGGAAATGTCCTATATGGTCTAGCTTTAGGATTCCTGGTTTTCAGCCAGGCGGCCCGGGTTCGACTCCCGGTATGGGAAGTTGAAGCTTTTTTGAATGGCAGCAACAGTACCACTTGTTTAATGCTCTGTTGATCTCAGCAACAAAATCCAGGAGAAACTGTGCTTTGGTTATGGAAATGGGATGTGGTGAAATCCACAGTATTTATATACCTCCCAACATTTCTGTATCCAAAATTAGGACAGAACTGGTCTGACCCCATATTTCAACATCCATCTTCCAAATTTCGAGTGGGACAACCCTATTTTATATGTAACACATCCTTCATGTGAAAAAAAAGAACTCTTGAACTTGTGGATCAATGGGTTTCCAGGGAGAGTTCACAACTTTTTAATGGTGCAGTAGGGATGTTCTGAATGAAACTAGACTACGCCAATGCTTACAAACCAATAATGTCTGCTTCTGTGCCCAGAATTTCTCCTCTTTCCTTAATCAGCATATAAAAGACAGGTTTAAGAGACTACGGATGTGAACTGAAATACAATATTACTTCTGAAATCCCATGGATCTGAACACATAGAAGATGCAATGTAAAAACAGAGAGTACTATGAGAAATAGTGGTGGCAGCGTGGACCATTGACTAGAAATCCATTTTTGTCTCACTGGGCAAAAGTTTGACAATTTGTCACCACAATTTCTGGAATTTTCATCAATTAAAATAGTCAAGCTAAATTGGAGAACGCAGAAGAGGTTGAAAATTTTCCAGCATTTTTAATCTTGACGTAAAGGCGTCTGCAGTTGGAAAATCTAAGGAAGCTGTTTTCCCAACTATTTCTGAAGCTAATTAATTCAAAATGAACAAATAAAAATCAAACTTTTAATGATGTATTACCAATTATTAAACATGACAATTTTTACAACTTTTGATGAGCAAGTAGACCAGAAATAAAAATGTGGATCTCTTTATCTAGACAAGCAATTTTTCTGTTTTATGGATAATTCAATTCTGTTTGTGTTTTCACTCAGTCAGATGTAGTGCACATGACATCAGAATTCCTCTAAAGCACAATCCTTCGATAGCTCAGCTGGTAGAGCGGAGGACTGTAGAGGAAATTGGTACAGAAATCCTTAGGTCGCTGGTTCAACTCCGGCTCGAAGGAAAGTTTTTCATATCATTTTAGAGGGCAATTTCTGACATATTAAATACCCAGAAATATGCATGGCTTATGCTGTTTATCTTTAATAGTCAGAGAAACTGTAACTTGTTTTCATTTCTGCTGCCTGTTAATCATCCTGCATGCTGCTGAGCCTCTAGTAGGGCAATTATGGTTTCTGTGCTCTGTTGAAGTACAGTGCAGAGGCAGGTGATAGAGACACGAGTTCTGTTACTGGGGATACTTTCCATAGCTCTTTGCAACTCATTAAAATGGAAATGAGAACCTTTTCCACTTCTTGGAAAGTGGCCTCCAGACATCACACATGGATTTATTGCATTGTTACCTATCCTGCTGGATTGGCATTTATAAATCTGCAAGTGGTCAGGGACGTGCCGTGATGATGCAAATCACATCATCAAACATTGCCCACCTCACTAATCACTGAGTGGTCTGGAGCGTGATGATGAAATTAGTGTCATCTTAGGCCATGCCAAACCCACTCCATGTCACCACCTGGTTAAATATGAAATACACAGAGAGTTAAGATACATTACAGCAAAGCATGATATATTTGTTCTGCTGCTATGCTGAAACACTCAACGGAAATGTCCTAAATGGTCTAGCTTTAGGATTCCTGGTTTTCAGCCAAGCGGCCCGGGTTCGACTCCCGGTATGGGAAGTTGAAGCTTTTTTGAATGGCAGCAACAGTACCACTTGTTTAATGCTCTGTTGATCTCAGCAACAAAATCCAGGAGAAACTGTGCTTTGGTTATGGAAATGGGATGTGGTGAAATCCACAGTATTTATATACCTCCCAACATTTCTGTATCCAAAATTAGGACAGAACTGGTCTGACCCCATATTTCAACATCCATCTTCCAAATTTCGAGTGGGACAACCCTATTTTATATGTAACACATTCTTCATGTGAAAAAAAAGAACTCTTGAACTTGTGGATCAATGGGTTTCCAGGGAGAGTTCACAACTTTTTAATGGTGCAGTAGGGATGTTCTGAATGAAACTAGACTACGCCAATGCTTACAAACCAATAATGTCTGCTTCTGTGCCCAGAATTTCTCCTCTTTCCTTAATCAGCATATAAAAGACAGGTTTAAGAGACTACGGATGTGAACTGAAATACAATATTACTTCTGAAATCCCATGGATCTGAACACATAGAAGATGCAATGTAAAAACAGAGAGTACTGTGAGAAATAGTGGTGGCAGCGTGGACCATTGACTAGAAATCCATTTTTGTCTCACTGGGCAAAAGTTTGACAATTTGTCACCACAATTTCTGGAATTTTCATCAATTAAAAAAGTCAAGCTAAATTGGAGAATGCAGAAGAGGTTGAAAATTTTCCAGCATTTTTAATCTTGACGTAAAGGCGTCTGCAGTTGGAAAGTCTAAGGAAGCTGTTTTCCCAACTATTTCTGAAGCTAATTAATTCAAAATGAACAAATAAAAATCAAACTTTTAATGATGTATTACCAATTATTAAACATGACAATTTTTACAACTTTTGATGAGCAAGTAGACCAGAAATAAAAATGTGGATCTCTTTATCTAGAGAAGCAATTTTTCTGTTTTATGGATAATTCAATTCTGTTTGTGTTTTCACTCAGTCAGATGTAGTGCACATGACATCAGAAGTCCTCTAAAGCACAATCCTTCGATAGCTCAGCTGGTAGAGCGGAGGACTGTAGAGGAAATTGGTACAGAAATCCTTAGGTCGCTGGTTCAACTCCAGCTCGAAGGAAAGTTTTTCATATCATTTTAGAGGGCAATTTCTGACATATTAAATAGCCAGAAATATGCATGACTCATGCTGTTTATCTTTAATAGTCAGAGAAACTGTAACTTGTTTTCATTTCTGCTGCCTGTTAATCATCCTGCATGCTGCTGAGCCTCTAGTAGGGCAATTATGGTTTCTGTGCTCTGTTGAAGTACAGTGCAGAGGCAGGTGATAGAGACACGAGTTCTGTTACTGGGGATACTTTCCATAGCTCTTTGCAACTCATTAAAATGGAAATGAGAACCTTTTCCACTTCTTGGAAAGTGGCCTCCAGACATCACACATGGATTTATTGCATTGTTACCTATCCTGCTGGATTGGCATTTACAAATCTGCAAGTGGTCAGGGACGTGCCGTGATGATGCAAATCACATCATCAAACATTGCCCACCTCACTGATCACTGAGTGGTCTGGAGCGTGATGATGAAATTAGTGTCATCTTAGGCCATGCCAAACCCACTCAATGTCACCACCTGGTTAAATATGAAATACACAGAGAGTTAAGATACATTACAGCAAAGCATGATATATTTGTTCTGCTGCTATGCTGAAACACTCAACGGAAAAGTCCCATATGGTCTAGCAGTTAGGATTCCTGGTTTTCACCCAGGTGGCCCGGGTTCGACTCCCAGTATGGGAAGTTGAAGCTTTTTTGAATGGCAGCAACAGTACCACTTGTTTAATGCTCTGTTGATCTCAGCAACAAAATCCAGGAGAAACTGTGCTTTGGTTATGGAAATGGGATGTGGTCAAATCCACAGTATTTATATACCTCCCAACATTTCTGTATCCAAAATTAGGACAGAACTGGTCTGACCCCATATTTCAACATCCATCTTCCAAATTTCGAGTGGGACAACCCTATTTTATATGTAACACATCCTTCATGTGAAAAAAAAAAAAACTCTTGAACTTGTGGATCAATGGGTTTCCAGGGAAGGTTCACAACTTTTTAATGGTGCAGTAGGGATGTTCTGAATGAAACTAGACTACGCCAATGCTTACAAACCAATAATGTCTGCTTCTGTGCCCAGAATTTCTCCGCTTTCCTTAATCAGCATACAAAGGACAGGTTTAAGAGACCACGGATGGGAACTGAAATACAATATTACTTCTGAAATCCCATGGATCTGAACCCATAGAAGATGCATTGTAAAAACAGAGAGTACTGTGAGAAATAGTGGTGGCAGCGTGGACCATTGACTAGAAATCCATTTTTGTCTCACTGGGCAAAAGTTTGACAATTTGTCACCACAATTTCTGGAATTTTCATCAATTAAAAAAGTCAAGCTAAATTGGAGAACGCAGAAGAGGTTGAAAATTTTCCAGCATTTTTAATCTTGACGTAAAGGCGTCTGCAGTTGGAAAATCTAAGGAAGCTGTTTTCCCAACTATTTCTGAAGCTAATTAATTCAAAATGAACAAATAAAAATCAAACTTTTAATGATGTATTACCAATTATTAAATATGACAATTTTTACAACTTTTGATGAGCAAGTAGACCAGAAATAAAAATGTGGATCTCTTTATCTAGACAAGCAATTTTTCTGTTTTATGGATATTTCAATTCTGTTTGTGTTTTCACTCAGTCAGATGTAGTGCACATGACATCAGAAATCCTCTAAAGCACAATCCTTCGATAGCTCAGCTGGTAGAGCGGAGGACTGTAGAGGAAATTGGTACAGAAATCCTTAGGTCGCTGGTTCAATTCCGGCTCGAAGGAAAGTTTTTCATATCAGTTTAGAGGGCAATTTCTGACATATTAAATACCCAGAAATATGCATGACTCATGCTGTTTATCTTTAATAGTCAGAGAAACTGTAACTTGTTTTCATTTCTGCTGCCTGTTAATCTTCCTGCATGCTGCTGAGCCTCTAGTAGGGCAATTATGGTTTCTGTGCTCTGTTGAAGTACAGTGCAGAGGCAGGTGATAGAGACACGAGTTCTGTTACTGGGGATACTTTCCATAGCTCTTTGCAACTCATTAAAATGGAAATGAGAACCTTTTCCACTTCTTGGAAAGTGGCCTACAGACATCACACATGGATTTATTGCATTGTTACCTATCCTGCTGGATTGGCATTTACAAATCTGCAAGTGGTCAGGGACGTGCCGTGATGATGCAAATCACATCATCAAACATTGCCCACCTCACTGATCACTGAGTGGTCTGGAGCGTGATGATGAAATTAGTGTCATCTTAGGCCATGCCAAACCCACTCCATGTCACCACCTGGTTAAATATGAAATACACAGAGAGTTAAGATACATTACAGCAAAGCATGATATATTTGTTCTGCTGCTATGCTGAAACACTCAACAGAAAAGTCCCATATGGTCTAGCAGTTAGGATTCCTGGTTTTCACCCAGGTGGCCCGGGTTCGACTCCCGGTATGGGAAGTTGAAGCTTTTTTGAATGGCAGCAACAGTACCACTTGTTTAATGCTCTGTTGATCTCAGCAACAAAATCCAGGAGAAACTGTGCTTTGGTTATGGAAATGGGATGTGGTCAAATCCACAGTATTTATATACCTCCCAACATTTCTGTATCCAAAATTAGGACAGAACTGGTCTGACCCCATATTTCAACATCCATCTTCCAAATTTCGAGTGGGACAACCCTATTTTATATGTAACACATCCTTCATGTGAAAAAAAAAAAAACTCTTGAACTTGTGGATCAATGGGTTTCCAGGGAAGGTTCACAACTTTTTAATGGTGCAGTAGGGATGTTCTGAATGAAACTAGACTACGCCAATGCTTACAATCCAATAATGTCTGCTTCTGTGCCCAGAATTTCTCCGCTTTCCTTAATCAGCATACAAAGGACAGGTTTAAGAGACCACGGATGGGAACTGAAATACAATATTACTTCTGAAATCCCATGGATCTGAACCCATAGAAGATGCATTGTAAAAACAGAGAGTACTGTGAGAAATAGTGGTGGCAGCGTGGACCATTGACTAGAAATCCATTTTTGTCTCACTGGGCAAAAGTTTGACAATTTGTCACCACAATTTCTGGAATTTTCATCAATTAAAAAAGTCAAGCTAAATTGGAGAACGCAGAAGAGGTTGAAAATTTTCCAGCATTTTTAATCTTGACGTAAAGGCGTCTGCAGTTGGAAAATCTAAGGAAGCTGTTTTCCCAACTATTTCTGAAGCTAATTAATTCAAAATGAACAAATAAAAATCAAACTTTTAATGATGTATTACCAATTATTAAATATGACAAATTTTACAACTTTTGATGAGCAAGTAGACCAGAAATAAAAATGTGGATCTCTTTATCTAGACAAGCAATTTTTCTGTTTTATGGATATTTCAATTCTGTTTGTGTTTTCACTCAGTCAGATGTAGTGCACATGACATCAGAAATCCTCTAAAGCACAATCCTTCGATAGCTCAGCTGGTAGAGCGGAGGACTGTAGAGGAAATTGGTACAGAAATCCTTAGGTCGCTGGTTCAACTCCAGCTCGAAGGAAAGTTTTTCATATCATTTTAGAGGGCAATTTCTGACATATTAAATACCCAGAAATATGCATGGCTCATGCTGTTTGTCTTTAATAGTCAGAGAAACTGTAACTTGTTTTCATTTCTGCTGCCTGTTAATCATCCTGCATGCTGCTGAGCCTCTAGTAGGGCAATTATGGTTTCTGTGCTCTGTTGAAGTACAGTGCAGAGGCAGGTGATAGAGACACGAGTTCTGTTACTGGGGATACTTTCCATAGCTCTTTGCAACTCATTAAAATGGAAATGAGAACCTTTTCCACTTCTTGGAAAGTGGCCTCCAGACATCACACATGGATTTATTGCATTGTTACCTATACTGCTGGATTGGCATTTATAAATCTGCAAGTGGTCAGGGACGTGCCGTGATGATGCAAATCACATCATCAAACATTGCCCACCTCACTAATCACTGAGTGGTCTGGAGCGTGATGATGAAATTAGTGTCATCTTAGGCCATGCCAAACCCACTCCATGTCACCACCTGGTTAAATATGAAATACACAGAGAGTTAAGATACATTACAGCAAAGCATGATATATTTGTTCTGCTGCTATGCTGAAACACTCAACGGAAATGTCCTATATGGTCTAGCTTTAGGATTCCTGGTTTTCACCCAGGCGGCCCGGGTTCGACTCCCGGTATGGGAAGTTGAAGCTTTTTTGAATGGCAGCAACAGTACCACTTGTTTAATGCTCTGTTGATCTCAGCAACAAAATCCAGGAGAAACTGTGCTTTGGTTATGGAAATGGGATGTGGTGAAATCCACAGTATTTATATACCTCCCAACATTTCTGTATCCAAAATTAGGACAGAACTGGTCTGACCCCATATTTCAACATCCATCTTCCAAATTTCGAGTGGGACAACCCTATTTTATATGTAACACATCCTTCATGTGAAAAAAAAGAACTCTTGAACTTGTGGATCAATGGGTTTCCAGGGAGAGTTCACAACTTTTTAATGGTGCAGTAGGGATGTTCTGAATGAAACTAGACTACGCCAATGCTTACAAACCAATAATGTCTGCTTCTGTGCCCAGAATTTCTCCTCTTTCCTTAATCAGCATATAAAAGACAGGTTTAAGAGACTACGGATGTGAACTGAAATACAATATTACTTCTGAAATCCCATGGATCTGAACACATAGAAGATGCAATGTAAAAACAGAGAGTACTGTGAGAAATAGTGGTGGCAGCGTGGACCATTGACTAGAAATCCATTTTTGTCTCACTGGGCAAAAGTTTGACAATTTGTCACCACAATTTCTGGAATTTTCATCAATTAAAAAAGTCAAGCTAAATTGGAGAATGCAGAAGAGGTTGAAAATTTTCCAGCATTTTTAATCTTGACGTAAAGGCGTCTGCAGTTGGAAAGTCTAAGGAAGCTGTTTTCCCAACTATTTCTGAAGCTAATTAATTCAAAATGAACAAATAAAAATCAAACTTTTAATGATGTATTACCAATTATTAAACATGACAATTTTTACAACTTTTGATGAGCAAGTAGACCAGAAATAAAAATGTGGATCTCTTTATCTAGACAAGCAATTTTTCTGTTTTATGGATAATTCAATTCTGTTTGTGTTTTCACTCAGTCAGATGTAGTGCACATGACATCAGAAGTCCTCTAAAGCACAATCCTTCGATAGCTCAGCTGGTAGAGCGGAGGACTGTAGAGGAAATTGGTACAGAAATCCTTAGGTCGCTGGTTCAACTCCGGCTCGAAGGAAAGTTTTTCATATCATTTTAGAGGGCAATTTCTGACATATTAAATAGCCAGAAATATGCATGACTCATGCTGTTTATCTTTAATAGTCAGAGAAACTGTAACTTGTTTTCATTTCTGCTGCCTGTTAATCATCCTGCATGCTGCTGAGCCTCTAGTAGGGCAATTATGGTTTCTGTGCTCTGTTGAAGTACAGTGCAGAGGCAGGTGATAGAGACACGAGTTCTGTTACTGGGGATACTTTCCATAGCTCTTTGCAACTCATTAAAATGGAAATGAGAACCTTTTCCACTTCTTGGAAAGTGGCCTACAGACATCACACATGGATTTATTGCATTGTTACCTATCCTGCTGGATTGGCATTTACAAATCTGCAAGTGGTCAGGGACGTGCCGTGATGATGCAAATCACATCATCAAACATTGCCCACCTCACTGATCACTGAGTGGTCTGGAGCGTGATGATGAAATTAGTGTCATCTTAGGCCATGCCAAACCCACTCAATGTCACCACCTGGTTAAATATGAAATACACAGAGAGTTAAGATACATTACAGCAAAGCATGATATATTTGTTCTGCTGCTATGCTGAAACGCTCAACGAAAAAGTCCCATATGGTCTAGCAGTTAGGATTCCTGGTTTTCACCCAGGTGGCCTGGGTTCGATTCCCGGTATGGGAAGTTGAAGCTTTTTTGAATGGCAGCAACAGTACCACTTGTTTAATGCTCTGTTGATCTCAGCAACAAAATCCAGGAGAAACTGTGCTTTGGTTATGGAAATGGGATGTGGTCAAATCCACAGTATTTATATACCTCCCAACATTTCTGTATCCAAAATTAGGACAGAACTGGTCTGACCCCATATTTCAACATCCATCTTCCAAATTTCGAGTGGGACAACCCTATTTTATATGTAACACATCCTTCATGTGAAAAAAAAAAAAACTCTTGAACTTGTGGATCAATGGGTTTCCAGGGAAGGTTCACAACTTTTTAATGGTGCAGTAGGGATGTTCTGAATGAAACTAGACTACGCCAATGCTTACAAACCAATAATGTCTGCTTCTGTGCCCAGAATTTCTCCGCTTTCCTTAATCAGCATACAAAGGACAGGTTTAAGAGACCACGGATGGGAACTGAAATACAATATTACTTCTGAAATCCCATGGATCTGAACCCATAGAAGATGCATTGTAAAAACAGAGAGTACTGTGAGAAATAGTGGTGGCAGCGTGGACCATTGACTAGAAATCCATTTTTGTCTCACTGGGCAAAAGTTTGACAATTTGTCACCACAATTTCTGGAATTTTCATCAATTAAAAAAGTCAAGCTAAATTGGAGAACACAGAAGAGGTTGAAAATTTTCCAGCATTTTTAATCTTGACGTAAAGGCGTCTGCAGTTGGAAAATCTAAGGAAGCTGTTTTCCCAACTATTTCTGAAGCTAATTAATTCAAAATGAACAAATAAAAATCAAACTTTTAATGATGTATTACCAATTATTAAATATGACAATTTTTACAACTTTTGATGAGCAAGTAGACCAGAAATAAAAATGTGGATCTCTTTATCTAGACAAGCAATTTTTCTGTTTTATGGATATTTCAATTCTGTTTGTGTTTTCACTCAGTCAGATGTAGTGCACATGACATCAGAAATCCTCTAAAGCACAATTCTTCGATAGCTCAGCTGGTAGAGCGGAGGACTGTAGAGGAAATTGGTACAGAAATCCTTAGGTCGCTGGTTCAATTCCGGCTCGAAGGAAAGTTTTTCATATCAGTTTAGAGGGCAATTTCTGACATATTAAATACCCAGAAATATGCATGACTCATGCTGTTTATCTTTAATAGTCAGAGAAACTGTAACTTGTTTTCATTTCTGCTGCCTGTTAATCTTCCTGCATGCTGCTGAGCCTCTAGTAGGGCAATTATGGTTTCTGTGCTCTGTTGAAGTACAGTGCAGAGGCAGGTGATAGAGACACGAGTTCTGTTACTGGGGATACTTTCCATAGCTCTTTGCAACTCATTAAAATGGAAATGAGAACCTTTCCCACTTCTTGGAAAGTGGCCTACAGACATCACACATGGATTTATTGCATTGTTACCTATCCTGCTGGATTGGCATTTACAAATCTGCAAGTGGTCAGGGACGTGCCGTGATGATGCAAATCACATCATCAAACATTGCCCACCTCACTGATCACTGAGTGGTCTGGAGCGTGATGATGAAATTAGTGTCATCTTAGGCCATGCCAAACCCACTCCATGTCACCACCTGGTTAAATATGAAATACACAGAGAGTTAAGATACATTACAGCAAAGCATGATATATTTGTTCTGCTGCTATGCTGAAACACTCAACAGAAAAGTCCCATATGGTCTAGCAGTTAGGATTCCTGGTTTTCACCCAGGTGGCCCGGGTTCGACTCCCGGTATGGGAAGTTGAAGCTTTTTTGAATGGCAGCAACAGTACCACTTGTTTAATGCTCTGTTGATCTCAGCAACAAAATCCAGGAGAAACTGTGCTTTGGTTATGGAAATGGGATGTGGTCAAATCCACAGTATTTATATACCTCCCAACATTTCTGTATCCAAAATTAGGACAGAACTGGTCTGACCCCATATTTCAACATCCATCTTCCAAATTTCGAGTGGGACAACCGTATTTTATATGTAACACATCCTTCATGTGAAAAAAAAGAACTCTTGAACTTGTGTATCAATGGGTTTCCAGGGAGAGTTCACAACTTTTTAATGGTGCAGTAGGGATGTTCTGAATGAAACTAGACTACGCCAATGCTTACAAACCAATAATGTCTGCTTCTGTGCCCAGAATTTCTCCGCTTTCCTTAATCAGCATACAAAGGACAGGTTTAAGAGACCACGGATGGGAACTGAAATACAATATTACTTCTGAAATCCCATGGATCTGAACCCATAGAAGATGCATTGTAAAAACAGAGAGTACTGTGAGAAATAGTGGTGGCAGCGTGGACCATTGACTAGAAATCCATTTTTGTCTCACTGGGCAAAAGTTTGACAATTTGTCACCACAATTTCTGGAATTTTCATCAATTAAAAAAGTCAAGCTAAATTGGAGAACGCAGAAGAGGTTGAAAATTTTCCAGCATTTTTAATCTTGAAGTAAAGGCGTCTGCAGTTGGAAAATCTAAGGAAGCTGTTTTCCCAACTATTTCTGAAGCTAATTAATTCAAAATGAACAAATAAAAATCAAACTTTTAATGATGTATTACCAATTATTAAATATGACAATTTTTACAACTTTTGATGAGCAAGTAGACCAGAAATAAAAATGTGGATCTCTTTATCTAGACAAGCAATTTTTCTGTTTTATGGATATTTCAATTCTGTTTGTGTTTTCACTCAGTCAGATGTAGTGCACATGACATCAGAAAACCTCTAAAGCACAATCCTTCGATAGCTCAGCTGGTAGAGCGGAGGACTGTAGAGGAAATTGGTACAGAAATCCTTAGGTCGCTGGTTCAATTCCGGCTCGAAGGAACGTTTTTCATATCAGTTTAGAGGGCAATTTCTGACATATTAAATACCCAGAAATATGCATGACTCATGCTGTTTATCTTTAATAGTCAGAGAAACTGTAACTTGTTTTCATTTCTGCTGCCTGTTAATCTTCCTGCATGCTGCTGAGCCTCTAGTAGGGCAATTATGGTTTCTGTGCTCTGTTGAAGTACAGTGCAGAGGCAGGTGATAGAGACACGAGTTCTGTTACTGGGGATACTTTCCATAGCTCTTTGCAACTCATTAAAATGGAAATGAGAACCTTTTCCACTTCTTGGAAAGTGGCCTACAGACATCACACATGGATTTATTGCATTGTTACCTATCCTGCTGGATTGGCATTTACAAATCTGCAAGTGGTCAGGGACGTGCCGTGATGATGCAAATCACATCATCAAACATTGCCCACCTCACTGATCACTGAGTGGTCTTGAGCGTGATGATGAAATTAGTGTCATCTTAGGCCATGCCAAACCCACTCCATGTCACCACCTGGTTAAATATGAAATACACAGAGAGTTAAGATACATTACAGCAAAGCATGATATATTTGTTCTGCTGCTATGCTGAAACACTCAACAGAAAAGTCCCATATGGTCTAGCAGTTAGGATTCCTGGTTTTCACCCAGGTGGCCCGGGTTCGACTCCCGGTATGGGAAGGTGAAGCTTTTTTGAATGGCAGCAACAGTACCACTTGTTTAATGCTCTGTTGATCTCAGCAACAAAATCCAGGAGAAACTGTGCTTTGGTTATGGAAATGGGATGTGGTGAAATCCACAGTATTTATATACCTCCCAACATTTCTGTATCCAAAATTAGGACAGAACTGGTCTGACCCCATATTTCAACATCCATCTTCCAAATTTCGAGTGGGACAACCCTATTTTATATGTAACACATCCTTCATGTGAAAAAAAAGAACTCTTGAACTTGTGGATCAATGGGTTTCCAGGGAGAGTTCACAACTTTTTAATGGTGCAGTAGGGATGTTCTGAATGAAACTAGACTACGCCAATGCTTACAAACCAATAATGTCTTCTTCTGTGCCCAGAATTTCTCCTCTTTCCTTAATCAGCATATAAAAGACAGGTTTAAGAGACTACGGATGTGAACTGAAATACAATATTACTTCTGAAATCCCATGGATCTGAACACATTGAAGATGCAATGTAAAAACAGAGAGTACTGTGAGAAATAGTGGTGGCAGCGTGGACCATTGACTAGAAATCCATTTTTGTCTCACTGGGCAAAAGTTTGACAATTTGTCACCACAATTTCTGGAATTTTCATCAATTAAAAAAGTCAAGCTAAATTGGAGAATGCAGAAGAGGTTGAAGATTTTCCAGCATTTTTAATCTTGACGTAAAGGCGTCTGCAGTTGGAAAGTCTAAGGAAGCTGTTTTCCCAACTATTTCTGAAGCTAATTAATTCAAAATGAACAAATAAAAATCAAACTTTTAATGATGTATTACCAATTATTAAACATGACAATTTTTACAACTTTTGATGAGCAAGTAGACCAGAAATAAAAATGTGGATCTCTTTATCTAGACAAGCAATTTTTCTGTTTTATGGATAATTCAATTCTGTTTGTGTTTTCACTCAGTCAGATGTAGTGCACATGACATCAGAAGTCCTCTAAAGCACAATCCTTCGATAGCTCAGCTGGTAGAGCGGAGGACTGTAGAGGAAATTGGTACAGAAATCCTTAGGTCGCTGGTTCAACTCCGGCTCGAAGGAAAGTTTTTCATATCATTTTAGAGGGCAATTTCTGACATATTAAATAGCCAGAAATATGCATGACTCATGCTGTTTATCTTTAATAGTCAGAGAAACTGTAACTTGTTTTCATTTCTGCTGCCTGTTAATCATCCTGCATGCTGCTGAGCCTCTAGTAGGGCAATTATGGTTTCTGTGCTCTGTTGAAGTACAGTGCAGAGGCAGGTGATAGAGACACGAGTTCTGTTACTGGGGATACTTTCCATAGCTCTTTGCAACTCATTAAAATGGAAATGAGAACCTTTTCCACTTCTTGGAAAGTGGCCTACAGACATCACACATGGATTTATTGCATTGTTACCTATCCTGCTGGATTGGCATTTACAAATCTGCAAGTGGTCAGGGACGTGCCGTGATGATGCAAATCACATCATCAAACATTGCCCACCTCACTGATCACTGAGTGGTCTGGAGCGTGATGATGAAATTAGTGTCATCTTAGGCCATGCCAAACCCACTCCATGTCACCACCTGGTTAAATATGAAATACACAGAGAGTTAAGATACATTACAGCAAAGCATGATATATTTGTTCTGCTGCTATGCTGAAACACTCAACGGAAAAGTCCCATATGGTCTAGCAGTTAGGATTCCTGGTTTTCACCCAGGTGGCCCGGGTTCGACTCCCGGTATTGGAAGTTGAAGCTTTTTTGAATGGCAGCAACAGTACCACTTGTTTAATGCTCTGTTGATCTCAGCAACAAAATCCAGGAGAAACTGTGCTTTGGTTATGGAAATGGGATGTGGTCAAATCCACAGGATTTATATACCTCCCAACATTTCTGTATCCAAAATTAGGACAGAACTGGTCTGACCCCATATTTCAACATCCATCTTCCAAATTTCGAGTGGGACAACCGTATTTTATATGTAACACATCCTTCATGTGAAAAAAAAGAACTCTTGAACTTGTGTATCAATGGGTTTCCAGGGAGAGTTCACAACTTTTTAATGGTGCAGTAGGGATGTTCTGAATGAAACTAGACTACGCCAATGCTTACAAACCAATAATGTCTGCTTCTGTTCCCAGAATTTCTCCGCTTTCCTTAATCAGCATACAAAGGACAGGTTTAAGACACCACGGATGGGAACTGAAATACAATATTACTTCTGAAATCCCATGGATCTGAACCCATAGAAGATGCATTGTAAAAACAGAGAGTACTGTGAGAAATAGTGGTGGCAGCGTGGACCATTGACTAGAAATCCATTTTTGTCTCACTGGGCAAAAGTTTGACAATTTGTCACCACAATTTCTGGAATTTTCATCAATTAAAAAAGTCAAGCTAAATTGGAGAACGCAGAAGAGGTTGAACATTTTCCAAGATTTTTAATCTTGACGTAAAGGCGTCTGCAGTTGGAAAATCTAAGGAAGCTGTTTTCCAAACTATTTCTGAAGCTAATTAATTCAAAATGAACAAATAAAAATCAAACTTTTAATGATGTATTACCAATTATTAAATATGACAATTTTTACAACTTTTGATGAGCAAGTAGACCAGAAATAAAAATGTGGATCTCTTTATCTAGACAAGCAATTTTTCTGTTTTATGGATATTTCAATTCTGTTTGTGTTTTCACTCAGTCAGATGTAGTGTACATGACATCAGAAATTCTCTAAAGCACAATCCTTCGATAGCTCAGCTGGTAGAGTGGAGGACTGTAGAGGAAATTGGTACAGAAATCCTTAGGTCGCTGGTTCAACTCCAACTCGAAGGAAAGTTTTTCATATCATTTTAGAGGGCAATTTCTGACATATTAAATACCCAGAAATATGCATGGCTCATGCTGTTTATCTTTAATAGTCAGAGAAACTGTAACTTGTTTTCATTTCTGCTGCCTGTTAATCATCCTGCATGCTGCTGAGCCTCTAGTAGGGCAATTATGGTTTCTGTGCTCTGTTGAAGTACAGTGCAGAGGCAGGTGATAGAGACACGAGTTCTGTTACTGGGGATACTTTTCATAGCTCTTTGCAACTCATTAAAATGGAAATGAGAACCTTTTCCACTTCTTGGAAAGTGGCCTCCAGACATCACACATGGATTTATTGCATTGTTACCTATCCTGCTGGATTGGCATTTACAAATCTGCAAGTGGTCAGGGACGTGCCGTGATGATGCAAATCACATCATCAAACATTGCCCACCTCACTGATCACTGAGTGGTCTGGAGCGTGATGATGAAATTAGTGTCATCTTAGGCCATGCCAAACCCACTCCATGTCACCACCTGGTTAACTATGAAATACACAGAGAGTTAAGATACATTACAGCAAAGCATGATATATTTGTTCTGCTGCTATGCTGAAACACTCAACGGAAAAGTCCCATATGGTCTAGCGGTTAGGATTCCTGGTTTTCACCCAGGCGGCCCGTGTTCGACTCCCGGTATGGGAAGTTGACGCTTTTTTGAATGGCAGCAACAGTACCACTTGTTTAATGCTCTGTTGATCTCAGCAACAAAATCCAGGAGAAACTGTGCTTTGGTTATGGAAATGGGATGTAGTCAAATCCACAGGATTTATATACCTCCCAACATTTCTGTATCCAAAATTAGGACAGAACTGGTCTGACCCCATATTTCAACATCCATCTTCCAAATTTCGAGTGGGACAACCCTATTTTATATGTAACACATCCTTCATGTGAAAAAAAAGAACTCTTGAACTTGTGGATCAATGGGTTTCCAGGGAGAGTTCACAACTTTTTAATGGTGCAGTAGGGATGTTCTGAATGAAACTAGACTACGCAAATGCTTACAAACCAATAATGTCTGCTTCTGTGCCCAGAATTTCTCCGCTTTCCTTAATCAGCATACAAAGGACAGGTTTAAGAGACCACGGATGGGAACTAAAATACAATATTACTTCTGAAATCCCATGGATCTGAACCCATAGAAGATGCATTGTAAAAACAGAGAGTACTGTGAGAAATAGTGGTGGCAGCGTGGACCATTGACTAGAAATCCATTTTTGTCTCACTGGGCAAAAGTTTGACAATTTGTCACCACAATTTCTGGAATTTTCATCAATTAAAAAAGTCAAGCTAAATTGGAGAACGCAGAAGAGGTTGAAAATTTTCCAGCATTTTTAATCTTGACGTAAAGGCGTCTGCAGTTGGAAAATCTAAGGAAGCTGTTTTCCCAACTATTTCTGAAGCTAATTAATTCAAAATGAACAAATAAAAATCAAACTTTTAATGATGTATTACATATTATTAAATATGACAATTTTTACAACTTTTGATGAGCAAGTAGACCAGAAATAAAAATGTGGATCTCTTTATCTAGACAAGCAATTTTTCTGTTTTATGGATAATTCAATTTTGTTTGTGTTTTCACTCAGTCAGATATAGTGCACATGACATCAGAAGTCCTCTAAAGCACAATCCTTCGATAGCTCAGCTGGTAGAGCGGAGGACTGTAGCGGAAATTGGTACAGAAATCCTTAGGTCGCTGGTTCAACTCCGGCTTGAAGGAAAGTTTTTTATATAATTTTAGAGGGCAATTTCTGACATATTAAATACCCAGAAATATGCATGACTCATGCTGTTTATCTTTAATAGTCAGAGAAACTGTAACTTGTTTTCATTTCTGCTGCCTGTTAATCATCCTGCATGCTGCTGAGCCTCTAGTAGGGCAATTATGGTTTCTGTGCTCTGTTGAAGTACAGTGCAGAGGCAGGTGATAGAGACACGAGTTCTGTTACTGGGGATACTTTCCATAGCTCTTTGCAACTCATTAAAATGGAAATGAGAACCTTTTCCACTTCTTGGAAAGTGGCCTCCAGACATCACACATGGATTTATTGCATTGTTACCTATCCTGCTGGATTGGCATTTACAAATCTGCAAGTGGTCAGGGACGTGCCGTGATGATGCAAATCACATCATCAAACATTGCCCACCTCACTAATCACTGAGTGGTCTGGAGCGTGATGATGAAATTAGTGTCATCTTAGGCCATGCCAAACCCACTCCATGTCACCACCTGGTTAAATATGAAATACACAGAGAGTTAAGATACATTACAGCAAAGCATGATATATTTGTTCTGCTGCTATGCTGAAACACTCAACGAAAAAGTCCCATATGGTCTAGCGGTTAGGATTCCTGGTTTTCACCCAGGCGGCCCGGGTTCGACTCCCGGTATGGGAAGTTGAAGCTTTTTAGAATGGCAGCAACAGTACCACTTGTTTAATGCTCTGTTGATCTCAGCAACAAAATCCAGGAAAAACTGTGCTTTGGTTATGGAAATGGGATGTGGTCAAATCCACAGGATTTATATACCTCCCAACATTTCTGTATCCAAAATTAGGATAGAACTGGTCTGACCCCATATTTCAACATCCATCTTCCAAATTTCGAGTGGGACAACCCTATTTTATATGTAACACATCCTTCATGTGAAAAAAAAGAACTCTTGAACTTGTGGATCAATGGGTTTCCAGGGAGAGTTCACAACTTTTTAATGGTGCAGTAGGGATGTTCTGAATGAAACTAGACTACGCAAATGCTTACAAACCAATAATGTCTGCTTCTGTGCCCAGAATTTCTCCGCTTTCCTTAATCAGCATACAAAAGACAGGTTTAAGACACCACGGATGGGAACTGAAATACAATATTACTTCTGAAATCCCATGGATCTGAACCCATAGAAGATGCATTGTAAAAACAGAGAGTACTGTGAGAAATAGTGGTGGCAGCGTGGACCATTGACTAGAAATCCATTTTTGTCTCACTGGGCAAAAGTTTGACAATTTGTCACCACAATTTCTGGAATTTTCATCAATTAAAAAAGTCAAGCTAAATTGGAGAACGCAGAAGAGGTTGAAAATTTTCCAGCATTTTTAATCTTGACGTAAAGGCGTCTGCAGTTGGAAAATCTAAGGAAGCTGTTTTCCCAACTATTTCTGAAGCTAATTAATTCAAAATGAACAAATAAAAATCAAACTTTTAATGATGTATTACCAATTATTAAATATAACAATTTTTACAACTTTTGATGAGCAAGTAGACCAGAAATAAAAATGTGGATCTCTTTATCTAGACAAGCAATTTTTCTGTTTTATGGATAATTCAATTTTGTTTGTGTTTTCACTCAGTCAGATGTAGTGCACATGACATCAGAAGTCCTCTAAAGCACAATCCTTTGATAGCTCAGCTGGTAGAGCGAAGGACTGTAGAGGAAATTGGTACAGAAATCCTTAGGTCGCTGGTTCAACTCCGGCTCGAAGGAAAGTTTTTCATATCATTTTAGAGGGCAATTTCTGACATATTAAATACCCAGAAATATCCATGGCTCATGCTGTTTATCTTTAATAGTCAGAGAAACTGTAACTTGTTTTCATTTCTGCTGCCTGTTAATCATCCTGCATGCTGCTGAGCCTCTAGTAGGGCAATTATGGTTTCTGTGCTCTGTTGAAGTACAGTGCAGAGGCAGGTGATAGAGACACGAGTTCTGTTACTGGGCATACATTCCATAGCTCTTTGCAACTCATTAAAATGGAAATGAGAACCTTTTCCACTTCTTGGAAAGTGGCCTCCAGACATGACATATGGATTTATTGCATTGTTACCTATCCTGCTGGATTGGCATTTACAAATCTGCAAGTGGTCAGGGACGTGCCGTGATGATGCAAATCACATCATCAAACATTGCCCACCTCACTAATCACTGAGTGGTCTGGAGCGTGATGATGAAATTAGTGTCATCTTAGGCCATGCAAAACCCACTCCATGTAACCACCTGGTTAAATATGAAATACACAGAGAGTTAAGATACATTACAGCAAAGCATGATATATTTGTTCTGCTGCTATGCTGAAACACTCAACGAAAAAGTCCCATATGGTCTAGCGGTTAGGATTCCTGGTTTTCACCCAGGCGGCCCGGGTTCGACTCCCGGTATGGGAAGTTGAAGCTTTTTTGAATGGCAGCAACAGTACCACTTGTTTAATGCTCTGTTGATCTCAGCAACAAAATCCAGGAAAAACTGTGCTTTGGTTATGGAAATGGGATGTGGTCAAATCCACAGGATTTATATACCTCCCAACATTTCTGTATCCAAAATTAGGACAGAACTGGTCTGACCCCATATTTCAACATCCATCTTCCAAATTTCGAGTGGGACAACCCTATTTTATATGTAACACATCCTTCATGTGAAAAAAAAGAACTCTTGAACTTGTGGATCAATGGGTTTCCAGGGAGAGTTCACAACTTTTTAATGGTGCAGTAGGGATGTTCTGAATGAAACTAGACTACGCCAATGCTTACAAACCAATAATGTCTGCTTCTGTGCCCAGAATTTCTCCGCTTTCCTTAATCAGCATACAAAGGACAGGTTTAAGAGACCATGGATGGGAACTGAAATACAATATTACTTCTGAAATCCCATGGATCTGAACCCATAGAAGATGCATTGTAAAAACAGAGAGTACTGTGAGAAATAGTGGTGGCAGCGTGGACCATTGACTAGAAATCCATTTTTGTCTCACTGGGCAAAAGTTTGACAATTTGTCACCACAATTTCTGGAATTTTCATCAATTAAAAAAGTCAAGCTAAATTGGAGAACGCAGAAGAGGTTGAAAATTTTCCAGCATTTTTAATCTTGACGTAAAGGCGTCTGCAGTTGGAAAATCTAAGGAAGCTGTTTTCCCAACTATTTCTGAAGCTAATTAATTCAAAATGAACAAATAAAAATCAAACTTTTAATGATGTATTGCCAATTATTAAATATAACAATTTTTACAACTTTTGATGAGCAAGTAGACCAGAAATAAAAATGTGGATCTCTTTATCTAGACAAGCAATTTTTCTGTTTTATGGATAATTCAATTTTGTTTGTGTTTTCACTCAGTCAGATGTAGTGCACATGACATCAGAAGTCCTCTAAAGCACAATCCTTCGATAGCTCAGCTGGTAGAGCGGAGGACTGTAAAGGAAATTGGTACAGAAATCCTTAGGTCGCTGGTTCAACTCCAGCTCAAAGGAAAGTTTTTCATATCATTTTAGAGGGCAATTTCTGATATATTAAATACCCAGAAATATCCATGGCTCATGCTGTTTATCTTTAATAGTCAGAGAAACTGTAACTTGTTTTCATTTCTGCTGCCTGTTAATCATCCTGCATGCTGCTGAGCCTCTAGTAGGGCAATTATGGTTTCTGTGCTCTGTTGAAGTACAGTGCAGAGGCAGGTGATAGAGACACGAGTTCTGTTACTGGGCATACATTCCATAGCTCTTTGCAACTCATTAAAATGGAAATGAGAACCTTTTCTACTTCTTGGAAAGTGGCCTCCAGACATCACATATGGATTTATTGCATTGTTACCTATCCTGCTGGATTGGCATTTACAAATCTGCAAGTGGTCAGGGACGTGCCGTGATGATGCAAATCACATCATCAAACATTGCCCACCTCACTAATCACTGAGGGGTCTGGAGCGTGATGATGAAATTAGTGTCATCTTAGGCCATGCCAAACCCACTCCATGTCACCACCTGGTTAAATATGAAATACACAGAGAGTTAAGATACATTACAGCAAAGCATGATATATTTGTTCTGCTGCTATGCTGAAACACTTAACGAAAAAGTCCCATATGGTCTAGCGGTTAGGATTCCTGGTTTTCACCCAGGCGGCCCGGGTTCGACTCCCGGTATGGGAAGTTGAAGCTTTTTTGAATGGCAGCAACAGTACCACTTGTTTAATGCTCTGTTGATCTCAGCAACAAAATCCAGGAGAAACTGTGCTTTGGTTATGGAAATGGGATGTGGTCAAATCCACAGGATTTATATACCTCCCAACATTTCTGTATCCAAAATTAGGACAGAACTGGTCTGACCCCATATTTCAACATCCATCTTCCAAATTTCGAGTGGGACAACCCTATTTTATATGTAACACATCCTTCATGTGAAAAAAAAGAACTCTTGAACTTGTGGATCAATGGGTTTCCAGGGAGAGTTCACAACTTTTTAATGGTGCAGTAGGGATGTTCTGAATGAAACTAGACTACGCAAATGCTTACAAACCAATAATGTCTGCTTCTGTGCCCAGAATTTCTCCGCTTTCCTTAATCAGCATACAAAGGACTGGTTTAAGAGACCACGGATGGGAACTGAAATACAATATTACTTCTGAAATCCCATGGATCTGAACCCATAGAAGATGCTTTGTAAAAACAGAGAGTACTGTGAGAAATAGTGGTGGCAGCGTGGACCATTGACTAGAAATCCATTTTTGTCTCACTGGGCAAAAGTTTGACAATTTGTCACCACAATTTCTGGAATTTTCATCAATTAAAAAAGTCAAGCTAAATTGGAGAACGCAGAAGAGGTTGAAAATTTTCCAGCATTTTTAATCTTGACGTAAAGGCGTCTGCAGTTGGAAAATCTAAAGAAGCTGTTTTCCCAACTATTTCTGAAGCTAATTAATTCAAAATGAACAAATAAAAATCAAACTTTTAATGATGTATTACCAATTATTAAATATGACAATTTTCACAACTTTTGATGAGCAAGTAGACCAGAAATAAAAATGTGGATCTCTTTATCTAGACAAGCAATTTTTCTGTTTTATGGATAATTCAATTCTGTTTCTGTTTTCACTCAGTCAGATGTAGTGCACATGACATCAGAAATACTCTAAAGCACAATCCTTCAATAGCTCAGCTGGTAGAGCGGAGGACTGTAGAGGAAATTGGTACAGAAATCCTTAGGTCGCTGGTTCAACTCCAGCTCGAAGGAAATTTTTTCATATCATTTTAGAGGGCATTTTTGTCTCACTGGGCAAAAGTTTGACAATTTGTCACCACAATTTCTGGAATTTTCATCAATTAAAAAAGTCAAGCTAAATTGGAGAACGCAGAAGAGGTTGAAAATTTTCCAGCATTTTTAATCTTGACGTAAAGGCGTCTGCAGTTGGAAAATCTAAGGAAGCTGTTTTCCCAACTATTTCTGAAGCTAATTAATTCAAAATGAACAAATAAAAATCAAACTTTTAATGATGTATTACCAATTATTAAATATGACAATTTTTACAACTTTTGATGAGCAAGTAGACCAGAAATAAAAATGTGGATCTCTTTATCTAGACAAGCAATTTTTCTGTTTTATGGATAATTCAATTCTGTTTGTGTTTTCACTCAGTCAGATGTAGTGCACATGACATCAGAAATACTCTAAAGCACAATTCTTCAATAGCTCAGCTGTTAGAGCGGAGGACTGTAGAGGAAATTGGTACAGAAATCCTTAGGTCGCTGGTTCAACTCCGGCTCGAAGTAAATTTTTTCATATAATTTTAGAGGGCAATTTCTGACATATTAAATACCCAGAAATATGCATGACTCATGCTTTATATCTTTAATAGTCAGAGAAACTGTAACTTGTTTTCATTTCTGCTGCCTGTTAATCATCCTGCATGCTGCTGAGCCTCTAGTAGAGCAATTATGGTTTCTGTGCTCTGTTGAAGTACAGTGCAGAGGCAGGTGATAGAGACACGAGTTCTGTTACTGGGGATACTTTCCATAGCTCTTTGCAACTCATTAAAATGGAAATGAGAACCTTTTCCACTTCTTGGAAAGTGGCCTACAGACATCACACATGGATTTATTGCATTGTTACCTATCCTGCTGGATTGGCATTTACAAATCTGCAAGTGGTCAGGGACGTGCCGTGATGATGCAAATCACATCATCAAACATTGCCCACCTCACTGATCACTGAGTGGTCTGGAGCGTGATGATGAAATTAGTGTCATCATAGGCCATGCCAAACCCACTCCATGTAACCACCTGGTTAAATATGAAATACACAGAGAGTTAAGATACATTGCAGCAAATAATGATATATTTGATACAGGGTCTAGCGGTTAGGATTTCTGGTTTTCACCCAGGCGCCCTGGGTTCGACTCCCGGTATGGGAAGTTGAATCTTTTTTTAATGGCAGGAACAGTACCACTTGTTTAAGGCCTGCTCTGTTGATCTCAGCAACAAAATACAGGAGAATTTGTGCTTTGGTTATGGAAATGGGATGTGGTCAAATCCACGGGATTTATATACCTCCCAACATTTCTGTATCCAAAATTAGGACAGAACTGGTCTGACCCCATATTTCAACATCTTTCTCAATTTCGAGTGGGACAACCCTATTTTATATCCTTCATGTGAAAAAAAAGAACTCTTGAACTTGTGGATCAATGGGTTTCCAGGGAGAGTTCACAACTTTTTAATGGTGCAGTAGGGATGTTCTGAATGAATCTAGACTACGCAAATGCTTATAAACCAATAATGTCTGCTTCTGTGCCCAGAATTTCTCCGCTTTCCTTAATCAGCATACAAAGGACAGGTTTAAGAGACCACGGATGGGAACTGAAATACAATATTACTTCTGAAATCCCATGGATCTGAACCCATAGAAGATGCATTGTAAAAACAGAGAGTACTGTGAGAAATAGTGGTGGCAGCGTGGACCATTGACTAGAAATCCATTTTTGTCTCACTGGGCAAAAGTTTGACAATTTGTCACCACAATTTCTGGAATTTTCATCAATTAAAAAAGTCAAGCTAAATTGGAGAACGCAGAAGAGGTTGAAAATTTTCCAGCATTTTTAATCTTGACGTAAAGGCGTCTGCAGTTGTAAAATCTAAGGAAGCTGTTTTCCCAACTATTTCTGAAGCTAATTAATTCAAAATGAACAAAAAAAACAAACTTTTAATGATGTATTACCAATTATTAAACATGACAATTTTTACAACTTTTGATGAGCAAGTAGACCAGAAATAAAAATGTGGATCTCTTTATCTAGACAAGCAATTTTTCTGTTTTAAGGATAATTCAATTCTGTTTGTGTTTTCACTCAGTCAGATGTAGTGCACATGACATCAGAAGTTCTCTAAAGCACAATCCTTCGATAGCTCATCTGGTAGAGCGGAGGACTGTAGAGGAAATTGGTACAGAAATCCTTAGGTCGCTGGTTTAACTCTGGCTCGAAGGAAAGTTTTTCATATCATTTTAGAGGGCAATTTCTGACATATTAATTACCCAGAAATTTGCATTTCTCATGTTGTTTATCTTTAATAGTCAGAGAAACTGTAACTTGTTTTCATTTCTGCTGCTTGTTAATCATCCTGCAAGCTGCTGAGCCTCTAGTAGGGCAATTATGGTTTCTGTGCTCTGTTGAAGTACAGTGCAGAGGCAGGTGATAGAGACACGAGTTCTGTTACTGGGGATACTTTCCATAGCTCTTTGCAACTCATTAAAATGGAAATGAGAACCTTTTCCACTTCTTGGAAAGTGGCCTCCAGACATCACACATGGATTTATTGCATTGTTACCTATCCTGCTGGATTGGCATTTACAAATCTGCAAGTGGTCAAGGACGTGCCTTGATGATGCAAATCACATCATCAAACATTGCCCACCTCACTGATCACTGAGTGGTCTGGAGCGTGATGATTAAATTAGTGTCATCTTAGGCCATGCCAAACCCACTCCATGTCACCACCCGGTTAAATATGAAATACACAGAGAGTTAAGATACATTACAGCAAAGCATGATATATTTGTTCTGCTGCTATGTTGAAGCAGGCAAGGGAAAAGTCCCATATGGTCTAGCAGTTAGGATTCCTGGTTTTCACCCAGGTGGCCTGGGTTCAACTCCCAGTATGGGAAGTTGAATCTTTTTTGAATGGCAGGAACAGTACCACTTGCTTAAGGCCTGCTCTGTTGATCTCAGCAACAAAATCCAGGAGAAACTGTGCTTTGGTTATTTAAATGGGATGTGGTCAAATCCACAGGATTTATATACCTCCAAACATTTCTGTATCCAAAATTAGGACAGAACTGGTCTGACCCCATATTTCAACATCCATCTTCCAAATTTCGAGAAATTGGATGTGGTCAAATCCACAGGATTTATATACCTCCCAACATTTCTGTATCCAAAATTAGGACAGAACTGGTCTGACCCCATATTTCAACATCCATCTTCCAAATTTCGAGTTGGACAACCCTATTTTATATGTAACACATCCTTCATGTGAAAAAAAAGAACTCTTGAACTTGTGGATCAATGGGTTTCCAGGGAGAGTTCACAACTTTTTAATGGTGCAGTAGGGATGTTCTGAATGAAACTAGACTACGCAAATGCTTACAAACCAATAATGTCTGCTTCTGTGCCCAGAATTTCTCCGCTTTTCTTAATCAGCATACAAAGGACAGGTTTAGGAGACCATGGATGTGAACTGAAATACAATATTACTTCTGAAATCCCATGGATCTGAACCCATAGAAGATGCATTGTAAAAACAGAGAGTACTGTGAGAAATAGTGGTGACAGCGTGGACCATTGACTAGAAATCCTTTTTTGTCTCACTGGGCAAAATGTTTGACAATTTGTCACCACAATTTCTGGAATTTTCATCAATTAAAAATGTCAAGCTAAATTGGAGAACGCAGAAGAGGTTGAAAATTTTCCAGCATTTTTAATCTTGACGTAAAGGCGTCTGCAGTTGGAAAATCTAAGGAACTGTTTTTCCATCTATTTCTGAGGCTAATTAATTCAAAATGAACAAATAAAAATCAAACTTTTTATATAGAGTATTTCATACCGGGAGTTTTCACCCAGGCGGCCCGGGTTCGACTCCCGGTATGGGAAGTTGAAGCTTTTTTGAATGGCAGCAACAGTACCACTTGTTTAATGCTCTGTTGATCTCAGCAACAAAATCCAGGAGAAACTGTGCTTTGGTTATGGAAATGGGATGTGGTCAAATCCACAGGATTTATATACCTCCCAACATTTCTGTATCCAAAATTAGGACAGAACTGGTCTGACCCCATATTTCAACATCCATCTTCCAAATTTCGAGCGTGGACCATTGACTAGAAATCCATTTTTGTCTCACTGGGCAAAAGATTGACAATTTGTCACCACAATTTCTGGAATTTTCATCAATTAAAAAAGTCAAGCTAAATTGGAGAAGGCAGAAGAGGTTGAAAAATTTCCAGCATTTTTAATCTTGACGTAAAGGCGTCTGCAGTTGGAAAATCTAAGGAACTGTTTTTCTAACTATTTCTGAAGCTAATTAATTCAAAATGAACAAATAAAAATCAAACTTTTAAGGATGTATTACCAATTATTAAATATGACAATTTTTACAACTTTTGATGAGCAAGTAGACCAGAAATAAAAATGTGGATCTCTTTATCTAGACAAGCAATTTTTCTGTTTTAAGGATAATTCAATTCTGTTTGTGTTTTCACTCAGTCAGATGTAGTGCACATGACATCAGAAGTCCTCTAAAGCACAATCCTTCGATAGCTCAGCTGGTAGAGTGGAGGACTGTAGAGGAAATTGGTACAGAAATCCTTAGGTCGCTGGTTTAACTCTGGCTTGAAGGAAAGTTTTTCATATCATTTTAGAGGGCAATTTCTGACATATTAATTACCCAGAAATATGCATGACTCATGCTGTTTATCTTTAATAGTTAGAGAAACTGTAACTTGTTTTCATTTCTGCTGCCTGTTAATCATCCTGCAAGCTGCTGAGCCTCTAGTAGGGCAATTATGGTTTCTGTGCTCTGTTGAAGTACAGTGCAGAGGCAGGTGATAGAGACACGAGTTCTGTTACTGGGGATACTTTCCATAGCTCTTTGCAACTCATTAAAATGGAAATGAGAACCTTTTCCACTTCTTGGAAAGTGGCCTCCAGACATCACACATGGATTTATTGCATTGTTACCTATCCTGCTGGATTGGCATTTACAAATCTGCAAGTGGTCAGGAACGTGCCTTGATGATGCAAATCACATCATCAAACATTGCCCACCGCACTGATCACTGAGTGGTCTGGAGCATGATGATGAAATTAGTGTCATCATAGGCCATGCCAAACCCACTCCATGTAACCACCTGGTTAAATATGAAATACACAGAGAGTTAAGATACATTGCAGCAAAGCATTATATATTTGTTCTGCTGCTATGTTGATACAGGGTCTAGCGGTTAGGATTTCTGGTTTTCACCCAGGTGGCCCGGGTTCGACTCCCGGTATGGGAAGTTGAATCTTTTTTGAATGGCAGGAACAGTACCACTTGTTTAAGGCCTGCTCTGTTGATCTCAGCAACAAAATCCAGGAGAAACTGTGCTTTGGTTATGGAAATGGGATGTGGTCAAATCCACGGGATTTATATACCTCCCAACATTTCTGTATCCAAAATTAGGACAGAACTGGTCTGACCCCATATTTCAACATCCATCTTCCAAATTTCGAGTGGGACAACCCTATTTTATATGTATCACATCCTTCATGTGAAAAAAAAGAACTCTTGAACTTGTGGATCAATGGGTTTCCAGGGAGAGTTCACAACTTTTTAATGGTGCAGTAGGGATGTTCTGAATGAAACTAGACTACGCAAATGCTTACAAACCAATAATGTCTGCTTCTGTGCCCAGAATTTCTCCGCTTTTCTTAATCAGCATACAAAGGCCAGGTTTAATAGAACACGGATGTGAACTGAAATACAATATTACTTCTGAAATCCCATGGATCTGAACCCATAGAAGATGCATTGTAAAAACAGATAGTACTGTGAGAAATAGTGGTGACAGCGTGGACCATTGACTAGAAATCCATTTTTGTCTCACTGGGCAAAATATTTGACAATTTGTCACCACAATTTCTTGAATTTTCATCAATTAAAAATGTCAAGCTAAATTGGAGAACGCAGAAGAGGTTGAAAATTTTCCAGCATTTTTAATCTTGACGTAAAGGCGTCTGCAGTTGGAAAATCTAAGGAACTGTTTTTCCAACTATTTCTGAAGCTAATTAATTCAAAATGAACAAATAAAAATCAAACTTTTAAGGATGTATTACCAATTATTAAATATGACAATTTTTACAACTTTTGATGAGCAAGTAGACCAGAAATAAAAATGTGGATCTCTTTATCTAGACAAGCAATTTTTCTGTTTTAAGGATAATTCAATTCTGTTTGTGTTTTCACTCAGTCAGATGTAGTGCACATGACATCAGAAGTCCTCTAAAGCACAATCCTTCGATAGCTCAGCTGGTAGAGTGAAGGACTGTAGAGGAAATTGGTACAGAAATCCTTAGGTTGCTGGTTTAACTCTGGCTTGAAGGAAAGTTTTTCATATCATTTTAGAGGGCAATTTCTGACATATTAATTACCCAGAAATATGCATGACTCATGCTGTTTATCTTTAATAGTCAGAGAAACTGTAACTTGTTTTCATTTCTGCTGCCTGTTAATCATCCTGCAAGCTGCTGAGCCTCTAGTAGGGCAATTATGGTTTCTGTGCTCTGTTGAAGTACAGTGCAGAGGCAGGTGATAGAGACACGAGTTCTGTTACTGGGGATACTTTCCATAGCTCTTTGCAACTCATTAAAATGGAAATGAGAACCTTTTCCACTTCTTGGAAAGTGGCCTCCAGACATCACACATGGATTTATTGCATTGTTACCTATCCTGCTGGATTGGCATTTACAAATCTGCAAGTGGTCAGGGACGTGCCGTGATGATGCAAATCACATCATCAAACATTGCCCACCTCACTGATCACTGAGTGGTCTGGAGCATGATGATGAAATTAGTGTCATCATAGGCCATGCCAAACCCACTCCATGTCACCACCTGGTTAAATATTAAATACACAGAGAGTTACGATACATTACAGCAAAGCATGTTATATTTGTTCTGCTGCTATGCTGAAACAGTCAATGGAAAAGTCCCATATGGTCTAGCGGTTAGGATTCCTGGTTTTCACCCAGGCAGCCCAGTTTCGACTCCCGGTATGGGAAGTTTAAGCTTTTTTGAATGGCAGCAACAGTACCACTTGTTTAATGCCTGCTCTGTTGATCTCAGCAACAAAATCCAGGAGAAACTGTGCTTTGGTTATGGAAATGGGATGTGGTCAAATCCACAGGATTTATATACCTCCCAACATTTCTGTATCCAAAATTAGGACAGAACTGGTCTGACCCCATATTTCAACATCCATCTTACAAATTTCGAGTGGGACAACCCTATTTTATATGTAACACATCCTTCATGTGAAAAAAAAGAACTCTTGAACTTGTGGATCAATGGGTTTCCAGGGAGAGTTCACAACTTTTTAATGGTGCAGTAGGGATGTTCTGAATGAAACTAGACTACGCAAATGCTTACAAACCAATAATGTCTGCTTCTGTGCCCAGAATTTCTCCGCTTTCCTTAATCAGCATACAAAGGACAGGTTTAAGAGACCACGGATGTGAACTGAAATACAATATTACTTCTGAAATCCCATGGATCTGAACCCATAGAAGATGATTGTAAAAACAGAGAGTACTGTGAGAAATAGTGGTGGCAGCGTAGACCATTGACTAGAAATCCATTTTTGTCTCACTGGGCAAAAGTTTGACAATTTGTCACCACAATTTTTGGAATTTTCATCAATTAAAAAAGTCAAGCTAAATTGGAGAACGCAGAAGAGGTTGAAAATTTTCCAGCATTTTTAATCTTGACGTAAAGGCGTCTGCAGTTGGAAAATCTAAGGAAGCTGTTTTCCCAACTATTTCTGAAGCTAATTAATTCAAAATGAACAAATAAAAATCAAACTTTTAATGATGTATTACCAATTATTAAACATGACAATTTTTATAACTTTTGATGAGCAAGTAGACCAGAAATAAAAATGTGGATCTCTTTATCTAGACAAGCAATTTTTCTGTTTTAAGGATAATTCAATTCTGTTTGTGTTTTCACTCAGTCAGATGTAGTGCACATGACATCAGAAGTCCTCTAAAGCACAATCCTTCGATAGCTCAGCTGGTAGAGTGGAGGACTGTAGAGGAAATTGGTACAGAAATCCTTAGGTCGCTGCTTCAACTCCAGCTCAAAGGAAAGTTTTCATATTATTTTAGAGGGCAATTTCTGACATATTAAATACCCAGAAATATGCATGACTCAATGCTGTTTATCTTTAATAGTCAGAGAAACTGTAACTTGTTTTCATTTCTGCTGCCTGTTAATCATCCTGCATGCTGCTGAGCCTCTAGTAGGGCAATTATGGTTTCTGTGCTCTGTTGAAGTATAGTGCAGAGGCAGGTGATAGAGACACGAGTTTTGTTACTGGGAATACTTTCCATAGCTCTTTGCAACTCATTAAAATGGAAATGAGAACCTTTTCCACTTCTTGGAAAGTGGCCTCCAGACATCACACATGGATTTATTGCATTGTTACCTATCCTGCTGGATTGGCATTTACAAATCTGCAAGTGGTCAGGGACATGCCGTGATGATGCAAATCACATCATCAAACATTGCCCACCTCACTGATCACTGAGTAATCTGGAGTGTGATGATGACATTAGTGTCATCATAGGCCATGCCAAACCCACTCCATGTCACCACCTGGTTAAATATGAAATACACAGAGAGTTAAGATACATTACAGCAAAGCATGATATATTTGTTCTGCTGCTATGCTGAAACACTCAACGGAAAAGTCCCATATGGTCTAGCGGTTAGGATTCCTGGTTTTCACCCAGGCAGCCCGGGTTCGACTCCCGGTATGGGAAGTTGAAGCTTTTTTGAATGGCAGCAACAGTACCACTTGTTTAATGCCTGCTCTGTTGATCTCAGCAACAAAAACCAGGAGAAACTGTGCTTTGGTTATGGAAATGGGATGTGGTCAAATCCACAGGATTTATATACCTCCCAACATTTCTGTATCCAAAATTAGGACAGAACTGGTCTGACCCCATATTTCAACATCCATCTTCCAAATTTCGAGTGGGACAACCCTATTTTATATGTAACATATCCTTCATGTGAAAAAAAAGAACTCTTGAACTTGTGGATCAATGGGTTTCCAGGGAGAGTTCACAACTTTTTAATGGTGCAGTAGGGATGTTCTCAATAAAACTAGACTACGCAAATGCTTACAAACCAATAATGTCTGCTTCTGTGCCCAGAATTTATCCTCTTTCCTTAATCAGCATATAAAAGACAGGTTTAAGAGACTACGGATGTGAACTGAAATACAATATTACTTCTGAAATCCCATGGATCTGAACACATAGAAGATGCAATGTAAAAACAGAGAGTACTGTGAGAAATAGTGGTGGCAGCGTGGACCATTGACTAGAAATCCATTTTTGTCTCACTGGGCAAAAGTTTGACAATTTGTCACCACAATTTCTGGAATTTTCATCAATTAAAAAAGTCAAGCTAAATTGGAGAATGCAGAAGAGGTTGAAAATTTTCCAGCATTTTTAATCTTGACGTAAAGGCGTCTGCAGTTGGAAAATCTAAGGAAGCTGTTTTCCCAACTATTTCTGAAGCTAATTAATTCAAAATGAACAAATAAAAATCAAACTTTTAATGATGTATTACCAATTATTAAACATGACAATTTTTACAACTTTTGATGAGCAAGTAGACCAGAAATAAAAATGTGGATCTCTTTATCTAGACAAGCAATTTTTCTGTTTTAAGGATAATTCAATTCTGTTTGTGTTTTCACTCAGTCAGATGTAGTGCACATGACATCAGAAGTCCTCTAAAGCACAATCCTTCGATAGCTCAGCTGGTAGAGTGGAGGACTGTAGAGGTAATTGGTACAGAAATCCTTAGGTCGCTGCTTCAACTCCAGCTCGAAGGAAAGTTTTCATATTATTTTAGAGGGCAATTTCTGACATATTAAATACCCAGAAATATGCATGACTCAATGCTGTTTATCTTTAATAGTCAGAGAAACTGTAACTTGTTTTCATTTCTGCTGCCTGTTAATCATCCTGCATGCTGCTGAGCCTCTAGTAGGGCAATTATGGTTTCTGTGCTCTGTTGAAGTATAGTGCAGAGGCAGGTGATAGAGACACGAGTTTTGTTACTGGGAATACTTTCCATAGCTCTTTGCAACTCATTAAAATGGAAATGAGAACCTTTTCCACTTCTTGGAAAGTGGCCTCCAGACATCACACATGGATTTATTGCATTGTTACCTATCCTGCTGGATTGGCATTTACAAATCTGCAAGTGGTCAGGGACATGCCGTGATGATGCAAATCACATCATCAAACATTGCCCACCTCACTGATCACTGAGTAATCTGGAGTGTGATGATGACATTAGTGTCATCATAGGCCATGCCAAACCCACTCCATGTCACCACCTGGTTAAATATGAAATACACAGAGAGTTAAGATACATTACAGCAAAGCATGATATATTTGTTCTGCTGCTATGCTGAAACACTCAACGGAAAAGTCCCATATGGTCCAGCGGTTATGATTCCTGGTTTTCACCCAGGCGGCCCGGGTTCGACTCCCGGTATGGGAAGTTGAAGCTTTTTTGAATGGCAGCAACAGTACCACTTGTTTAATGCCTGCTCTGTTGATCTCAGCAACAAAAACCAGGAGAAACTGTGCTTTGGTTATGGAAATGGGATGTGGTCAAATCCACAGGATTTATATACCTCCCAACATTTCTGTATCCAAAATTAGGACAGAACTGGTCTGACCCCATATTTCAACATCCATCTTCCAAATTTCGAGTGGGACAACCCTATTTTATATGTAACACATCCTTCATGTGAAAAAAAAGAACTCTTGAACTTGTGGATCAATGGGTTTCCAGGGAGAGTTCACAACTTTTTAATGGTGCAGTAGGGATGTTCTCAATAAAACTAGACTACGCAAATGCTTACAAACCAATAATGTCTGCTTCTGTGCCCAGAATTTATCCTCTTTCTTTAATCAGCATATAAAAGACAGGTTTAAGAGACTACGGATGTGAACTGAAATACAATATTACTTCTGAAATCCCATGGATCTGAACACATAGAAGATGCAATGTAAAAACAGAGAGTACTGTGAGAAATAGTGGTGGCAGCGTGGACCATTGACTAGAAATCCATTTTTGTCTCACTGGGCAAAAGTTTGACAATTTGTCACCACAATTTCTGGAATTTTCATCAATTAAAAAAGTCAAGCTAAATTGGAGAATGCAGAAGAGGTTGAAAATTTTCCAGCATTTTTAATCTTGACGTAAAGGCGTCTGCAGTTGGAAAATCTAAGAAAGCTGTTTTCCCAACTATTTCTGAAGCTAATTAATTCAAAATGAACAAATAAAAATCAAACTTTTAATGATGTATAACCAATTATTAAACATGACAATTTTTACAACTTTTGATGAGCAAGTAGACCAGAAATAAAAATGTGGATCTCTTTTTCTAGACAAGCAATTTTTCTGTTTTAAGGATAATTCAATTCTGTTTGTGTTTTCACTCAGTCAGATGTAGTGCACATGACATCAGAAGTCCTCTAAAGCACAATCCTTTGATAGCTCAGCTGGTAGAGTGGAGGACTGTAGAGGAAATTGGTACAGAAATCCTTAGGTCACTGCTTCAACTCCAGCTCGAAGGAAAGTTTTCATATAATTTTAGAGGGCAATTTCTGACATATTAAATACCTAGAAATATGCATGACTCAATGCTGTTTATCTTTAATAGTCAGAGAAACTGTAACTTGTTTTCATTTCTGCTGCCTGTTAATCATCCTGCATGCTGCTGAGCCTCTAGTAGGGCAATTATGGTTTCTGTGCTCTGTTGAAGTATAGTGCAGAGGCAGGTGATAGAGACACGAGTTTTGTTACTGGGAATACTTTCCATAGCTCTTTGCAACTCATTAAAATGGAAATGAGAACCTTTTCCACTTCTTGGAAAGTGGCCTCCAGACATCACACATGGATTTATTGCATTGTTACCTATCCTGCTGGATTGGCATTTACAAATCTGCAAGTGGTCAGGGACGTGCCGTGATGATGCAAATCACATCATCAAACATTGCCCACCTCACTGATCACTGAGTGGTCTGGAGCATGATGATGAAATTAGTGTCATCATAGGCCATGCCAAACCCACTCCATGTCACCACCTGGTTAAATATGAAATACACAGAGAGTTAAGATACATTACAGCAAAGCATGTTATATTTGTTCTGCTGCTATGCTGAAACAGTCAATGGAAAAGTCCCATATGGTCTAGCGGTTAGGATTCCTGGTTTTCACCCAGGCGGCCCAGTTTCAACTCCCGGTATGGGAAGTTGAAGCTTTTTTGAATGGCAGCAACAGTACCACTTGTTTAATGCCCGCTCTGTTGATCTCAGCAACAAAATCCAGGAGAAACTGTGCTTTGGTTATGGAAATGGGATGTGGTCAAATCCACAGGATTTATATAACTCCCAACATTTCTGTATCCAAAATAAGGACAGAACTGCTCTGACCCCATATTTCAACATCCATCTTACAAATTTCAAGTGGGACAACCCTATTTTATATGTATCACATCCTTCATGTGAAAAAAAAGAACTCTTGAACTTGTGGATCAATGGGTTTCCAGGGAAAGTTCACAACTTTTTAATGGTGCAGTAGGGATGTTGGTTCAACTCCGGCTCGAAGGAAAGTTTTTCATATAATTTTAGAGGGTAATTTCTGACATATTAATTAACCAGAAATATGCATGACTCAATGCTGTTTATCTTTAATAGTCAGAGAAACTGTAACTTGTATTCATTTCTGCTGCCTGTTAATCATCCTGCATGCTGCTGAGCCCCTAGTAGGGCAATTATGGTTTCAGTGCTCTGTTAAAGTACAGTGCAGAGGCAGGTGATAGAGACACGAGTTCTGGTACTGGGGATAGTTTCCATAGCTCTTTGCAACTCATTAAAATGGAAATGAGAACCTTATCCACTACTTGGAAATTGGCCTCCAGACATCACACATGGATTTATTGCATTGTTACCTATCCTGCTGGATTGGCATTTACAAATCTGCAAGTGGTCAGGGACGTGCCGTGTAGATGCAAATCACATCATCAAACATTGCCCACCTCACTGATCACTGAGTGGTCTGGAGCATGATGATGAAATTAGTGTCATCATAGGCCATGCCAAACCCACTCCATGTCACCACCTGGTTAAATATGAAATACACAGAGAGTTAAGATACATTACAGCAAAGCATGTTATATTTGTTCTGCTGCTATGCTGAAACAGCCAATGGAAAAGTCCCATATGGTCTAGCGGTTAGGATTCCTGGTTTTCACCTAGGCGGCCCAGTTTCAACTCCCGGTATGGGAAGTTGAAGCTTTTTTGAATGGCAGCAACAGTACCACTTGTTTAATGCCCGCTCTGCTGATCTCAGCAACAAAATCCAGGAGAAGCTGTGCTTTGGTTATGGAAATGGGATGTGGTCAAATCCACAGGATTTATATACCTCCCAACATTTCTGTATCCAAAATAAGGACAGAACTGCTCTGACCCCATATTTCAACATCCATCTTACAAATTTCAAGTGGGACAACCCTATTTTATATGTATCACATCCTTCATGTGAAAAAAAAGAACTCTTGAACTTGTGGATCAATGGGTTTCCAGGGAAAGTTCACAACTTTTTAATGGTGCAGTAGGGATGTTGGTTCAACTCCGGCTCGAAGGAAAGTTTTTCATATAATTTTAGAGGGTAATTTCTGACATATTAATTAACCAGAAATATGCATGACTCAATGCTGTTTATCTTTAATAGTCAGAGAAACTGTAACTTGTATTCATTTCTGCTGCCTGTTAATCATCCTGCATGCTGCTGAGCCCCTAGTAGGGCAATTATGGTTTCAGTGCTCTGTTAAAGTACAGTGCAGAGGCAGGTGATAGAGACACGAGTTCTGGTACTGGGGATAGTTTCCATAGCTCTTTGCAACTCATTAAAATGGAAATGAGAACCTTATCCACTACTTGGAAAGTGGCCTCCAGACATCACACATGGATTTATTGCATTGTTACCTATCCTGCTGGATTGGCATTTACAAATCTGCAAGTAGTCAGGGACGTGCCGTGATGATGCAAATCACATCATCAAACATTGCCCACCTCACTGATCACTGAGTAGTCTGGAGAGTGATGATGAAATTAGTGTCATCATAGGCCATGCCAAACCCACTCCATGTCACCACCTGGTTAAATATGAAATACACAGAGAGTTAAGATACATTACAGCAAAGCATGATATATTTGTTCTGCTGCTATGTTGAAACAGGCAACGGAAAACTCCCATATGGTCTAGTGGGTAGGATTCCTGGTTTTTACCCAGGTGGCCTGCGTTCGACTCCCGATATGGGAAGTTGAAGCTTTTTTGAATGGCAGCAACAGTACCACTTGTTTATTGTCTGCTCTGTTGATCTCAGCAACAAAATCCAGGAGAAACTGTGCTTTGCTTATGGAAATGGGATGTGGTCAAATTCACAGGATTTATATACCTCCCAACATTTCTGTATCCAAAATTAGGACACAACTGGTCTGACCCCATATTTCAACATCCATATTCTAAATTTCGAGTGGGATAACTCTAATTTATATGTAACACATATTTCATGTGAAAAAAAAGGACTCTTGAACTTGTGGATCAATGGGTTTCCAGGGAAGGTTCCCAACTTTTTAATGATGCAGTAGGGATGTTCTGAATGAAACTAGACTACGCAAATGCTTACAAACCAATAATGTCTGCTTCTGTGCCCAGAATTTCTCCGCTTTCCTTAATCAGCATACAAAGGACAGGTTTAAGAGACCACGGATGGGAACTGAAATACAATATTACTTCTGAAATCCCATGGATCTGAACCCATAGAAGATGCATTGTAAAAACAGAGAGTACTGTGAGAAATAGTGGTGGCAGCGTGGACCATTGACTAGAAATCCATTTTTGTCTCACTGGGCAAAAGTTTGACAATTTGTCACCACAATTTCTGGAATTTTCATCAATTAAAAAAGTCAAGCTAAATTGGAGAACGCAGAAGAGGTTGAAAATTTTCCAGCATGTTTAATCTTGACGTAAAGGCGTCTGCAGTTGGAAAATCTAAGGAAGCTGTTTTCCCAACTATTTCTGAAGCTAATTAATTCAAAATGAACAAATAAAAATCAAACTTTTAATGATGTATTACCAATTATTAAATATGACAATTTTTACAACTTTTGATGAGCAAGTAGACCAGAAATAAAAATGTGGATCTCTTTATCTAGACAAGCAATTTTTCTGTTTTATGGATAATTCAATTCTGTTTGTGTTTTCACTCAGTCAGATGTAGTGCACATGACATCAGAAAACCTCTAAAGCACAATCCTTCGATAGCTCAGCTGGTAGAGCGGAGGACTGTAGAGGAAATTGGTACAGAAATCCTTAGGTCGCTGGTTCAACTCCGGCTCGAAGGAAAGTTTTTCATATCATTTTAGAGGGCAATTTCAGACATATTAAATACCCAGAAATATGCATGACTCATGCTGTTTATCTTTAATAGTCAGAGAAACTGTAACTTGTTTTCATTTCTGCTGCCTGTTAATCATCCTGCATGCTGCTGAGCCTCTAGTAGGGCAATTATGGTTTCTGTGCTCTGTTGAAGTACAGTGCAGAGGCAGGTGATAGAGACACGAGTTCTGTTACTGGGGATACTTTCCATAGCTCTTTGCAACTCATTAAAATGGAAATGAGAACCTTTTCCACTTCTTGGAAAGTGGCCTACAGACATCACACATGGATTTATTGCATTGTTACCTATCCTGCTGGATTGGCATTTACAAATCTGCAAGTGGTCAGGGACGTGCCGTGATGATGCAAATCACATCATCAAATATTGCCCACCTCACTGATCACTGAGTGGTCTGGAGCGTGATGATGAAATTAGTGTCATCTTAGGCCATGCCAAACCCACTCCATGTCACCACCTGGTTAAATATGAAATACACAGAGAGTTAAGATACATTACAGCAAAGCATGATATATTTGTTCTGCTGCTATGCTGAAACACTCAACGGAAAAGTCCCATATGGTCTAGCAGTTAGGATTCCTGGTTTTCACCCAGGTGGCCCAGGTTCGACTAACAGTATGGGAAGTTGAAGCTTTTTTGAATGGCAGCAACAGTACCACTTGTTTAATGCTCTGTTGATCTCAGCAACAAAATCCAGGAGAAACTGTGCTTTGGTTATGGAAATGGGATGTGGTCAAATCCACAGTATTTATATACCTCCCAACATTTCTGTATCCAAAATTAGGACAGAACTGGTCTGACCCCATATTTCAACATCCATCTTCCAAATTTCGAGTGGGACAACCCTATTTTATATGTAACACATCCTTCATGTGAAAAAAAAGAACTCTTGAACTTGTGGATCAATGGGTTTCCAGGGAGAGTTCACAACTTTTTAATGGTGCAGTAGGGATGTTCTGAATGAAACTAGACTACGCCAATGCTTACAAACCAATAATGTCTGCTTCTGTGCCCAGAATTTCTCCGCTTTCCTTAATCAGCATACAAAGGACAGGTTTAAGACACCACGGATGGGAACTGAAATACAATATTACTTCTGACATCCCATGGATCTGAACCCATAGAAGATGCATAGTAAAAACAGAGAGTACTGTGAGAAATAGTGGTGGCAGCGTGGACCATTGACTAGAAATCCATTTTTGTCTCACTGGGCAAAAGTTTGACAATTTGTCACCACAATTTCTGGAATTTTCATCAATTAAAAAAGTCAAGCTAAATTGGAGAACGCAGAAGAGGTTGAACATTTTCCAGCATTTTTAATCTTGACGTAAAGGCGTCTGCAGTTGGAAAATCTAAGGAAGCTGTTTTCCCAACTATTTCTGAAGCTAATTAATTCAAAATGAACAAATAAAAATCAAACTTTTAATGATGTATTATCAATTATTAAATATGACAATTTTTACAACTTTTGATGAGCAAGTAGACCAGAAATAAAAATGTGGATCTCTTTATCTAGACAAGCATTTTTTCTGTTTTATGGATATTTCAATTCTGTTTGTGTTTTCACTCAGTCAGATGTAGTGCACATGACATCAGATATCCTCAAAAGCACAATCCTTCGATAACTCAGCTGGTAGAGTGGAGGACTGTAGAGAAAATTGATACAGAAATCCTTAGGTCGCTGGTTCAACTCCGGCTCGAAGGAAAGTTTTTCATATCATTTTAGAGGGCAATTTCTGACATATTAAATACCCAGAAATATGCATGACTCATGCTGTTTATCTTTAATAGTCAGAGAAACTGTAACTTGTTTTCATTTCTGCTGCCTGTTAATCATCCTGCATGCTGCTGAGCCTCTAGAAGGGCAATTATAGTTTCTGTGCTCTGTTGAAGTACAGTGCAGAGGCAGGTGATAGAGACACGAGTTCTGTTACTGGGGATACTTTCCATAGCTCTTTGCAACTCATTAAAATGGAAATGAGAACCTTTTCCACTTCTTGGAAAGTGGCCTCCAGACATCACACATGGATTTATTGCATTGTTACCTATCCTGCTGGATTGGCATTTACAAATCTGCAAGTGGTCAGGGACGTGCCGTGATGATGCAAATCACATCATCAAACATTGCCCACCTCACTGATCACTGAGTGGTCTGGAGCGTGATGATGAAATTAGTGTCATCTTAGGCCATGCCAAACCCACTCCATGTCACCACCTGGTTAAATATGAAATACACAGAGAGTTAAGATACATTACAGCAAAGCATGATATATTTGTTCTGCTGCTATGCTGAAACACTCAACGGAAAAGTCCCATATGGTCTAGCAGTTAGGATTCCTGGTTTTCACCCAGGCGGCCCGGGTTCGACTCCCGGTATGGGAAGTTGACGTTTTTTTGAATGGCAGCAACAGTACCACTTGTTTAATGCTCTGTTGATCTCAGCAACAAAATCCAGGAGAAACTGTGCTTTGGTTATGGAAATGGGATGTGGTCAAATCCACAGGATTTATATACCTCCCAACATTTCTGTATCCAAAATTAGGACAGAACTGGTCTGACCCCATATTTCAACATCCATCTTCCAAATTTCGAGTGGGACAACCCTATTTTATATGTAACACATCCTTCATGTAAAAAAAAAGAACTCTTGAACTTGTGGATCAATGGGTTTCCAGGGAGAGTTCACAACTTTTTAATGGTGCAGTAGGGATGTTCTGAATGAAACTAGACTACGCAAATGCTTATAAACCAATAATGTCTGCTTCTGTGCCCAGAATTTCTCCGCTTTCCTTAATCAGCATACAAAGGACAGGTTTAAGAGACCACGGATGGGAACTGAAATACAATATTACTTCTGAAATCCCATGGATCTGAACCCATAGAAGATGCATTATAAAAACAGAGTACTGTGAAAAATAGTGGTGGCAGCGTGGACCATTGACTAGAAATCCATTTTTGTCTCACTGGGCAAAAGTTTGACAATTTGTCACCACAATTTCTGGAATTTTCATCAATTAAAAAAGTCAAGCTAAATTGGAGAAAGCAGAAGAGGTTGAAAATTTTCCAGCATTTTTAATCTTGACGTAAAGGCGTCTGCAGTTGGAAAATCTAAGGAAGCTGTTTTCCCAACTATTTCTGAAGCTAATTAATTCAAAATGAACAAATAAAAATCAAACTTTTAATGATGTATTACCAATTATTAAATATGACAATTTTTACAACTTTTGATGAGCAAGTAGACCAGAAATAAAAATGTGGATCTCTTTATCTAGACAAGCAATTTTTCTGTTTTATGGATAATTCAATTTTGTTTGTGTTTTCACTCAGTCAGATGTAGTGCACATGACATCAGAAATCCTCTAAAGCACAATCCTTCGATAGCTCAGCTGGTAGAGCGGAGGACTGTAGAGGAAATTGGTACAGAAATCCTTAGGTTGCTGGTTCAACTCCGGCTCGAAGGAAAGTTTTTCATATCATTTTAGAGGGCAATTTCTGACATATTAAATACCCAGAAATATGCATGGCTCATGCTGTTTATCTTTAATAGTCAGAGAAACTGTAACTTGTTTTCATTTCTGCTGCCTGTTAATCATCCTGCATGCTGCTGAGCCTCTAGTAGGGCAATTATGGTTTCTGTGCTCTGTTGAAGTACAGTGCAGAGGTAGGTGATAGAGACACGAGTTCTGTTACTGGGGATACTTTCCATAGCTCTTTGCAACTCATTAAAATGGAAATGAGAACCTTTTCCACTTCTTGGAAAGTGGCCTCCAGACATCACACATGGATTTATTGCATTGTTACCTATCCTGCTGGAATGGCATTTAGAAATCTGCAAGTGGTCAGGGACGTGCCGTGATGATGCAAATCACATCATCAAACATTGCCCACCTCACTAATCACTGAGTGGTCTGGAGCGTGATGATGAAATTAGTGTCATCTTAGGCCATGCCAAACCCACTCCATGTCACCACCTGGTTAAATATGAAATACACAGAGAGTTAAGATACATTACAGCAAAGCATGATATATTTGTTCTGCTGCTATGCTGAAACACTCAACGAAAAAGTCCCATATGGTCTAGCGGTTAGGATTCCTGGTTTTCACCCAGGTGGCCTGGGTTTGACTCCCAGTATGGGAAGTTGAAGCTTTTTTGAATGGCAGCAACAGTACCACTTGTTTAATGCTCTGTTGATCTCAGCAACAAAATCCAGGAAAAACTGTGCTTTGGTTATGGAAATGGGATGTGGTCAAATCCACAGGATTTATATACCTCCCAACATTTCTGTATCCAAAATTAGGACAGAACTGGTCTGACCCCATATTTCAACATCCATCTTCCAAATTTCGAGTGGGACAACCCTATTTTATATGTAACACATCCTTCATGTGAAAAAAAAGAACTCTTGAACTTGTGGATCAATGGGTTTCCAGGGAGAGTTCACAACTTTTTAATGGTGCAGTAGGGATGTTCTGAATGAAACTAGACTACGCAAATGCTTATAAACCAATAATGTCTGCTTCTGTGCCCAGAATTTCTCCGCTTTCCTTAATCAGCATACAAAGGACAGGTTTAAGAGACCATGGATGGGAACTGAAATACAATATTACTTCTGAAATCCCATGGATCTGAACCCATAGAAGATGCATTGTAAAAACAGAGAGTACTGTGAGAAATAGTGGTGGCAGCGTGGACCATTGACTAGAAATCCATTTTTGTCTCACTGGGCAAAAGTTTGACAGTTGTCACCACAATTTCTGGAATTTTCATCAATTAAAAAAGTCAAGCTAAATTGGAGAACGCAGAAGAGGGTGAAAATTTTCCAGCATTTTTAATCTTGACGTAAAGGCGTCTACAGTTGGAAAATCTAAGGAAGCTGTTTTCCCAACTATTTCTGAAGCTAATTAATTCAAAATGAACAAATAAAAATCAAACTTTTAATGATGTATTACCAATTATTAAATATGACAATTTTTACAACTTTTGATGAGCAAGTAGACCAGAAATAAAAATGTGGATCTCTTTATCTAGACAAGCAATTTTTCTGTTTTATGGATAATTCAATTTTGTTTGTGTTTTCACTCAGTCAGATGTAGTGCACATGACATCAGAAGTCCTCTAAAGCACAATCTTTCGATAGCTCAGCTGGTAGAGCAGAGGACTGTAGAGGAAATTGGTACAGAAATCCTTAGGTCGCTGGTTCAACTCTGGCTCGAAGGAAAGTTTTTCATATCATTTTAGAGGGCAATTTCTGACATATTAAATACCCAGAAATATGCATGGCTCATGCTGTTTATCTTTAATAGTCAGAGAAACTGTAACTTGTTTTCATTTCTGCTGCCTGTTAATCATCCTGCATGCTGCTGAGCCTCTAATAGGGCAATTATGGTTTCTGTGCTCTGTTGAAGTACAGTGCAGAGGCAGGTGATAGAGACACGAGTTCTGTTACTGGGGATACTTTCCATAGCTCTTTGCAACTCATTAAAATGGAAATGAGAACCTTTTCCACTTCTTGGAAAGTGGCCTCCAGACATCACACATGGATTTATTGCATTGTTACCTATCCTGCTGGATTGGAATTTACAAATCTGCAAGTGGTCAGGGACGTGCCGTGATGATGCAAATCACATCATCAAACATTGCCCACCTCACTAATCACTGAGTGGTCTGGAGCGTGATGATGAAATTAGTGTCATCTTAGGCCATGCCAAACCCACTCCATGTCACCACCTGGTTAAATATGAAATACACAGAGAGTTAAGATACATTACAGCAAAGCATGATATATTTGTTCTGCTGCTATGCTGAAACACTCAACGAAAAAGTCCCATATGGTCTAGCGGTTAGGATTCCTGGTTTTCACCCAGGTGGCCTGGGTTTGACTCCCAGTATGGGAAGTTGAAGCTTTTTTGAATGGCAGCAACAGTACCACTTGTTTAATGCTCTGTTGATCTCAGCAACAAAATCCAGGAAAAACTGTGCTTTGGTTATGGAAATGGGATGTGGTCAAATCCACAGGATTTATATACCTCCCAACATTTCTGTATCCAAAATTAGGACAGAACTGGTCTGACCCCATATTTCAACATCCATCTTCCAAATTTCGAGTGGGACAACCCTATTTTATATGTAACACATCCTTCATGTGAAAAAAAAGAACTCTTGAACTTGTGGATCAATGGGTTTCCAGGGAGAGTTCACAACTTTTTAATGGTGCAGTAGGGATGTTCTGAATGAAACTAGACTACGCAAATGCTTATAAACCAATAATGTCTGCTTCTGTGCCCAGAATTTCTCCGCTTTCCTTAATCAGCATACAAAGGACAGGTTTAAGAGACCATGGATGGGAACTGAAATACAATATTACTTCTGAAATCCCATGGATCTGAACCCATAGAAGATGCATTGTAAAAACAGAGAGTACTGTGAGAAATAGTGGTGGCAGCGTGGACCATTGACTAGAAATCCATTTTTGTCTCACTGGGCAAAAGTTTGACAGTTGTCACCACAATTTCTGGAATTTTCATCAATTAAAAAAGTCAAGCTAAATTGGAGAACGCAGAAGAGGGTGAAAATTTTCCAGCATTTTTAATCTTGACGTAAAGGCGTCTACAGTTGGAAAATCTAAGGAAGCTGTTTTCCCAACTATTTCTGAAGCTAATTAATTCAAAATGAACAAATAAAAATCAAACTTTTAATGATGTATTACCAATTATTAAATATGACAATTTTTACAACTTTTGATGAGCAAGTAGACCAGAAATAAAAATGTGGATCTCTTTATCTAGACAAGCAATTTTTCTGTTTTATGGATAATTCAATTTTGTTTGTGTTTTCACTCAGTCAGATGTAGTGCACATGACATCAGAAGTCCTCTAAAGCACAATCCTTCGATAGCTCAGCTGGTAGAGCGGAGGACTGTAGAGGAAATTGGTACAGAAATCCTTAGGTCGCTGGTTTAACTCTTGCTCGAAGGAAAGTTTTTCATATCATTTTAGAGGGCAATTTCTGACATATTAATTACCCAGAAATTTGCATTTCTCATGCTGTTTATCTTTAATAGTCAGAGAAACTGTAACTTGTTTTCATTTCTGCTGCCTGTTAATCATCCTGCATGCTGCTGAGCCTCTAGTAGGGCAATTATGGTTTCTGTGCTCTGTTGAAGTACAGTGCAGAGGCAGGTGATAGAGACACGAGTTCTGTTACTGGGGATACTTTCCATAGCTCTTTGCAACTCATTAAAATGGAAATGAGAACCTTTTCCACTTCTTGGAAAGTGGCCTCCAGACATCACACATGGATTTATTGCATTGTTACCTATCCTGCTGGATTGGCATTTAGAAATCTGCAAGTGGTCAGACCCGTGCCGTGATGATGCAAATCACATCATCAAACATTGCCCACCTCACTAATCACTGAGTGGTCTGGAGCGTGATGATGAAATTAGTGTCATCTTAGGCCATGCCAAACCCACTCCATGTCACCACCTGGTTAAATATGAAATACACAGAGAGTTAAGATACATTACAGCAAAGCATGATATATTTGTTCTGCTGCTATGCTGAAACACTCAACGAAAAAGTCCCATATGGTCTAGCGGTTAGGATTCCTGGTTTTCACCCAGGCGGGCTGGGTTTGACTCCCAGTATGGGAAGTTGAAGCTTTTTTGAATGGCAGCAACAGTACCACATGTTTAATGCTCTGTTGATCTCAGCAACAAAATCCAGGAAAAACTGTGCTTTGGTTATGGAAATGGGATGTGGTCAAATCCACAGGATTTATATACCTCCCAACATTTCTGTATCCAAAATTAGGACAGAACTGGTCTGACCCCATATTTCAACATCCATCTTCCAAATTTCGAGTGGGACAACCCTATTTTATATGTAACACATCCTTCATGTGAAAAAAAAGAACTCTTGAACTTGTGGATCAATGGGTTTCCAGGGAGAGTTCACAACTTTTTAATGGTGCAGTAGGGATGTTCTGAATGAAACTAGACTACGCAAATGCTTACAAACCAATAATGTCTGCTTCTGTGCCCAGAATTTCTCCGCTTTCCTTAATCAACATACAAAGGACAGGTTTAAGAGACCACGGATGGGAACTGAAATACAATATTGCTTCTGAAATCCCATGGATCTGAACCCATAGAAGATGCATTGTAAAAACAGAGAGTACTGTGAGAAATAGTGGTGGCAGCGTGGACCATTGACTAGAAATCCATTTTTGTCTCACTGGGCAAAAGTTTGACAATTTGTCACCACAATTTCTGGAATTTTCATCAATTAAAAAAGTCAAGCTAAATTGGAGAACGCAGAAGAGGTTGAAAATTTTCCAGCATTTTTAATCTTGACGTAAAGGCGTCTGCAGTTGGAAAATCTAAGGAAGCTGTTTTCCCAACTATTTCTGAAGCTAATTAATTCAAAATGAACAAATAAAAAATCAAACTTTTAATGATGTATTACCAATTATTAAATATGACAATTTTTACAACTTTTGATGAGCAAGTAGACCAGAAATAAAAATGTGGATCTCTTTATCTAGACAAGCAATTTTTCTGTTTTATGGATAATTCAATTTTGTTTGTGTTTTCACTCAGTCAGATGTAGTGCACATGACATCAGAATTCCTCTAAAGCACAATCCTTCGATAGCTCAGCTGGTAGAGCGGAGGACTGTAGAGGAAATTGGTACAGAAATCCTTAGGTCGCTGGTTCAACTCCGGCTCGAAGGAAAGTTTTTCATATCATTTTAGAGGGCAATTTCTGACATATTAAATACCCAGAAATATCCATGGCTCATGCTGTTTATCTTTAATAGTCAGAGAAACTGTAACTTGTTTTCATTTCTGCTGCCTGTTAATCATCCTGCATGCTGCTGAGCCTCTAGTAGGGCAATTATGGTTTCTGTGCTCTGTTGAAGTACAGTGCAGAGGCAGGTGATAGAGACATGAGTTCTGTTACTGGGGATACTTTCCATAGCTCTTTGCAACTCATTAAAATGGAAATGAGAACCTTTTCCACTTCTTGGAAAGTGGCCTCCAGACATCACACATGGATTTATTGCATTGTTACCTATCCTGCTGGATTGGCATTTACAAATCTGCAAGTGGTCAGGGACGTGCCGTGATGATGCAAATCACATCATCAAACATTGCCCACCTCACTAATCACTGAGTGGTCTGGAGCGTGATGATGAAATTAGTGTCATCTTAGGCCATGCCAAACCCACTCCATGTCACCACCTGGTTAAATATGAAATACACAGAGAGTTAAGATACATTACAGCAAAGCATGATATATTTGTTCTGCTGCTATGCTGAAACACTCAACGGAAATGTCCCATATGGTCTAGCTTTAGGATTCCTGGTTTTCACCCAGGCGGCCCAGGTTCGACTCCCAGTATGGGAAGTTGAAGCTTTTTTGAATGGCAGCAACAGTACCACTTGTTTAATGCTCTGTTGATCTCAGCAACAAAATCCAGGAGAAACTGTGCTTTGGTTATGGAAATGGGATGTGGTCAAATCCACAGTATTTATATACCTCCCAACATTTCTGTATCCAAAATTAGGACAGAACTGGTCTGACCCCATATTTCAACATCCATCTTCCAAATTTCGAGTGGGACAACCCTATTTTATATGTAACACATCCTTCATGTGAAAAAAAAAAAAACTCTTGAACTTGTGGATCAATGGGTTTCCAGGGAGAGTTCACAACTTTTTAATGGTGCAGTAGGGATGTTCTGAATGAAACTAGACTACGCCAATGCTTACAAACCAATAATGTCTGCTTCTGTGCCCAGAATTTCTCCGCTTTCCTTAATCAGCATACAAAGGACAGGTTTAAGAGACCACGGATGGGAACTGAAATACAATATTACTTCTGAAATCCCATGGATCTGAACCCATAGAAGATGCATTGTAAAAACATAGAGTACTGTTAGAAATAGTGGTGGCAGCGTGGACCATTGACTAGAAATCCATTTTTGTCTCACTGGGCAAAAGTTTAACAATTTGTCACCACAATTTCTGGAATTTTCATCAATTAAAAAAGTCAAGCTAAATTGGAGAATGCAGAAGAGGTTGAAAATTTTCCAGCATTTTTAATCTTGACGTAAAGGCGTCTGCAGTTGGAAAATCTAAGGAAGCTGTTTTCCCAACTATTTCTGAAGCTAATTAATTCAAAATGAACAAATAAAAAATCAAACTTTTAATGATGTATTACCAATTATTAAATATGACAATTTTTACAACTTTTGATGAGCAAGTAGACCAGAAATAAAAATGTGGATCTCTTTATCTAGACAAGCAATTTTTCTGTTTTATGGATAATTCAATTTTGTTTGTGTTTTCACTCAGTCAGATGTAGTGCACATGACATCAGAATTCCTCTAAAGCACAATCCTTCGATAGCTCAGCTGGTAGAGCGGAGGACTGTAGAGGAAATTGGTACAGAAATCCTTAGGTCGCTGGTTCAACTCCAGCTCGAAGGAAAGCTTTTCATATCATTTTAGAGGGCAATTTCTGACATATTAAATACCCAGAAATATGCATGGCTCATGCTGTTTATCTTTAATAGTCAGAGAAACTGTAACTTGTTTTCATTTCTGCTGCCTGTTAATCATCCTGCATGCTGCTGAGCCTCTAGTAGGGCAATTATGGTTTCTGTGCTCTGTTGAAGTACAGTGCAGAGGCAGGTGATAGAGACACGAGTTCTGTTACTGGCTATACTTTCCATAGCTCTTTGCAACTCATTAAAATGGAAATGAGAACCTTTTCCACTTCTTGGAAAGTGGCCTCCAGACATCACACATGGATTTATTGCATTGTTACCTATCCTGCTGGATTGGCATTTACAAATCTGCAAGTGGTCAGGGACGTGCCGTGATGATGCAAATCACATCATCAAACATTGCCCACCTCACTAATCACTGAGTGGTCTGGAGCGTGATGATGAAATTAGTGTCATCTTAGGCCATGCCAAACCCACTCCATGTCACCACCTGGTTAAATATGAAATATACAGAGAGTTAAGATACATTACAGCAAAGCATGATATATTTGTTCTGCTGCTATGCTGAAACAGTCAACGGAAATGTCCCATATGGTCTAGCTTTAGGATTCCTGGTTTTCACCCAGGCGGCCTGGGTTCAACTCCCGGTATGGGAAGTTGAAGCTTTTTTGAATGGCAGCAACAGTACCACTTGTTTAATGCTCTGTTGATCTCAGCAACAAAATCCAGGAGAAACTGTGCTTTGGTTATGGAAATGGGATGTGGTGAAAACCACAGTATTTATATACCTCCCAACATTTCTGTATCCAAAATTAGGACAGAACTTCTCTGACCCCATATTTCAACATCCATCTTCCAAATTTCGAGTGGGACAACCCTATTTTATATGTAACACATCCTTCATGTGAAAAAAAAGAACTCTTGAACTTGTGGATCAATGGGTTTCCAGGGAGAGTTCACAACTTTTTAATGGTGCAGTAGGGATGTTCTGAATGAAACTAGACTACGCAAATGCTTACAAACCAATAATGTCTGCTTCTGTGCCCAGAATTTCTCCTCTTTCCTTAATCAGCATATAAAAGACAGGTTTAAGAGACTACGGATGTGAACTGAAATACAATATTACTTCTGAAATCCCATGGATCTGAACACATAGAAGATGCAATGTAAAAACAGAGAGTACTGTGAGAAATAGTGGTGGCAGCGTGGACCATTGACTAGAAATCCATTTTTGTCTCACTGGGCAAAAGTTTGACAATTTGTCACCACAATTTCTGGAATTTTCATCAATTAAAAAAGTCAAGCTAAATTGGAGAATGCAGAAGAGGTTGAAAATTTTCCAGCATTTTTAATCTTGACGTAAAGGCGTCTGCAGTTGGAAAATCTAAGGAAGCTGTTTTCCCAACTATTTCTGAAGCTAATTAATTCAAAATGAACAAATAAAAATCAAACTTTTAATGATGTATTACCAATTATTAAACATGACAATTTTTACAACTTTTGATGAGCAAGTAGACCAGAAATAAAAATGTGGATCTCTTTATCTAGACAAGCAATTTTTCTGTTTTATGGATAATTCAATTCTGTTTGTGTTTTCACTCAGTCAGATGTAGTGCACATGACATCAGAAGTCCTCTAAAGCACAATCCTTCGATAGCTCAGCTGGTAGAGCGGAGGACTGTAGAGGAAATTGGTACAGAAATCCTTAGGTCGCTGGTTCAACTCCGGCTCGAAGGAAAGTTTTTCATATCATTTTAGAGGGCAATTTCTGACATATTAAATAGCCAGAAATATGCATGACCCATGCTGTTTATCTTTAATAGTCAGAGAAACTGTAACTTGTTTTCATTTCTGCTGCCTGTTAATCATCCTGCATGCTGCTGAGCCTCTAGTAGGGCAATTATGGTTTCTGTGCTCTGTTGAAGTACAGTGCAGAGGCAGGTGATAGAGACACGAGTTCTGTTACTGGGGATACTTTCCATAGCTCTTTGCAACTCATTAAAATGGAAATGAGAACCTTTTCCACTTCTTGGAAAGTGGCCTCCAGACATCACACATGGATTTATTGCATTGTTACCTATCCTGCTGGATTGGCATTTACAAATCTGCAAGTGGTCAGGGACGTGCCGTGATGATGCAAATCACATCATCAAACATTGCCCACCTCACTAATCACTGAGTGGTCTGGAGCGTGATGATGAAATTAGTGTCATCTTAGGCCATGCCAAACCCACTCCATGTCACCACCTGGTTAAATATGAAATACACAGAGAGTTAAGATACATTACAGCAAAGCATGATATATTTGTTCTGCTGCTAGGCTGAAACACTCAACGGAAATGTCCCATATGGTCTAGCTTTAGGATTCCTGGTTTTCACCCAGGCGGCCCGGGTTCGACTCCCGGTATGGGAAGTTGAAGCTTTTTTGAATGGCAGCAACAGTACCACTTGTTTAATGCTCTGTTGATCTCAGCAACAAAATCCAGGAGAAACTGTGCTTTGGTTATGGAAATGGGATGTGGTGAAATCCACAGTATTTATATACCTCCCAACATTTCTGTATCCAAAATTAGGACAGAACTGGTCTGACCCCATATTTCAACATCCATCTTCCAAATTTCGAGTGGGACAACCCTATTTTATATGTAACACATCCTTCATGTGAAAAAAAAGAACTCTTGAACTTGTGGATCAATGGGTTTCCAGGGAGAGTTCACAACTTTTTAATGGTGCAGTAGGGATGTTCTGAATGAAACTAGACTACGCCAATGCTTACAAACCAATAATGTCTGCTTCTGTGCCCAGAATTTCTCCTCTTTCCTTAATCAGCATATAAAAGACAGGTTTAAGAGACTACGGATGTGAACTGAAATACAATATTACTTCTGAAATCCCATGGATCTGAACACATAGAAGATGCAATGTAAAAACAGAGAGTACTGTGAGAAATAGTGGTGGCAGCGTGGACCATTGACTAGAAATCCATTTTTGTCTCACTGGGCAAAAGTTTGACAATTTGTCACCACAATTTCTAGAATTTTCATCAATTAAAAAAGTCAAGCTAAATTGGAGAATGCAGAAGAGGTTGAAAATTTTCCAGCATTTTTAATCTTGACGTAAAGGCGTCTGCAGTTGGAAAATCTAAGGAAGCTGTTTTCCCAACTATTTCTGAAGCTAATTAATTCAAAATGAACAAATAAAAATCAAACTTTTAATGATGTATTACCAATTATTAAACATGACAATTTTTACAACTTTTGATGAGCAAGTAGACCAGAAATAAAAATGTGGATCTCTTTATCTAGACAAGCAATTTTTCTGTTTTATGGATATTTCAATTCTGTTTGTGTTTTCACTCAGTCAGATGTAGTGCACATGACATCAGAAGTCCTCTAAAGCACAATCCTTCGATAGCTCAGCTGGTAGAGCGGAGGACTGTAGAGGAAATTGGTACAGAAATCCTTAGGTCGCTGGTTCAACTCCGGCTCGAAGGAAAGTTTTTCATATCATTTTAGAGGGCAATTTCTGACATATTAAATAGCCAGAAATATGCATGACTCATGCTGTTTATCTTTAATAGTCAGAGAAACTGTAACTTGTTTTCATTTCTGCTGCCTGTTAATCATCCTGCATGCTGCTGAGCCTCTAGTAGGGCAATTATGGTTTCTGTGCTCTGTTGAAGTACAGTGCAGAGGCAGGTGATAGAGACACGAGTTCTGTTACTGGGGATACTTTCCATAGCTCTTTGCAACTCATTAAAATGGAAATGAGAACCTTTTCCACTTCTTGGAAAGTGGCCTCCAGACATCACACATGGATTTATTGCATTGTTACCTATCCTGCTGGATTGGCATTTACAAATCTGCAAGTGGTCAGGGACGTGCCGTGATGATGCAAATCACATCATCAAACATTGCCCACCTCACTAATCACTGAGTGGTCTGGAGCGTGATGATGAAATTAGTGTCATCTTAGGCCATGCCAAACCCACTCCATGTCACCACCTGGTTAAATATGAAATACACAGAGAGTTAAGATACATTACAGCAAAGCATGATATATTTGTTCTGCTGCTATGCTGAAACACTCAACGGAAATGTCCCATATGGTCTAGCTTTAGGATTCCTGGTTTTCACCCAGGCGGCCCGGGTTCGACTCCTGCTATGGGAAGTTGAAGCTTTTTTGAATGGCAGCAACAGTACCACTTGTTTAATGCTCTGTTGATCTCAGCAACAAAATCCAGGAGAAACTGTGCTTTGGTTATGGAAATGGGATGTGGTCAAATCCACAGTATTTATATACCTCCCAACATTTCTGTATCCAAAATTAGGACAGAACTGGTCTGACCCCATATTTCAACATCCATCTTCCAAATTTCGAGTGGGACAACCCTATTTTATATGTAACACATCCTTCATGTGAAAAAAAAGAACTCTTGAACTTGTGTATCAATGGGTTTCCAGGGAGAGTTCACAACTTTTTAATGGTGCAGTAGGGATGTTCTGAATGAAACTAGACTACGCCAATGCTTACAAACCAATAATGTCTGCTTCTGTGCCCAGAATTTCTCCGCTTTCCTTAATCAGCATACAAAGGACAGGTTTAAGAGACCACGGATGGGAACTGAAATACAATATTACTTCTGAAATCCCATGGATCTGAACCCATAGAATATGCATTGTAAAAACAGAGAGTACTGTGAGAAATAGTGGTGGCAGCGTGGACCATTGACTAGAAATCCATTTTTGTCTCACTGGGCAAAAGTTTGACAATTTGTCACCACAATTTCTGGAATTTTCATCAATTAAAAAAGTCAAGCTAAATTGGAGAACGCAGAAGAGGTTGAAAATTTTCCAGCATTTTTAATCTTGACGTAAAGGCGTCTGCAGTTGGAAAATCTAAGGAAGCTGTTTTCCCAACTATTTCTGAAGCTAATTAATTCAAAATGAACAAATAAAAATCAAACTTTTAATGATGTATTACCAATTATTAAATATGACAATTTTTACAACTTTTGATGAGCAAGTAGACCAGAAATAAAAATGTGGATCTCTTTATCTAGACAAGCAATTTTTCTGTTTTATGGATATTTCAATTCTGTTTGTGTCTTCACTCAGTCAGATGTAGTGCACATGACATCAGAAATCCTCTAAAGCACATTTCTTCAATAGCTCAGCTGGTAGAGCGGAGGACTGTAGAGGAAATTGGTACAGAAATCCTTAGGTCGCTGGTTCAACTCCAGCTCGAAGGAAAGTTTTTCATATCAGTTTAGAGGGCAATTTCTGACATATTAAATACCCAGAAATATGCATGACTCATGCTGTTTATCTTTAATAGTCAGAGAAACTGTAACTTGTTTTCATTTCTGCTGCCTGTTAATCTTCCTGCATGCTGCTGAGCCTCTAGTAGGGCAATTATGGTTTCTGTGCTCTGTTGAAGTACAGTGCAGAGGCAGGTGATAGAGACACGAGTTCTTTTACTGGGGATACTTTCCATAGCTCTTTGCAGCTCATTAAAATGGAAATGAGAACCTTTTCCACTTCTTGGAAAGTGGCCTACAGACATCACACATGGATTTATTGCATTGTTACCTATCCTGCTGGATTGGCATTTACAAATCTGCAAGTGGTCAGGGACGTGCCGTGATGATGCAAATCACATCATCAAACATTGCCCACCTCACTGATCACTGAGTGGTCTGGAGCGTGATGATGAAATTAGTGTCATCTTAGGCCATGCCAAACCCACTCCATGTCACCACCTGGTTAAATATAAAATACACAGAGAGTTAAGATACATTACAGCAAAGCATGATATATTTGTTCTGCTGCTATGCTGAAACACTCAACGGAAAAGTCCCATATGGTCTAGCAGTTAGGATTCCTGGTTTTCACCCAGGTGGCCCGGGTTCGACTCCCGGTATGGGAAGTTGAAGCTTTTTTGAATGGCAGCAACAGTACCACTTGTTTAATGCTCTGTTGATCTCAGCAACAAAATCCAGGAGAAACTGTGCTTTGGTTATGGAAATGGGATGTGGTCAAATCCACAGTATTTATATACCTCCCAACATTTCTGTATCCAAAATTAGGACAGAACTGGTCTGACCCCATATTTCAACATCCATCTTCCAAATTTCGAGTGGGACAACCCTATTTTATATGTAACACATCCTTCATGTGAAAAAAAAGAACTCTTGAACTTGTGTATCAATGGGTTTCCAGGGAGAGTTCACAACTTTTTAATGGTGCAGTAGGGATGTTCTGAATGAAACTAGACTACGCCAATGCTTACAAACCAATAATGTCTGCTTCTGTGCCCAGAATTTCTCCGCTTTCCTTAATCAGCATACAAAGGACAGGTTTAAGAGACCACGGATGGGAACTGAAATACAATATTACTTCTGAAATCCCATGGATCTGAACCCATAGAATATGCATTGTAAAAACAGAGAGTACTGTGAGAAATAGTGGTGGCAGCGTGGACCATTGACTAGAAATCCATTTTTGTCTCACTGGGCAAAAGTTTGACAATTTGTCACCACAATTTCTGGAATTTTCATCAATTAAAAAAGTCAAGCTAAATTGGAGAACGCAGAAGAGGTTGAAAATTTTCCAGCATTTTTAATCTTGACGTAAAGGCGTCTGCAGTTGGAAAATCTAAGGAAGCTGTTTTCCCAACTATTTCTGAAGCTAATTAATTCAAAATGAACAAATAAAAAATCAAACTTTTAATGATGTATTACCAATTATTAAATATGACAATTTTTACAACTTTTGATGAGCAAGTAGACCAGAAATAAAAATGTGGATCTCTTTATCTAGACAAGCAATTTTTCTGTTTTATGGATAATTCAATTTTGTTTGTGTTTTCACTCAGTCAGATGTAGTGCACATGACATCAGAATTCCTCTGAAGCACAATCCTTCGATAGCTCAGCTGGTAGAGCGGAGGACTGTAGAGGAAATTGGTACAGAAATCCTTAGGTTGCTGGTTCAACTCCGGCTCGAAGGAAAGTTTTTCATATCATTTTAGAGGGCAATTTCTGACATATTAAATACCCAGAAATATGCATGGCTCATGCTGTTTATCTTTAATAGTCAGAGAAACTGTAACTTGTTTTCATTTCTGCTGCCTGTTAATCATCCTGCATGCTGCTGAGCCTCTAGTAGGGCAATTATGGTTTCTGTGCTCTGTTGAAGTACAGTGCAGAGGCAGGTGATAGAGACACGAGTTCTGTTACTGGGGATACTTTCCATAGCTCTTTGCAACTCATTAAAATGGAAATGAGAACCTTTTCCACTTCTTGGAAAGTGGCCTACAGACATCACACATGGATTTATTGCATTGTTACCTATCCTGCTGGATTGGCATTTACAAATCCGCAAGTGGTCAGGGACGTGCCGTGATGATGCAAATCACATCATCAAACATTGCCCACCTCACTGATCACTGAGTGGTCTGGAGCGTGATGATGAAATTAGTGTCATCTTAGGCCATGCCAAACCCACTCAATGTCACCACCTGGTTAAATATGAAATACACAGAGAGTTAAGATACATTACAGCAAAGCATGATATATTTGTTCTGCTGCTATGCTGAAACACTCAACGGAAAAGTCCCATATGGTCTAGCAGTTAGGATTCCTGGTTTTCAGCCAGGCGGCCCGGGTTCGACTCCCGGTATGGGAAGTTGAAGCTTTTTTGAATGGCAGCAACAGTACCACTTGTTTAATGCTCTGTTGATCTCAGCAACAAAATCCAGGAGAAACTGTGCTTTGGTTATGGAAATGGGATGTGGTGAAATCCACAGTATTTATATACCTCCCAACATTTCTGTATCCAAAATTAGGACAGAACTGGTCTGACCCCATATTTCAACATCCATCTTCCAAATTTCGAGTGGGACAACCCTATTTTATATGTAACACATCCTTCATGTGAAAAAAAAGAACTCTTGAACTTGTGGATCAATGGGTTTCCAGGGAGAGTTCACAACTTTTTAATGGTGCAGTAGGGATGTTCTGAATGAAACTAGACTACGCCAATGCTTACAAACCAATAATGTCTGCTTCTGTGCCCAGAATTTCTCCTCTTTCCTTAATCAGCATATAAAAGACAGGTTTAAGAGACTACGGATGTGAACTGAAATACAATATTACTTCTGAAATCCCATGGATCTGAACACATAGAAGATGCAATGTAAAAACAGAGAGTACTGTGAGAAATAGTGGTGGCAGCGTGGACCATTGACTAGAAATCCATTTTTGTCTCACTGGGCAAAAGTTTGACAATTTGTCACCACAATTTCTGGAATTTTCATCAATTAAAAAAGTCAAGCTAAATTGGAGAATGCAGAAGAGGTTGAAAATTTTCCAGCATTTTTAATCTTGACGTAAAGGCGTCTGCAGTTGGAAAGTCTAAGGAAGCTGTTTTCCCAACTATTTCTGAAGCTAATTAATTCAAAATGAACAAATAAAAATCAAACTTTTAATGATGTATTACCAATTATTAAACATGACAATTTTTACAACTTTTGATGAGCAAGTAGACCAGAAATAAAAATGTGGATCTCTTTATCTAGACAAGCAATTTTTCTGTTTTATGGATAATTCAATTCTGTTTGTGTTTTCACTCAGTCAGATGTAGTGCACATGACATCAGAAGTCCTCTAAAGCACAATCCTTCGATAGCTCAGCTGGTAGAGCGGAGGACTGTAGAGGAAATTGGTACAGAAATCCTTAGGTCGCTGGTTCAACTCCGGCTCGAAGGAAAGTTTTTCATATCATTTTAGAGGGCAATTTCTGACATATTAAATAGCCAGAAATATGCATGACTCATGCTGTTTATCTTTAATAGTCAGAGAAACTGTAACTTGTTTTCATTTCTGCTGCCTGTTAATCATCCTGCATGCTGCTGAGCCTCTAGTAGGGCAATTATGGTTTCTGTGCTCTGTTGAAGTACAGTGCAGAGGCAGGTGATAGAGACACGAGTTCTGTTACTGGGGATACTTTCCATAGCTCTTTGCAACTCATTAAAATGGAAATGAGAACCTTTTCCACTTCTTAGAAAGTGGCCTACAGACATCACACATGGATTTATTGCATTGTTACCTATCCTGCTGGATTGGCATTTACAAATCTGCAAGTAGTCAGGGACGTGCCGTGATGATGCAAATCACATCATCAAACATTGCCCACCTCACTGATCACTGAGTGGTCTGGAGCGTGATGATGAAATTAGTGTCATCTTAGGCCATGCCAAACCCACTCAATGTCACCACCTGGTTAAATATGAAATACACAGAGAGTTAAGATACATTACAGCAAAGCATGATATATTTGTTCTGCTGCTATGCTGAAACACTCAACGGAAAAGTCCCATATGGTCTAGCAGTTAGGATTCCTGGTTTTCACCCAGGTGGCCTGGTTTCGACTCCCAGTATGGGAAGTTGAAGCTTTTTTGAATGGCAGCAACAGTACCACTTGTTTAATGCTCTGTTGATCTCAGCAACAAAATCCAGGAGAAACTGTGCTTTGGTTATGGAAATGGGATGTGGTCAAATCCACAGTATTTATATACCTCCCAACATTTCTGTATCCAAAATTAGGACAGAACTGGTCTGACCCCATATTTCAACATCCATCTTCCAAATTTCGAGTGGGACAACCCTATTTTATATGTAACACATCCTTCATGTGAAAAAAAAGAACTCTTGAACTTGTGGATCAATGGGTTTCCAGGGAGAGTTCACAACTTTTTAATGGTGCAGTAGGGATGTTCTGAATGAAACTAGACTACGCCAATGCTTACAAACCAATAATGTCTGCTTCTGTGCCCAGAATTTCTCCTCTTTCCTTAATCAGCATATAAAAGACAGGTTTAAGAGACTACGGATGTGAACTGAAATACAATATTACTTCTGAAATCCCATGGATCTGAACACATAGAAGATGCAATGTAAAAACAGAGAGTACTGTGAGAAATAGTGGTGGCAGCGTGGACCATTGACTAGAAATCCATTTTTGTCTCACTGGGCAAAAGTTTGACAATTTGTCACCACAATTTCTGGAATTTTCATCAATTAAAAAAGTCAAGCTAAATTGGAGAATGCAGAAGAGGTTGAAAATTTTCCAGCATTTTTAATCTTGACGTAAAGGCGTCTGCAGTTGGAAAGTCTAAGGAAGCTGTTTTCCCAACTATTTCTGAAGCTAATTAATTCAAAATGAACAAATAAAAATCAAACTTTTAATGATGTATTACCAATTATTAAACATGACAATTTTTACAACTTTTGATGAGCAAGTAGACCAGAAATAAAAATGTGGATCTCTTTATCTAGACAAGCAATTTTTCTGTTTTATGGATAATTCAATTCTGTTTGTGTTTTCACTCAGTCAGATGTAGTGCACATGACATCAGAAGTCCTCTAAAGCACAATCCTTCGATAGCTCAGCTGGTAGAGCGGAGGACTGTAGAGGAAATTGGTACAGAAATCCTTAGGTCGCTGGTTCAACTCCGGCTCGAAGGAAAGTTTTTCATATCATTTTAGAGGGCAATTTCTGACATATTAAATAGCCAGAAATATGCATGACTCATGCTGTTTATCTTTAATAGTCAGAGAAACTGTAACTTGTTTTCATTTCTGCTGCCTGTTAATCATCCTGCATGCTGCTGAGCCTCTAGTAGGGCAATTATGGTTTCTGTGCTCTGTTGAAGTACAGTGCAGAGGCAGGTGATAGAGACACGAGTTCTGTTACTGGGGATACTTTCCATAGCTCTTTGCAACTCATTAAAATGGAAATGAGAACCTTTTCCACTTCTTGGAAAGTGGCCTACAGACATCACACATGGATTTATTGCATTGTTACCTATCCTGCTGGATTGGCATTTACAAATCTGCAAGTAGTCAGGGACGTGCCGTGATGATGCAAATCACATCATCAAACATTGCCCACCTCACTGATCACTGAGTGGTCTGGAGCGTGATGATGAAATTAGTGTCATCTTAGGCCATGCCAAACCCACTCAATGTCACCACCTGGTTAAATATGAAATACACAGAGAGTTAAGATACATTACAGCAAAGCATGATATATTTGTTCTGCTGCTATGCTGAAACACTCAACGGAAAAGTCCCATATGGTCTAGCAGTTAGGATTCCTGGTTTTCACCCAGGTGGCCTGGTTTCGACTCCCAGTATGGGAAGTTGAAGCTTTTTTGAATGGCAGCAACAGTACCACTTGTTTAATGCTCTGTTGATCTCAGCAACAAAATCCAGGAGAAACTGTGCTTTGGTTATGGAAATGGGATGTGGTCAAATCCACAGTATTTATATACCTCCCAACATTTCTGTATCCAAAATTAGGACAGAACTGGTCTGACCCCATATTTCAACATCCATCTTCCAAATTTCGAGTGGGACAACCCTATTTTATATGTAACACATCCTTCATGTGAAAAAAAAAAAACTCTTGAACTTGTGGATCAATGGGTTTCCAGGGAAGGTTCACAACTTTTTAATGGTGCAGTAGGGATGTTCTGAATGAAACTAGAATACGCCAATGCTTACAAACCAATAATGTCTGCTTCTGTGCCCAGAATTTCTCCGCTTTCCTTAATCAGCATACAAAGGACAGGTTTAAGAGACCACGGATGGGAACTGAAATACAATATTACTTCTGAAATCCCATGGATCTGAACCCATAGAAGATGCATTGTAAAAACAGAGAGTACTGTGAGAAATAGTGGTGGCAGCGTGGACCATTGACTAGAAATCCATTTTTGTCTCACTGGGCAAAAGTTTGACAATTTGTCACCACAATTTCTGGAATTTTCATCAATTAAAAAAGTCAAGCTAAATTGGAGAACGCAGAAGAGGTTGAAAATTTTCCAGCATTTTTAATCTTGACGTAAAGGCGTCTGCAGTTGGAAAATCTAAGGAAGCTGTTTTCCCAACTATTTCTGAAGCTAATTAATTCAAAATGAACAAATAAAAATCAAACTTTTAATGATGTATTACCAATTATTAAATATGACAATTTTTACAACTTTTGATGAGCAAGTAGACCAGAAATAAAAATGTGGATCTCTTTATCTAGACAAGCAATTTTTCTGTTTTATGGATATTTCAATTCTGTTTGTGTTTTCACTCAGTCAGATATAGTGCACATGACATCAGAAATCCTCTAAAGCACAATCCTTCGATAGCTCAGCTGGTAGAGCGGAGGACTGTAGAGGTAATTGGTACAGAAATCCTTAGGTCGCTGGTTCAATTCCGGCTCGAAGGAAAGTTTTTCATATCAGTTTAGAGGGCAATTTCTGACATATTAAATACCCAGAAATATGCATGACTCATGCTGTTTATCTTTAATAGTCAGAGAAACTGTAACTTGTTTTCATTTCTGCTGCCTGTTAATCTTCCTGCATGCTGCTGAGCCTCTAGTAGGGCAATTATGGTTTCTGTGCTCTGTTGAAGTACAGTGCAGAGGCAGGTGATAGAGACACGAGTTCTGTTACTGGGGATACTTTCCATAGCTCTTTGCAACTCATTAAAATGGAAATGAGAACCTTTTCCACTTCTTGGAAAGTGGCCTACAGACATCACACATGGATTTATTGCATTGTTACCTATCCTGCTGGATTGGCATTTACAAATCTGCAAGTGGTCAGGGACGTGCCGTGATGATGCAAATCACATCATCAAACATTGCCCACCTCACTGATCACTGAGTGGTCTGGAGCGTGATGATGAAATTAGTGTCATCTTAGGCCATGCCAAACCCACTCCATGTCACCACCTGGTTAAATATGAAATACACAGAGAGTTAAGATACATTACAGCAAAGCATGATATATTTGTTCTGCTGCTATGCTGAAACACTCAACAGAAAAGTCCCATATGGTCTAGCAGTTAGGATTCCTGGTTTTCACCCAGGTGGCCTGGTTTCGACTCCCAGTATGGGAAGTTTAAGCTTTTTTGAATGGCAGCAACAGTACCACTTGTTTAATGCTCTGTTGATCTCAGCAACAAAATCCAGGAGAAACTGTGCTTTGGTTATGGAAATGGGATGTGGTCAAATCCACAGTATTTATATACCTCCCAACATTTCTGTATCCAAAATTAGGACAGAACTGGTCTGACCCCATATTTCAACATCCATCTTCCAAATTTCGAGTGGGACAACCCTATTTTATATGTAACACATCCTTCATGTGAAAAAAAAAAAACTCTTGAACTTGTGGATCAATGGGTTTCCAGGTAAGGTTCACAACTTTTTAATGGTGCAGTAGGGATGTTCTGAATGAAACTAGAATACGCCAATGCTTACAAACCAATAATGTCTGCTTCTGTGCCCAGAATTTCTCCGCTTTCCTTAATCAGCATACAAAGGACAGGTTTAAGAGACCACGGATGGGAACTGAAATACAATATTACTTCTGAAATCCCATGGATCTGAACCGATAGAAGATGCATTGTAAAAACAGAGAGTACTGTGAGAAATAGTGGTGGCAGCGTGGACCATTGACTAGAAATCCATTTTTGTCTCACTGGGCAAAAGTTTGACAATTTGTCACCACAATTTCTGGAATTTTCATCAATTAAAAAAGTCAAGCTAAATTGGAGAACGCAGAAGAGGTTGAAAATTTTCCAGCATTTTTAATCTTGACGTAAAGGCGTCTGCAGTTGGAAAATCTAAGGAAGCTGTTTTCCCAACTATTTCTGAAGCTAATTAATTCAAAATGAACAAATAAAAAATCAAACTTTTAATGATGTATTACCAATTATTAAATATGACAATTTTTACAACTTTTGATGAGCAAGTAGACCAGAAATAAAAATGTGGATCTCTTTATCTAGACAAGCAATTTTTCTGTTTTATGGATATTTCAATTCTGTTTGTGTTTTCACTCAGTCAGATGTAGTGCACATGACATCAGATATCCTCTAAAGCACAATCCTTCGATAGCTCAGCTGGTAGAGCGGAGGACTGTAGAGGTAATTGGTACAGAAATCCTTAGGTCGCTGGTTCAATTCCGGCTCGAAGGAAAGTTTTTCATATCAGTTTAGAGGGCAATTTCTGACATATTAAATACCCAGAAATATGCATGACTCATGCTGTTTATCTTTAATAGTCAGAGAAACTGTAACTTGTTTTCATTTCTGCTGCCTGTTAATCTTCCTGCATGCTGCTGAGCCTCTAGTAGGGCAATTATGGTTTCTGTGCTCTGTTGAAGTACAGTGCAGAGGCAGGTGATAGAGACACGAGTTCTGTTACTGGGGATACTTTCCATAGCTCTTTGCAACTCATTAAAATGGAAATGAGAACCTTTTCCACTTCTTGGAAAGTGGCCTACAGACATCACACATGGATTTATTGCATTGTTACCTATCCTGCTGGATTGGCATTTACAAATCTGCAAGTGGTCAGGGACGTGCCGTGATGATGCAAATCACATCATCAAACATTGCCCACCTCACTGATCACTGAGTGGTCTGGAGCGTGATGATGAAATTAGTGTCATCTTAGGCCATGCCAAACCCACTCCATGTCACCACCTGGTTAAATATGAAATACACAGAGAGTTAAGATACATTACAGCAAAGCATGATATATTTGTTCTGCTGCTATGCTGAAACACTCAACAGAAAAGTCCCATATAGTCTAGCAGTTAGGATTCCTGGTTTTCACCCAGGTGGCCCGGGTTCGACTCCTGGTATGGGAAGTTGAAGCTTTTTTGAATGGCAGCAACAGTACCACTTGTTTAATGCTCTGTTGATCTCAGCAACAAAATCCAGGAGAAACTGTGCTTTGGTTATGGAAATGGGATGTGGTCAAATCCACAGTATTTATATACCTCCCAACATTTCTGTATCCAAAATTAGGACAGAACTGGTCTGACCCCATATTTCAACATCCATCTTCCAAATTTCGAGTGGGACAACCGTATTTTATATGTAACACATCCTTCATGTGAAAAAAAAGAACTCTTGAACTTGTGTATCAATGGGTTTCCAGGGAGAGTTCACAACTTTTTAATGGTGCAGTAGGGATGTTCTGAATGAAACTAGACTACGCCAATGCTTACAAACCAATAATGTCTGCTTCTGTGCCCAGAATTTCTCCGCTTTCCTTAATCAGCATACAAAGGACAGGTTTAAGAGACCACGGATGGGAACTGAAATACAATATTACTTCTGAAATCCCATGGATCTGAACCCATAGAAGATGCATTGTAAAAACAGAGAGTACTGTGAGAAATAGTGGTGGCAGCGTGGACCATTGACTAGAAATCCATTTTTGTCTCACTGGGCAAAAGTTTGACAATTTGTCACCACAATTTCTGGAATTTTCATCAATTAAAAAAGTCAAGCTAAATTGGAGAACGCAGAAGAGGTTGAAAATTTTCCAGCATTTTTAATCTTGACGTAAAGGCGTCTGCAGTTGGAAAATCTAAGGAAGCTGTTTTCCCAACTATTTCTGAAGCTAATTAATTCAAAATGAACAAATAAAAAATCAAACTTTTAATGATGTATTACCAATTATTAAATATGACAATTTTTACAACTTTTGATGAGCAAGTAGACCAGAAATAAAAATGTGGATCTCTTTATCTAGACAAGCAATTTTTCTGTTTTATGGATAATTCAATTTTGTTTGTGTTTTCACTCAGTCAGATGTAGTGCACATGACATCAGAATTCCTCTAAAGCACAATCCTTCGATAGCTCAGCTGGTAGAGCGGAGGACTATAGAGGAGATTGGTACAGAAATCCTTAGGTCGCTGGTTCAACTCCGGCTCAAAGGAAAGTTTTTCATATCATTTTAGAGGGCAATTTCTGACATATTAAATACCCAGAAATATGCATGGCTTATGCTGTTTATCTTTAATAGTCAGAGAAACTGTAACTTGTTTTCATTTCTGCTGCCTGTTAATCATCCTGCATGCTGCTGAGCCTCTAGTAGGGCAATTATGGTTTCTGTGCTCTGTTGAAGTACAGTGCAGAGGCAGGTGATAGAGACACGAGTTCTGTTACTGGGGATACTTTCCATAGCTCTTTGCAACTCATTAAAATGGAAATGAGAACCTTTTCCACTTCTTGGAAAGTGGCCTCCAGACATCACACATGGATTTATTGCATTGTTACCTATCCTGCTGGATTGGCATTTATAAATCTGCAAGTGGTCAGGGACGTGCCGTGATGATGCAAATCACATCATCAAACATTGCCCACCTCACTAATCACTGAGTGGTCTGGAGAGTGATGATGAAATTAGTGTCATCTTAGGCCATGCCAAACCCACTCAATGTCACCACCTGGTTAAATATGAAATACACAGAGAGTTAAGATACATTACAGCAAAGCATGATATATTTGTTCTGCTGCTATGCTGAAACACTCAACGGAAATGTCCTATATGGTCTAGCTTTAGGATTCCTGGTTTTCAGCCAGGCGGCCCGGGTTCGACTCCCGGTATGGGAAGTTGAAGCTTTTTTGAATGGCAGCAACAGTACCACTTGTTTAATGCTCTGTTGATCTCAGCAACAAAATCCAGGAGAAACTGTGCTTTGGTTATGGAAATGGGATGTGGTGAAATCCACAGTATTTATATACCTCCCAACATTTCTGTATCCAAAATTAGGACAGAACTGGTCTGACCCCATATTTCAACATCCATCTTCCAAATTTCGAGTGGGACAACCCTATTTTATATGTAACACATCCTTCATGTGAAAAAAAAGAACTCTTGAACTTGTGGATCAATGGGTTTCCAGGGAGAGTTCACAACTTTTTAATGGTGCAGTAGGGATGTTCTGAATGAAACTAGACTACGCCAATGCTTACAAACCAATAATGTCTGCTTCTGTGCCCAGAATTTCCCCTCTTTCCTTAATCAGCATATAAAAGACAGGTTTAAGAGACTACGGATGTGAACTGAAATACAATATTACTTCTGAAATCCCATGGATCTGAACACATAGAAGATGCAATGTAAAAACAGAGAGTACTGTGAGAAATAGTGGTGGCAGCGTGGACCATTGACTAGAAATCCATTTTTGTCTCACTGGGCAAAAGTTTGACAATTTGTCACCACAATTTCTGGAATTTTCATCAATTAAAAAAGTCAAGCTAAATTGGAGAATGCAGAAGAGGTTGAAAATTTTCCAGCATTTTTAATCTTGACGTAAAGGCGTCTGCAGTTGGAAAGTCTAAGGAAGCTGTTTTCCCAACTATTTCTGAAGCTAATTAATTGAAAATGAACAAATAAAAATCAAACTTTTAATGATGTATTACCAATTATTAAATATGACAATTTTTACAACTTTTGATGAGCAAGTAGACCAGAAATAAAAATGTGGATCTCTTTATCTAGACAAGCAATTTTTCTGTTTTATGGATAATTCAATTTTGTTTGTGTTTTCACTCAGTCAGATGTAGTGCACATGACATCAGAATTCCTCTAAAGCACAATCCTTCGATAGCTCAGCTGGTAGAGCGGAGGACTATAGAGGAGATTGGTACAGAAATCCTTAGGTCGCTGGTTCAACTCCGGCTCAAAGGAAAGTTTTTCATATCATTTTAGAGGGCAATTTCTGACATATTAAATACCCAGAAATATGCATGGCTTATGCTGTTTATCTTTAATAGTCAGAGAAACTGTAACTTGTTTTCATTTCTGCTGCCTGTTAATCATCCTGCATGCTGCTGAGCCTCTAGTAGGGCAATTATGGTTTCTGTGCTCTGTTGAAGTACAGTGCAGAGGCAGGTGATAGAGACACGAGTTCTGTTACTGGGGATACTTTCCATAGCTCTTTGCAACTCATTAAAATGGAAATGAGAACCTTTTCCACTTCTTGGAAAGTGGCCTCCAGACATCACACATGGATTTATTGCATTGTTACCTATCCTGCTGGATTGGCATTTATAAATCTGCAAGTGGTCAGGGACGTGCCGTGATGATGCAAATCACATCATCAAACATTGCCCACCTCACTAATCACTGAGTGGTCTGGAGAGTGATGATGAAATTAGTGTCATCTTAGGCCATGCCAAACCCACTCCATGTCACCACCTGGTTAAATATGAAATACACAGAGAGTTAAGATACATTACAGCAAAGCATGATATATTTGTTCTGCTGCTATGCTGAAACACTCAACGGAAATGTCCTATATGGTCTAGCTTTAGGATTCCTGGTTTTCAGCCAGGCGGCCCGGGTTCGACTCCCGGTATGGGAAGTTGAAGCTTTTTTGAATGGCAGCAACAGTACCACTTGTTTAATGCTCTGTTGATCTCAGCAACAAAATCCAGGAGAAACTGTGCTTTGGTTATGGAAATGGGATGTGGTGAAATCCACAGTATTTATATACCTCCCAACATTTCTGTATCCAAAATTAGGACAGAACTGGTCTGACCCCATATTTCAACATCCATCTTCCAAATTTCGAGTGGGACAACCCTATTTTATATGTAACACATCCTTCATGTGAAAAAAAAGAACTCTTGAACTTGTGGATCAATGGGTTTCCAGGGAGAGTTCACAACTTTTTAATGGTGCAGTAGGGATGTTCTGAATGAAACTAGACTACGCCAATGCTTACAAACCAATAATGTCTGCTTCTGTGCCCAGAATTTCTCCTCTTTCCTTAATCAGCATATAAAAGACAGGTTTAAGAGACTACGGATGTGAACTGAAATACAATATTACTTCTGAAATCCCATGGATCTGAACACATAGAAGATGCAATGTAAAAACAGAGAGTACTGTGAGAAATAGTGGTGGCAGCGTGGACCATTGACTAGAAATCCATTTTTGTCTCACTGGGCAAAAGTTTGACAATTTGTCACCACAATTTCTGGAATTTTCATCAATTAAAAAAGTCAAGCTAAATTGGAGAATGCAGAAGAGGTTGAAAATTTTCCAGCATTTTTAATCTTGACGTAAAGGCGTCTGCAGTTGGAAAGTCTAAGGAAGCTGTTTTCCCAACTATTTCTAAAGCTAATTAATTCAAAATGAACAAATAAAAATCAAACTTTTAATGATGTATTACCAATTATTAAACATGACAATTTTTACAACTTTTGATGAGCAAGTAGACCAGAAATAAAAATGTGGATCTCTTTATCTAGAGAAACAATTTTTCTGTTTTATGGATAATTCAATTCTGTTTGTGTTTTCACTCAGTCAGATGTAGTGCACATGACATCAGAAGTCCTCTAAAGCACAATCCTTCGATAGCTCAGCTGGTAGAGCGGAGGACTGTAGAGGAAATTGGTACAGAAATCCTTAGGTCGCTGGTTCAACTCCGGCTCGAAGGAAAGTTTTTCATATCATTTTAGAGGGCAATTTCTGACATATTAAATAGCCAGAAATATGCATGACTCATGCTGTTTATCTTTAATAGTCAGAGAAACTGTAACTTGTTTTCATTTCTGCTGCCTGTTAATCATCCTGCATGCTGCTGAGCCTCTAGTAGGGCAATTATGGTTTCTGTGCTCTGTTGAAGTACAGTGCAGAGGCAGGTGATAGAGACACGAGTTCTGTTACTGGGGATACTTTCCATAGCTCTTTGCAACTCATTAAAATGGAAATGAGAACCTTTTCCACTTCTTGGAAAGTGGCCTACAGACATCACACATGGATTTATTGCATTGTTACCTATCCTGCTGGATTGGCATTTACAAATCTGCAAGTGGTCAGGGACGTGCCGTGATGATGCAAATCACATCATCAAACATTGCCCACCTCACTGATCACTGAGTGGTCTGGAGCGTGATGATGAAATTAGTGTCATCTTAGGCCATGCCAAACCCACTCAATGTCACCACCTGGTTAAATATGAAATACACAGAGAGTTAAGATACATTACAGCAAAGCATGATATATTTGTTCTGCTGCTATGCTGAAACACTCAACGGAAAAGTCCCATGTGGTCTAGCAGTTAGGATTCCTGGTTTTCACCCAGGTGGCCTGGGTTCGACTCCCGGTATGGGAAGTTGAAGCTTTTTTGAATGGCAGCAACAGTACCACTTGTTTAATGCTCTGTTGATCTCAGCAACAAAATCCAGGAGAAACTGTGCTTTGGTTATGGAAATGGGATGTGGTCAAATCCACAGTATTTATATACCTCCCAACATTTCTGTATCCAAAATTAGGACAGAACTGGTCTGACCCCATATTTCAACATCCATCTTCCAAATTTCGAGTGGGACAACCCTATTTTATATGTAACACATCCTTCATGTGAAAAAAAACAAAACTCTTGAACTTGTGGATTAATGGGTTTCCAGGGAAGGTTCACAACTTTTTAATGGTGCAGTAGGGATGTTCTGAATGAAACTAGACTACGCCAATGCTTACAAACCAATAATGTCTGCTTCTGTGCCCAGAATTTCTCCGCTTTCCTTAATCAGCATACAAAGGACAGGTTTAAGAGACCACGGATGGGAACTGAAATACAATATTACTTCTGAAATCCCATGGATCTGAACCCATAGAAGATGCATTGTAAAAACAGAGAGTACTGTGAGAAATAGTGGTGGCAGCGTGGACCATTGACTAGAAATCCATTTTTGTCTCACTGGGCAAAAGTTTGACAATTTGTCACCACAATTTCTGGAATTTTCATCAATTAAAAAAGTCAAGCTAAATTGGAGAACGCAGAAGAGGTTGAAAATTTTCCAGCATTTTTAATCTTGACGTAAAGGCGTCTGCAGTTGGAAAATCTAAGGAAGCTGTTTTCCCAACTATTTCTGAAGCTAATTAATTCAAAATGAACAAATAAAAATCAAACTTTTAATGATGTATTACCAATTATTAAATATGACAATTTTTACAACTTTTGATGAGCAAGTAGACCAGAAATAAAAATGTGGATCTCTTTATCTAGACAAGCAATTTTTCTGTTTTATGGATATTTCAATTCTGTTTGTGTTTTCACTCAGTCAGATGTAGTGCACATGACATCAGGAATCCTCTAAAGCACAATCCTTCGATAGCTCAGCTGGTAGAGCGGAGAACTGTAGAGGAAATTGGTACAGAAATCCTTAGGTCGCTAGTTCAATTCCGGCTCAAAGGAAAGTTTTTCATATGAGTTTAGAGGGCAATTTCTGACATATTAAATACCCAGAAATATGCATGACTCATGCTGTTTATCTTTAATAGTCAGAGAAACTGTAACTTGTTTTCATTTCTGCTGCCTGTTAATCTTCCTGCATGCTGCTGAGCCTCTAGTAGGGCAATTATGGTTTCTGTGCTCTGTTGAAGTACAGTGCAGAGGCAGGTGATAGAGACACGAGTTCTGTTACTGGGGATACTTTCCATAGCTCTTTGCAACTCATTAAAATGGAAATGAGAACCTTTCCCACTTCTTGGAAAGTGGCCTACAGACATCACACATGGATTTATTGCATTGTTACCTATCCTGCTGGATTGGCATTTACAAATCTGCAAGTGGTCAGGGACGTGCCGTGATGATGCAAATCACATCATCAAACATTGCCCACCTCACTGATCACTGAGTGGTCTGGAGCGTGATGATGAAATTAGTGTCATCTTAGGCCATGCCAAACCCACTCCATGTCACCACCTGGTTAAATATGAAATACACAGAGAGTTAAGATACATTACAGCAAAGCATGATATATTTGTTCTGCTGCTATGCTGAAACACTCAACAGAAAAGTCCCATATGGTCTAGCAGTTAGGATTCCTGGTTTTCACCCAGGTGGCCCGGGTTCAACTCCCGGTATGGGAAGTTGAAGCTTTTTTGAATGGCAGCAACAGTACCACTTGTTTAATGCTCTGTTGATCTCAGCAACAAAATCCAGGAGAAACTGTGCTTTGGTTATGGAAATGGGATGTGGTCAAATCCACAGTATTTATATACCTCCCAACATTTCTGTATCCAAAATTAGGACAGAACTGGTCTGACCCCATATTTCAACATCCATCTTCCAAATTTCGAGTGGGACAACCGTATTTTATATGTAACACATCCTTCATGTGAAAAAAAAGAACTCTTGAACTTGTGTATCAATGGGTTTCCAGGGAGAGTTCACAACTTTTTAATGGTGCAGTAGGGATGTTCTGAATGAAACTAGACTACGCCAATGCTTACAAACCAATAATGTCTGCTTCTGTGCCCAGAATTTCTCCGCTTTCCTTAATCAGCATACAAAGGACAGGTTTAAGAGACCACGGATGGGAACTGAAATACAATATTACTTCTGAAATCCCATGGATCTGAACCTATAGAAGATGCATTGTAAAAACAGAGAGTACTGTGAGAAATAGTGGTGGCAGCGTGGACCATTGACTAGAAATCCATTTTTGTCTCACTGGGCAATAGTTTGACAATTTGTCACCACAATTTCTGGAATTTTCATCAATTAAAAAAGTCAAGCTAAATTGGAGAACGCAGAAGAGGTTGAAAATTTTCCAGCATTTTTAATCTTGACGTAAAGGCGTCTGCAGTTGGAAAGTCTAAGGAAGCTGTTTTCCCAACTATTTCTGAAGCTAATTAATTCAAAATGAACAAATAAAAATCAAACTTTTAATGATGTATTACCAATTATTAAACATGACAATTTTTACAACTTTTGATGAGCAAGTAGACCAGAAATAAAAATGTGGATCTCTTTATCTAGACAAGCAATTTTTCTGTTTTATGGATAATTCAATTCTGTTTGTGTTTTCACTCAGTCAGATGTAGTGCACATGACATCAGAAATCCTCTAAAGCACAATCCTTCGATAGCTCAGCTGGTAGAGTGGAGGACTGTAGAGGAAATTGGTACAGAAATCCTTAGGTTGCTGGTTCAACTCCAGCTCAAAGGAAAGTTTTTCATATCATTTTAGAGGGCAATTTCTGACATATTAAATAGCCAGAAATATGCATGACTCATGCTGTTTATCTTTAATAGTCAGAGAAACTGTAACTTGTTTTCATTTCTGCTGCCTGTTAATCTTCCTGCATGCTGCTGAGCCTCTAGTAGGGCAATTATGGTTTCTGTGCTCTGTTGAAGTACAGTGCAGAGGCAGGTGATAGAGACACGAGTTCTGTTACTGGGGATACTTTCCATAGCTCTTTGCAACTCATTAAAATGGAAATGAGAACCTTTTCCACTTCTTGGAAAGTGGCCTACAGACATCACACATGGATTTATTGCATTGTTACCTATCCTGCTGGATTGGCATTTACAAATCTGCAAGTGGTCAGGGACGTGCCGTGATGATGCAAATCACATCATCAAACATTGCCCACCTCACTGATCACTGAGTGGTCTGGAGCGTGATGATGAAATTAGTGTCATCTTAGGCCATGCCAAACCCACTCAATGTCACCACCTGGTTAAATATGAAATACACAGAGAGTTAAGATACATTACAACAAAGCATGATATATTTGTTCTGCTGCTATGCTGAAACACTCAACGGAAAAGTCCCATGTGGTCTAGCAGTTAGGATTCCTGGTTTTCACCCAGGTGGCCTGGGTTCGACTCCCGGTATGGGAAGTTGAAGCTTTTTTGAATGGCAGCAACAGTACCACTTGTTTAATGCTCTGTTGATCTCAGCAACAAAATCCAGGAGAAACTGTGCTTTGGTTATGGAAATGGGATGTGGTCAAATCCACAGTATTTATATACCTCCCAACATTTCTGTATCCAAAATTAGGACAGAACTGGTCTGACCCCATATTTCAACATCCATCTTCCAAATTTCGAGTGGGACAACCCTATTTTATATGTAACACATCCTTCATGTGAAAAAAAACAAAACTCTTGAACTTGTGGATCAATGGGTTTCCAGGGAAGGTTCACAACTTTTTAATGGTGCAGTAGGGATGTTCTGAATGAAACTAGACTACGCCAATGCTTACAAACCAATAATGTCTGCTTCTGTGCCCAGAATTTCTCCGCTTTCCTTAATCAGCATACAAAGGACAGGTTTAAGAGACCACGGATGGGAACTGAAATACAATATTACTTCTGAAATCCCATGGATCTGAACCCATAGAAGATGCATTGTAAAAACAGAGAGTACTGTGAGAAATAGTGGTGGCAGCGTGGACCATTGACTAGAAATCCATTTTTGTCTCACTGGGCAAAAGTTTGACAATTTGTCACCACAATTTCTGGAATTTTCATCAATTAAAAAAGTCAAGCTAAATTGGAGAACGCAGAAGAGGTTGAAAATTTTCCAGCATTTTTAATCTTGACGTAAAGGCGTCTGCAGTTGGAAAGTCTAAGGAAGCTGTTTTCCCAACTATTTCTGAAGCTAATTAATTCAAAATGAACAAATAAAAATCAAACTTTTAATGATGTATTACCAATTATTAAACATGACAATTTTTACAACTTTTGATGAGCAAGTAGACCAGAAATAAAAATGTGGATCTCTTTATCTAGACAAGCAATTTTTCTGTTTTATGGATAATTCAATTCTGTTTGTGTTTTCACTCAGTCAGATGTAGTGCACATGACATCAGAAATCCTCTAAAGCACAATCCTTCGATAGCTCAGCTGGTAGAGTGGAGGACTGTAGAGGAAATTGGTACAGAAATCCTTAGGTTGCTGGTTCAACTCCAGCTCAAAGGAAAGTTTTTCATATCATTTTAGAGGGCAATTTCTGACATATTAAATAGCCAGAAATATGCATGACTCATGCTGTTTATCTTTAATAGTCAGAGAAACTGTAACTTGTTTTCATTTCTGCTGCCTGTTAATCTTCCTGCATGCTGCTGAGCCTCTAGTAGGGCAATTATGGTTTCTGTGCTCTGTTGAAGTACAGTGCAGAGGCAGGTGATAGAGACACGAGTTCTGTTACTGGGGATACTTTCCATAGCTCTTTGCAACTCATTAAAATGGAAATGAGAACCTTTTCCACTTCTTGGAAAGTGGCCTACAGACATCACACATGGATTTATTGCATTGTTACCTATCCTGCTGGATTGGCATTTACAAATCTGCAAGTGGTCAGGGACGTGCCGTGATGATGCAAATCACATCATCAAACATTGCCCACCTCACTGATCACTGAGTGGTCTGGAGCGTGATGATGAAATTAGTGTCATCTTAGGCCATGCCAAACCCACTCAATGTCACCACCTGGTTAAATATGAAATACACAGAGAGTTAAGATACATTACAACAAAGCATGATATATTTGTTCTGCTGCTATGCTGAAACACTCAACGGAAAAGTCCCATGTGGTCTAGCAGTTAGGATTCCTGGTTTTCACCCAGGTGGCCTGGGTTCGACTCCCGGTATGGGAAGTTGAAGCTTTTTTGAATGGCAGCAACAGTACCACTTGTTTAATGCTCTGTTGATCTCAGCAACAAAATCCAGGAGAAACTGTGCTTTGGTTATGGAAATGGGATGTGGTCAAATCCACAGTATTTATATACCTCCCAACATTTCTGTATCCAAAATTAGGACAGAACTGGTCTGACCCCATATTTCAACATCCATCTTCCAAATTTCGAGTGGGACAACCCTATTTTATATGTAACACATCCTTCATGTGAAAAAAAACAAAACTCTTGAACTTGTGGATCAATGGGTTTCCAGGGAAGGTTCACAACTTTTTAATGGTGCAGTAGGGATGTTCTGAATGAAACTAGACTACGCCAATGCTTACAAACCAATAATGTCTGCTTCTGTGCCCAGAATTTCTCCGCTTTCCTTAATCAGCATACAAAGGACAGGTTTAAGAGACCACGGATGGGAACTGAAATACAATATTACTTCTGAAATCCCATGGATCTGAACCCATAGAAGATGCATTGTAAAAACAGAGAGTACTGTGAGAAATAGTGGTGGCAGCGTGGACCATTGACTAGAAATCCATTTTTGTCTCACTGGGCAAAAGTTTGACAATTTGTCACCACAATTTCTGGAATTTTCATCAATTAAAAAAGTCAAGCTAAATTGGAGAACGCAGAAGAGGTTGAAAATTTTCCAGCATTTTTAATCTTGACGTAAAGGCGTCTGCAGTTGGAAAATCTAAGGAAGCTGTTTTCCCAACTATTTCTGAAGCTAATTAATTCAAAATGAACAAATAAAAATCAAACTTTTAATGATGTATTACCAATTATTAAATATGACAATTTTTACAACTTTTGATGAGCAAGTAGACCAGAAATAAAAATGTGGATCTCTTTATCTAGACAAGCAATTTTTCTGTTTTATGGATATTTCAATTCTGTTTGTGTTTTCACTCAGTCAGATGTAGTGCACATGACATCAGAAATCCTCTAAAGCACAATCCTTCGATAGCTCAGCTGGTAGAGCGGAGGACTGTAGAGGAAATTGGTACAGAAATCCTTAGGTCGCTGGTTCAATTCCGGCTCAAAGGAAAGTTTTTCATATCAGTTTAGAGGGCAATTTCTGACATATTAAATACCCAGAAATATGCATGACTCATGCTGTTTATCTTTAATAGTCAGAGAAACTGTAACTTGTTTTCATTTCTGCTGCCTGTTAATCTTCCTGCATGCTGCTGAGCCTCTAGTAGGGCAATTATGGTTTCTGTGCTCTGTTGAAGTACAGTGCAGAGGCAGGTGATAGAGACACGAGTTCTGTTACTGGGGATACTTTCCATAGCTCTTTGCAACTCATTAAAATGGAAATGAGAACCTTTCCCACTTCTTGGAAAGTGGCCTACAGACATCACACATGGATTTATTGCATTGTTACCTATCCTGCTGGATTGGCATTTACAAATCTGCAAGTGGTCAGGGACGTGCCGTGATGATGCAAATCACATCATCAAACATTGCCCACCTCACTGATCACTGAGTGGTCTGGAGCGTGATGATGAAATTAGTGTCATCTTAGGCCATGCCAAACCCACTCCATGTCACCACCTGGTTAAATATGAAATACACAGAGAGTTAAGATACATTACAGCAAAGCATGATATATTTGTTCTGCTGCTATGCTGAAACACTCAACAGAAAAGTCCCATATGGTCTAGCAGTTAGGATTCCTGGTTTTCACCCAGGTGGCCCGGGTTCAACTCCCGGTATGGGAAGTTGAAGCTTTTTTGAATGGCAGCAACAGTACCACTTGTTTAATGCTCTGTTGATCTCAGCAACAAAATCCAGGAGAAACTGTGCTTTGGTTATGGAAATGGGATGTGGTCAAATCCACAGTATTTATATACCTCCCAACATTTCTGTATCCAAAATTAGGACAGAACTGGTCTGACCCCATATTTCAACATCCATCTTCCAAATTTCGAGTGGGACAACCCTATTTTATATGTAACACATCCTTCATGTGAAAAAAAACAAAACTCTTGAACTTGTGGATCAATGGGTTTCCAGGGAAGGTTCACAACTTTTTAATGGTGCAGTAGGGATGTTCTGAATGAAACTAGACTACGCCAATGCTTACAAACCAATAATGTCTGCTTCTGTGCCCAGAATTTCTCCGCTTTCCTTAATCAGCATACAAAGGACAGGTTTAAGAGACCACGGATGGGAACTGAAATACAATATTACTTCTGAAATCCCATGGATCTGAACCCATAGAAGATGCATTGTAAAAACAGAGAGTACTGTGAGAAATAGTGGTGGCAGCGTGGACCATTGACTAGAAATCCATTTTTGTCTCACTGGGCAAAAGTTTGACAATTTGTCACCACAATTTCTGGAATTTTCATCAATTAAAAAAGTCAAGCTAAATTGGAGAACGCAGAAGAGGTTGAAAATTTTCCAGCATTTTTAATCTTGACGTAAAGGCGTCTGCAGTTGGAAAATCTAAGGAAGCTGTTTTCCCAACTATTTCTGAAGCTAATTAATTCAAAATGAACAAATAAAAATCAAACTTTTAATGATGTATTACCAATTATTAAATATGACAATTTTTACAACTTTTGATGAGCAAGTAGACCAGAAATAAAAATGTGGATCTCTTTATCTAGACAAGCAATTTTTCTGTTTTATGGATATTTCAATTCTGTTTGTGTTTTCACTCAGTCAGATGTAGTGCACATGACATCAGAAATCCTCTAAAGCATAATCCTTCGATAGCTCAGCTGGTAGAGCGGAGGACTGTAGAGGAAATTGGTACAGAAATCCTTAGGTCGCTGGTTCAATTCCGGCTCAAAGGAAAGTTTTTCATATCAGTTTAGAGGGCAATTTCTGACATATTAAATACCCAGAAATATGCATGACTCATGCTGTTTATCTTTAATAGTCAGAGAAACTGTAACTTGTTTTCATTTCTGCTGCCTGTTAATCTTCCTGCATGCTGCTGAGCCTCTAGTAGGGCAATTATGGTTTCTGTGCTCTGTTGAAGTACAGTGCAGAGGCAGGTGATAGAGACACGAGTTCTGTTACTGGGGATACTTTCCATAGCTCTTTGCAACTCATTAAAATGGAAATGAGAACCTTTCCCACTTCTTGGAAAGTGGCCTACAGACATCACACATGGATTTATTGCATTGTTACCTATCCTGCTGGATTGGCATTTACAAATCTGCAAGTGGTCAGGGACGTGCCGTGATGATGCAAATCACATCATCAAACATTGCCCACCTCACTGATCACTGAGTGGTCTGGAGCGTGATGATGAAATTAGTGTCATCTTAGGCCATGCCAAACCCACTCCATGTCACCACCTGGTTAAATATGAAATACACAGAGAGTTAAGATACATTACAGCAAAGCATGATATATTTGTTCTGCTGCTATGCTGAAACACTCAACAGAAAAGTCCCATATGGTCTAGCAGTTAGGATTCCTGGTTTTCACCCAGGTGGCCCGGGTTCAACTCCCGGTATGGGAAGTTGAAGCTTTTTTGAATGGCAGCAACAGTACCACTTGTTTAATGCTCTGTTGATCTCAGCAACAAAATCCAGGAGAAACTGTGCTTTGGTTATGGAAATGGGATGTGGTCAAATCCACAGTATTTATATACCTCCCAACATTTCTGTATCCAAAATTAGGACAGAACTGGTCTGACCCCATATTTCAACATCCATCTTCCAAATTTCGAGTGGGACAACCGTATTTTATATGTAACACATCCTTCATGTGAAAAAAAAGAACTCTTGAACTTGTGTATCAATGGGTTTCCAGGGAGAGTTCACAACTTTTTAATGGTGCAGTAGGGATGTTCTGAATGAAACTAGACTACGCCAATGCTTACAAACCAATAATGTCTGCTTCTGTGCCCAGAATTTCTCCGCTTTCCTTAATCAGCATACAAAGGACAGGTTTAAGAGACCACGGATGGGAACTGAAATACAATATTACTTCTGAAATCCCATGGATCTGAACCTATAGAAGATGCATTGTAAAAACAGAGAGTACTGTGAGAAATAGTGGTGGCAGCGTGGACCATTGACTAGAAATCCATTTTTGTCTCACTGGGCAAAAGTTTGACAATTTGTCACCACAATTTCTGGAATTTTCATCAATTAAAAAAGTCAAGCTAAATTGGAGAACGCAGAAGAGGTTGAAAATTTTCCAGCATTTTTAATCTTGACGTAAAGGCGTCTGCAGTTGGAAAGTCTAAGGAAGCTGTTTTCCCAACTATTTCTGAAGCTAATTAATTCAAAATGAACAAATAAAAATCAAACTTTTAATGATGTATTACCAATTATTAAACATGACAATTTTTACAACTTTTGATGAGCAAGTAGACCAGAAATAAAAATGTGGATCTCTTTATCTAGACAAGCAATTTTTCTGTTTTATGGATAATTCAATTCTGTTTGTGTTTTCACTCAGTCAGATGTAGTGCACATGACATCAGAAGTCCTCTAAAGCACAATCCTTCGATAGCTCAGCTGGTAGAGCGGAGGACTGTAGAGGAAATTGGTACAGAGATCCTTAGGTCGCTGGTTCAACTCCGGCTCGAAGGAAAGTTTTTCATATCATTTTAGAGGGCAATTTCTGACATATTAAATACCCAGAAATATGCATGACTCATGCTGTTTATCTTTAATAGTCAGAGAAACTGTAACTTGTTTTCATTTCTGCTGCCTGTTAATCATCCTGCATGCTGCTGAGCCTCTAGTAGGGCAATTATGGTTTCTGTGCTCTGTTGAAGTACAGTGCAGAGGCAGGTGATAGAGACACGAGTTCTGTTACTGGGGATACTTTCCATAGCTCTTTGCAACTCATTAAAATGGAAATGAGAACCTTTTCCACTTCTTGGAAAGTGGCCTACAGACATCACACATGGATTTATTGCATTGTTACCTATCCTGCTGGATTGGCATTTACAAATCTGCAAGTGGTCAGGGACGTGCCGTGATGATGCAAATCACATCATCAAACATTGCCCACCTCACTGATCACTGAGTGGTCTGGAGCGTGATGATGAAATTAGTGTCATCTTAGGCCATGCCAAACCCACTCAATGTCACCACCTGGTTAAATATGAAATACACAGAGAGTTAAGATACATTACAGCAAAGCATGATATATTTGTTCTGCTGCTATGCTGAAACACTCAACGGAAAAGTCCCATGTGGTCTAGCAGTTAGGATTCCTGGTTTTCACCCAGGTGGCCTGGGTTCGACTCCCGGTATGGGAAGTTGAAGCTTTTTTGAATGGCAGCAACAGTACCACTTGTTTAATGCTCTGTTGATCTCAGCAACAAAATCCAGGAGAAACTGTGCTTTGGTTATGGAAATGGGATGTGGTCAAATCCACAGTATTTATATACCTCCCAACATTTCTGTATCCAAAATTAGGACAGAACTGGTCTGACCCCATATTTCAACATCCATCTTCCAAATTTCGAGTGGGACAACCCTATTTTATATGTAACACATCCTTCATGTGAAAAAAAAAAAAACTCTTGAACTTGTGGATCAATGGGTTTCCAGGGAAGGTTCACAACTTTTTAATGGTGCAGTAGGGATGTTCTGAATGAAACTAGACAACGCCATTGCTTACAAACCAATAATGTCTGCTTCTGTGCCCAGAATTTCTCCGCTTTCCTTAATCAGCATACAAAGGACAGGTTTAAGAGACCACGGATGGGAACTGAAATACAATATTACTTCTGAAATCCCATGGATCTGAACCCATAGAAGATGCATTGTAAAAACAGAGAGTACTGTGAGAAATAGTGGTGGCAGCGTGGACCATTGACTAGAAATCCATTTTTGTCTCACTGGGCAAAAGTTTGACAATTTGTCACCACAATTTCTGGAATTTTCATCAATTAAAAAAGTCAAGCTAAATTGGAGAACGCAGAAGAGGTTGAAAATATTCCAGCATTTTTAATCTTGACGTAAAGGCGTCTGCAGTTGGAAAATCTAAGGAAGCTGTTTTCCCAACTATTTCTGAAGCTAATTAATTCAAAATGAACAAATAAAAATCAAACTTTTAATGATGTATTACCAATTATTAAATATGACAATTTTTACAACTTTTGATGAGCAAGTAGACCAGAAATAAAATTGTGGATCTATTTATCTAGACAAGCAATTTTTCTGTTTTATGGATATTTCAATTCTGTTTGTGTTTTCACTCAGTCAGATGTAGTGCACATGACATCAGAAATCCTCTAAAGCACAATCCTTCGATAGCTCAGCTGGTAGAGCGGAGGACTGTAGAGGAAATTGGTACAGAAATCCTTAGGTCGCTGGTTCAATTCCGGCTCGAAGGAAAGTTTTTCATATAAGTTTAGAGGGCAATTTCTGACATATTAAATACCCAGAAATATGCATGACTCATGCTGTTTATCTTTAATAGTCAGAGAAACTGTAACTTGTTTTCATTTCTGCTGCCTGTTAATCTTACTGCATGCTGCTGAGCCTCTAGTAGGGCAATTATGGTTTCTGTGCTCTGTTGAAGTACAGTGCAGAGGCAGGTGATAGAGACACGAGTTCTGTTACTGGGGATACTTTCCATAGCTCTTTGCAACTCATTAAAATGGAAATGAGAACCTTTCCCACTTCTTGGAAAGTGGCCTACAGACATCACACATGGATTTATTGCATTGTTACCTATCCTGCTGGATTGGCATTTACAAATCTGCAAGTGGTCAGGGACGTGCCGTGATGATGCAAATCACATCATCAAACATTGCCCACCTCACTGATCACTGAGTGGTCTGGAGCGTGATGATGAAATTAGTGTCATCTTAGGCCATGCCAAACCCACTCCATGTCACCACCTGGTTAAATATGAAATACACAGAGAGTTAAGATACATTACAGCAAAGCATGATATATTTGTTCTGCTGCTATGCTGAAACACTCAACAGAAAAGTCCCATATGGTCTAGCAGTTAGGATTCCTGGTTTTCAGCCAGGCGGCCCGGGTTCGACTCCCGGTATGGGAAGTTGAAGCTTTTTTGAATGGCAGCAACAGTACCACTTGTTTAATGCTCTGTTGATCTCAGCAACAAAATCCAGGAGAAACTGTGCTTTGGTTATGGAAATGGGATGTGGTGAAATCCACAGTATTTATATACCTCCCAACATTTCTGTATCCAAAATTAGGACAGAACTGGTCTGACCCCATATTTCAACATCCATCTTCCAAATTTCGAGTGGGACAACCCTATTTTATATGTAACACATCCTTCATGTGAAAAAAAAGAACTCTTGAACTTGTGGATCAATGGGTTTCCAGGGAGAGTTCACAACTTTTTAATGGTGCAGTAGGGATGTTCTGAATGAAACTAGACTACGCCAATGCTTACAAACCAATAATGTCTGCTTCTGTGCCCAGAATTTCTCCTCTTTCCTTAATCAGCATATAAAAGACAGGTTTAAGAGACTACGGATGTGAACTGAAATACAATATTACTTCTGAAATCCCATGGATCTGAACACATAGAAGATGCAATGTAAAAACAGAGAGTACTGTGAGAAATAGTGGTGGCAGCGTGGACCATTGACTAGAAATCCATTTTTGTCTCACTGGGCAAATGTTTGACAATTTGTCACCACAATTTCTGGAATTTTCATCAATTAAAAAAGTCAAGCTAAATTGGAGAATGCAGAAGAGGTTGAAAATTTTCCAGCATTTTTAATCTTGACGTAAAGTCGTCTGCAGTTGGAAAGTCTAAGGAAGCTGTTTTCCCAACTATTTCTGAAGCTAATTAATTCAAAATGAACAAATAAAAATCAAACTTTTAATGATGTATTACCAATTATTAAACATGACAATTTTTACAACTTTTGATGAGCAAGTAGACCAGAAATAAAAATGTGGATCTCTTTATCTAGAGAAGCAATTTTTCTGTTTTATGGATAATTCAATTCTGTTTGTGTTTTCACTCAGTCAGATGTAGTGCACATGACATCAGAAGTCCTCTAAAGCACAATCCTTCGATAGCTCAGCTGGTAGAGCAGAGGTCTGTAGAGGAAATTGGTACAGAAATCCTTAGGTCGCTGGTTCAACTCCGGCTCGAAGGAAAGTTTTTCATATCATTTTAGAGGGCAATTTCTGACATATTAAATAGCCAGAAATATGCATGACTCATGCTGTTTATCTTTAATAGTCAGAGAAACTGTAACTTGTTTTCATTTCTGCTGCCTGTTAATCATCCTGCATGCTGCTGAGCCTCTAGTAGGGCAATTATGGTTTCTGTGCTCTGTTGAAGTACAGTGCAGAGGCAGGTGATAGAGACACGAGTTCTGTTACTGGGGATACTTTCCATAGCTCTTTGCAACTCATTAAAATGGAAATGAGAACCTTTTCCACTTCTTGGAAAGTGGCCTACAGACATCACACATGGATTTATTGCATTGTTACCTATCCTGCTGGATTGGCATTTACAAATCTGCAAGTGGTCAGGGACGTGCCGTGATGATGCAAATCACATCATCAAACATTGCCCACCTCACTGATCACTGAGTGGTCTGGAGCGTGATGATGAAATTAGTGTCATCTTAGGCCATGCCAAACCCACTCAATATCACCACCTGGTTAAATATGAAATACACAGAGAGTTAAGATACATTACAGCAAAGCATGATATATTTGTTCTGCTGCTATGCTGAAACACTCAACGGAAAAGTCCCATATGGTCTAGCAGTTAGGATTCCTGGTTTTCACCCAGGTGGCCCGGGTTCGACTCCCGGTATGGGAAGTTGAAGCTTTTTTGAATGGCAGCAACAGTACCACTTGTTTAATGCTCTGTTGATTTCAGCAACAAAATCCAGGAGAAACTGTGCTTTGGTTATGGAAATGGGATGTGGTCAAATCCACAGTATTTATATACCTCCCAACATTTCTGTATCCAAAATTAGGACAGAACTGGTCTGACCCCATATTTCAACATCCATCTTCCAAATTTCGAGTGGGACAACCCTATTTTATATGTAACACATCCTTCATGTGAAAAAAAAAAAAACTCTTGAACTTGTGGATCAATGGGTTTCCAAGGAAGGTTCACAACTTTTTAATGGTGCAGTAGGGATGTTCTGAATGAAACTAGACTACGCCAATGCTTACAAACCAATAATGTCTGCTTCTGTGCCCAGAATTTCTCCGCTTTCCTTAATCAGCATACAAAGGACAGGTTTAAGAGACCACGGATGGGAACTGAAATACAATATTACTTCTGAAATCCCATGGATCTGAACCCATAGAAGATGCATTGTAAAAACAGAGAGTACTGTGAGAAATAGTGGTGGCAGCGTGGACCATTGACTAGAAATCCATTTTTGTCTCACTGGGCAAAAGTTTGACAATTTGTCACCACAATTTCTGGAATTTTCATCAATTAAAAAAGTCAAGCTAAATTGGAGAACGCAGAAGAGGTTGAAAATTTTCCAGCATTTTTAATCTTGACGTAAAGGCGTCTGCAGTTGGAAAATCTAAGGAAGCTGTTTTCCCAACTATTTCTGAAGCTAATTAATTCAAAATGAACAAATAAAAATCAAACTTTTAATGATGTATTACCAATTATTAAATATGACAATTTTTACAACTTTTGATGAGCAAGTAGACCAGAAATAAAAATGTGGATCTCTTTATCTAGACAAGCAATTTTTCTGTTTTATGGATATTTCAATTCTGTTTGTGTTTTCACTCAGTCAGATGTAGTGCACATGACATCAGAAATCCTCTAAAGCACAATCCTTCGATAGCTCAGCTGGTAGAGCGGAGGACTGTAGAGGAAATTGGTACAGAAATCCTTAGGTCGCTGGTTCAATTCCGGCTCGAAGGAAAGTTTTTCATATCAGTTTAGAGGGCAATTTCTGACATATTAAATACCCAGAAATATGCATGACTCATGCTGTTTATCTTTAATAGTCAGAGAAACTGTAACTTGTTTTCATTTCTGCTGCCTGTTAATCTTCCTGCATGCTGCTGAGCCTCTAGTAGGGCAATTATGGTTTCTGTGCTCTGTTGAAGTACAGTGCAAAGGCAGGTGATAGAGACACGAGTTCTGTTACTGGGGATACTTTCCATAGCTCTTTGCAACTCATTAAAATGGAAATGAGAACCTTTTCCACTTCTTGGAAAGTGGCCTACAGACATCACACATGGATTTATTGCATTGTTACCTATCCTGCTGGATTGGCATTTACAAATCTGCAAGTGGTCAGGGACGTGCCGTGATGATGCAAATCACATCATCAAACATTGCCCACCTCACTGATCACTGAGTGGTCTGGAGCGTGATGATGAAATTAGTGTCATCTTAGGCCATGCCAAACCCACTCCATGTCACCACCTGGTTAAATATGAAATACACAGAGAGTTAAGATACATTACAGCAAAGCATGATATATTTGTTCTGCTGCTATGCTGAAACACTCAACAGAAAAGTCCCATATGGTCTAGCAGTTAGGATTCCTGGTTTTCACCCAGGTGGCCTGGGTTCGACTCCCGGTATGGGAAGTTGAAGCTTTTTTGAATGGCAGCAACAGTACCACTTGTTTAATGCTCTGTTGATCTCAGCAACAAAATCCAGGAGAAACTGTGCTTTGCTTACGGAAATGGGATGTGGTGAAATCCACAGTATTTATATACCTCCCAACATTTCTGTATCCAAAATTAGGACAGAACTGGTCTGACCCCATATTTCAACATCCATCTTCCAAATTTCGAGTGGGACAACCCTATTTTATATGTAACACATCCTTCATGTGAAAAAAAAAAAAACTCTTGAACTTGTGGATCAATGGGTTTCCAGGGAAGGTTCACAACTTTTTAATGGTGCAGTAGGGATGTTCTGAATGAAACTAGACTACGCCAATGCTTACAAACCAATAATGTCTGCTTCTGTGCCCAGAATTTCTCCGCTTTCCTTAATCAGCATACAAAGGACAGGTTTAAGAGACCACGGATGGGAACTGAAATACAATATTACTTCTGAAATCCCATGGATCTGAACCCATAGAAGATGCATTGTAAAAACAGAGAGTACTGTGAGAAATAGTGGTGGCAGCGTGGACCATTGACTAGAAATCCATTTTTGTCTCACTGGGCAAAAGTTTGACAATTTGTCACCACAATTTCTGGAATTTTCATCAATTAAAAAAGTCAAGCTAAATTGGAGAACGCAGAAGAGGTTGAAAATTTTCCAGCATTTTTAATCTTGACGTAAAGGCGTCTGCAGTTGGAAAATCTAAGGAAGCTGTTTTCCCAACTATTTCTGAAGCTAATTAATTCAAAATGAACAAATAAAAATCAAACTTTTAATGATATATTACCAATTATTAAATATGACAATTTTTACAACTTTTGATGAGCAAGTAGACCAGAAATAAAAATGTGGATCTCTTTATCTAGACAAGCAATTTTTTTGTTTTATGGATATTTCAATTCTGTTTGTGTTTTCACTCAGTCAGATGTAGTGCACATGACATCAGAAATCCTCTAAAGCACAATCCTTCGATAGCTCAGCTGGTAGAGCGGAGGACTGTAGAGGAAATTGGTACAGAAATCCTTAGGTCGCTGGTTCAATTCCGGCTCGAAGGAAAGTTTTTCATATCAGTTTAGAGGGCAATTTCTGACATATTAAATACCCAGAAATATGCTTACTCATGCTGTTTATCTTTAATAGTCAGAGAAACTGTAACTTGTTTTCATTTCTGCTGCCTGTTAAACTTCCTGCATGCTGCTGAGCCTCTAGTAGGGCAATTATGGTTTCTGTGCTCTGTTGAAGTACAGTGCAGAGGCAGGTGATAGAGACACGAGTTCTGTTACTGGGGATACTTTCCATAGCTCTTTGCAACTCATTAAAATGGAAATGAGAACCTTTTCCACTTCTTGGAAAGTGGCCTACAGACATCACACATGGATTTATTGCATTGTTACCTATCCTGCTGGATTGGCATTTACAAATCTGCAAGTGGTCAGGGACGTGCCGTGATGATGCAAATCACATCATCAAACATTGCCCACCTCACTGATCACTGAGTGGTCTGGAGCGTGATGATGAAATTAGTGTCATCTTAGGCCATGCCAAACCCACTCCATGTCACCACCTGGTTAAATATGAAATACACAGAGAGTTAAGATACATTACAGCAAAGCATGATATATTTGTTCTGCTGCTATGCTGAAACACTCAACAGAAAAGTCCCATATGGTCTAGCAGTTAGGATTCCTGGTTTTCACCCAGGTGGCCCGGGTTCGACTCCCGGTATGGGAAGTTGAAGCTTTTTTGAATGGCAGCAACAGTGCCACTTGTTTAATGCTCTGTTGATCTCAGCAACAAAATCCAGGAGAAACTGTGCGTTGCTTATGGAAATGGGATGTGGTCAAATCCACAGTATTTATATACCTCCCAACATTTCTGTATCCAAAATTAGGACAGAACTGGTCTGACCCCATATTTCAACATCCATCTTCCAAATTTCGAGTGGGACAACCGTATTTTATATGTAACACATCCTTCATGTGAAAAAAAAGAACTCTTGAACTTGTGTATCAATGGGTTTCCAGGGAGAGTTCACAACTTTTTAATGGTGCAGTAGGGATGTTCTGAATGAAACTAGACTACGACAATGCTTACAAACCAATAATGTCTGCTTCTGTGCCCAGAATTTCTCCGCTTTCCTTAATCAGCATACAAAGGACAGGTTTAAGAGACCACGGATGGGAACTGAAATACAATATTACTTCTGAAATCCCATGGATCTGAACCCATAGAAGATGCATTGTAAAAACAGAGAGTACTGTGAGAAATAGTGGTGGCAGCGTGGACCATTGACTAGAAATCCATTTTTGTCTCACTGGGCAAAAGTTTGACAATTTCTCACCACAATTTCTGGAATTTTCATCAATTAAAAAAGTCAAGCTAAATTGGAGAACGCAGAAGAGGTTGAAAATTTTCCAGCATTTTTAATCTTGACGTAAAGGCGTCTGCAGTTGGAAAATCTAAGGAAGCTGTTTTCCAAACTATTTCTGAAGCTAATTAATTCAAAATGAACAAATAAAAATCAAACTTTTAATGATGTATTACCAATTATTAAATATGACAATTTTTACAACTTTTGATGAGCAAGTAGACCAGAAATAAAAATGTGGATCTCTTTATCTAGACAAGCAATTTTTCTGTTTTATGGATATTTCAATTCTGTTTGTGTTTTCACTCAGTCAGATGTAGTGCACATGACATCAGAAATCCTCTAAAGCACAATCCTTCGATAGCTCAGCTGGTAGAGCGGAGGACTGTAGAGGAAATTGGTACAGAAATCCTTAGGTCGCTGGTTCAACTCCAGCTCGAAGGAAAGTTTTTCATATCATTTTAGAGGGCAATTTCTGACATATTAAATAGCCAGAAATATGCATGACTCATGCTGTTTATCTTTAATAGTCAGAGAAACTGTAACTTGTTTTCATTTCTGCTGCCTGTTAATCATCCTGCATGCTGCTGAGCCTCTAGTAGGGCAATTATGGTTTCTGTGCTCTGTTGAAGTACAGTGCAGAGGCAGGTGATAGAGACAGGAGTTCTGTTACTGGGGATACTTTCCATTGCAACTCATTAAAATGGAAATGAGAACCTTTTCCACTTCTTGGAAAGTGGCCTACAGACATCACATATGGATTTATTGCATTGTTACCTATCCTGCTGGATTGGCATTTACAAATCTGCAAGTGGTCAGGGACGTGCCGTGATGATGCAAATCACATCATCAAACATTGCCCACCTCACTGATCACTGAGTGGTCTGGAGCGTGATGATGAAATTAGTGTCATCTTAGGCCATGCCAAACCCACTCCATGTCACCACCTGGTTAAATATGAAATACACAGAGAGTTAAGATACATTACAGCAAAGCATGATATATTTGTTCTGCTGCTATGCTGAAACACTCAACGGAAAAGTCCCATATGGTCTAGCGGTTAGGATTTCTGGTTTTCCCCCAGGCCGCCAGGGTTCGACTCCTTGTATGGGAAATTGAAGCTTTTTTGAATGGCAGCAACAGTACCACTTGTTTAATGCTCTGTTGATCTCAGCAACAAAATCCAGGAGAAACTGTGCTTTGGTTATGGAAATGGGATGTGGTCAAATCCACAGTATTTATATACCTCCCAACATTTCTGTATCCAAAATTAGGACAGAACTGGTCTGACCCCATATTTCAACATCCATCTTCCAAATTTCGAGTGGGACAACCCTATTTTATATGTAACACATCCTTCATGTGAAAAAAAAGAACTCTTGAACTTGTGGATCAATGGGTTTCCAGGGAGAGTTCACAACTTTTTAATGGTGCAGTAGGGATGTTCTGAATGAAACTAGACTACGCCAATGCTTACAAACCAATAATGTCTGCTTCTGTGCCCAGAATTTCTCCGCTTTCCTTAATCAGCATACAAAGGACAGGTTTAAGACACCACGGATGGGAACTGAAATACAATATTACTTCTGAAATCCCATGGATCTGAACCCATAGAAGATGCATTGTAAAAACAGAGAGTACTGTGAGAAATAGTGGTGGCAGCGTGGACCATTGACTAGAAATCCATTTTTGTCTCACTGGGCAAAAGTTTGACAATTTGTCACCACAATTTCTGGAATTTTCATCAATTAAAAAAGTCAAGCTAAATTGGAGAACGCAGAAGAGGTTGAACATTTTCCAACATTTTTAATCTTGACGTAAAGGCGTCTGCAGTTGGAAAATCTAAGGAAGCTGTTTTCCCAACTATTTCTGAAGCTAATTAATTCAAAATGAACAAATAAAAATCAAACTTTTAATGATGTATTACCAATTATTAAATATGACAATTTTTACAACTTTTGATGAGCAAGTAGACCAGAAATAAAAATGTGGATCTCTTTATCTAGACAAGCAATTTTTCTGTTTTATGGATATTTCAATTCTGTTTGTGTTTTCACTCAGTCAGATGTAGTGCACATGACATCAGAAATTCTTTAAAGCACAATCCTTCGATAGCTCAGCTGGTAGAGTGGAGGACTGTAGAGGAAATTGGTACAGAAATCCTTAGGTCGCTGGTTCAACTCCGGCTCAAAGGAAAGTTTTTCATATCATTTTAGAGGGCAATTTCTGACATATTAAATACCCAGAAATATGCATGACTCATGCTGTTTATCTTTAATAGTCAGAGAAACTGTAACTTGTTTTCATTTCTGCTGCCTGTTAATCATCCTGCATGCTGCTGAGCCTCTAGTAGGGCAATTATGGTTTCTGTGCTCTGTTGAAGTACAGTGCAGAGGCAGGTGATAGAGACAGGAGTTCTGTTACTGGGGATACTTTCCATTGCAACTCATTAAAATGGAAATGAGAACCTTTTCCACTTCTTGGAAAGTGGCCTACAGACATCACATATGGATTTATTGCATTGTTACCTATCCTGCTGGATTGGCATTTACAAATCTGCAAGTGGTCAGGGACGTGCCGTGATGATGCAAATCACATCATCAAACAATGCCCACCTCACTGATCACTGAGTGGTCTGGAGCGTGATGATGAAATTAGTGTCATCTTAGGCCATGCCAAACCCACTCCATGTCACCACCTGGTTAAATATGAAATACACAGAGAGTTAAGATACATTACAGCAAAGCATGATATATTTGTTCTGCTGCTATGCTGAAACACTCAACGGAAAAGTCCCATATGGTCTAGCGGTTAGGATTTCTGGTTTTCCCCCAGGCCGCCAGGGTTCGACTCCTTGTATGGGAAATTGAAGCTTTTTTGAATGGCAGCAACAGTACCACTTGTTTAATGCTCTGTTGATCTCAGCAACAAAATCCAGGAGAAACTGTGCTTTGGTTATGGAAATGGGATGTGGTCAAATCCACAGTATTTATATACCTCCCAACATTTCTGTATCCAAAATTAGGACAGAACTGGTCTGACCCCATATTTCAACATCCATCTTCCAAATTTCGAGTGGGACAACCCTATTTTATATGTAACACATCCTTCATGTGAAAAAAAAGAACTCTTGAACTTGTGGATCAATGGGTTTCCAGGGAGAGTTCACAACTTTTTAATGGTGCAGTAGGGATGTTCTGAATGAAACTAGACTACGCCAATGCTTACAAACAAATAATGTCTGCTTCTGTGCCCAGAATTTCTCCGCTTTCCTTAATCAGCATACAAAGGACAGGTTTAAGACACCACGGATGGGAACTGAAATACAATATTACTTCTGAAATCCCATGGATCTGAACCCATAGAAGATGCATTGTAAAAACAGAGAGTACTGTGAGAAATAGTGGTGGCAGCGTGGACCATTGACTAGAAATCCATTTTTGTCTCACTGGGCAAAAGTTTGACAATTTGTCACCACAATTTCTGGAATTTTCATCAATTAAAAAAGTCAAGCTAAATTGGAGAACGCAGAAGAGGTTGAACATTTTCCAACATTTTTAATCTTGACGTAAAGGCGTCTGCAGTTGGAAAATCTAAGGAAGCTGTTTTCCCAACTATTTCTGAAGCTAATTAATTCAAAATGAACAAATAAAAATCAAACTTTTAATGATGTATTACCAATTATTAAATATGACAATTTTTACAACTTTTGATGAGCAAGTAGACCAGAAATAAAAATGTGGATCTCTTTATCTAGACAAGCAATTTTTCTGTTTTATGGATATTTCAATTCTGTTTGTGTTTTCACTCAGTCAGATGTAGTGCACATGACATCAGAAATTCTTTAAAGCACAATCCTTCAATAGCTCAGCTGGTAGAGCGGAGGACTGTAGAGGAAATTGGTACAGAAATCCTTAGGTCGCTGGTTCAACTCCGGCTCAAAGGAAAGTTTTTCATATCATTTTAGAGGGCAATTTCTGACATATTAAATACCCAGAAATATGCATGACTCATGCTGTTTATCTTTAATAGTCAGAGAAACTGTAACTTGTTTTCATTTCTGCTGCCTGTTAATCATCCTGCATGCTGCTGAGCCTCTAGTAGGGCAATTATGGTTTCTGTGCTCTGTTGAAGTACAGTGCAGAGGCAGGTGATAGAGACACGAGTTCTGTTACTGGGGATACTTTCCATAGCTCTTTGCAACTCATTAAAATGGAAATGAGAACCTTTTCCACTTCTTGGAAAGTGGCCTACAGACATCACACATGGATTTATTGCATTGTTACCAATCCTGCTGGATTGGCATTTACAAATCTGCAAGTGGTCAGGGACGTGCCGTGTTGATGCAAATCACATCATCAAACATTGCCCACCTCACTGATCACTGAGTGGTCTGGAGCGTGATGATGAAATTAGTGTCATCTTAGGCCATGCCAAACCCACTCCATGTCACCACCTGGTTAAATATGAAATACACAGAGAGTTAAGATACATTACAGCAAAGCATGATATATTTGTTCTGCTGCTATGCTGAAACAGTCAACGGAAAAGTCCCATATGGTCTAGCGGTTAAGATTCCTGGTTTTCACCCAGGCGGCCTGGGTTCGACTCCCGGTATGGGAAGTTGAAGCTTTTTTGAATGGCAGCAACAGTACCACTTGTTTAATGCTCTGTTGATCTCAGCAACAAAATCCAAGAGAAACTGTGCTTTGGTTATGGAAATGGGATGTGGTCAAATCCACAGTATTTATATACCTCCCAACATTTCTGTATCCAAAATTAGGACAGAACTGGTCTGACCCCATATTTCAACATCCATCTTCCAAATTTATAGTGGGACAACCCTATTTTATATGTAACACATCCTTCATGTGAAAAAAAAGAACTCTTGAACTTGTGGATCAATGGGTTTCCAGGGAGAGTTCACAACTTTTTAATGGTGCAGTAGGGATGTTCTGAATGAAACTAGACTACGCAAATGCTTACAAACCAATAATGTCTGCTTCTGTGCCCAGAATTTCTCCGCTTTCCTTAATCAGCATACAAAGGACAGGTTTAAGAGACCACGGATGGGAACTGAAATACAATATTACTTCTGAAATCCCATGGATCTGAACCCATAGAAGATGCATTGTAAAAACAGAGAGTACTGTGAGAAATAGTGGTGGCAGCGTGGACATTGACTAGAAATCCATTTTTGTCTCACTGGGCAAAAGTTTGACAATTTGTCACCACAATTTCTGGAATTTTCATCAATTAAAAAAGTCAAGCTAAATTGGAGAACGCAGAAGAGGTTGAACATTTTCCAGCATTTTTAATCTTGACGTAAAGGCGTCTGCAGTTGTAAAATCTAAGGAAGCTGTTTTCCCAACTATTTCTGAAGCTAATTAATTCAAAATGAACAAATAAAAATCAAACTTTTAATGATGTATTACCAATTATTAAATATGACAATTTTTACAACTTTTGATGAGCAAGTAGACCAGAAATAAAAATGTGGATCTCTTTATCTAGACAAGCAATTTTTCTGTTTTATGGATAATTCAATTCTGTTTGTGTTTTCACTCAGTCAGATGTAGTGCACATGACATCAGAAGTCTCTAAAGCACAATCCTTCGATAGCTCAGCTGGTAGAGCGGAGGACTGTAGAGGAAATTGGTACAGAAATCCTTAGGTCGCTGGTTCAACTCCAGCTCGAAGGAAAGTTTTTCATATCATTTTAGAGGGCAATTTCTGACATATTAAATACCAAGAAATATGCATGACTCATGCTGTTTATCTTTAATAGTCAGAGAAACTGTAACTTGTTTTCATTTCTGCTGCCTGTTAATCATCCTGCATGCTGCTGAGCCTCTAGTAGGGCAATTATGGTTTCTGTGCTCTGTTGAAGTACAGTGCAGAGGCAGGTGATAGAGACACGAGTTCTGTTACTGGGGATACTTTCCATAGCTCTTTGCAACTCATTAAAATGGAAATGAGAACCTTTTCCACTTCTTGGAAAGTGGCCTACAGACATCACACATGGATTTATTGCATTGTTACCTATCCTGCTGGATTGGCATTTACAAATCTGCAAGTGGTCAGGGACGTGCCGTGATGATGCAAATCACATCATCAAACATTGCCCACCTCACTGATCACTGAGTGGTCTGGAGCGTGATGATGAAATTAGTGTCATCTTAGACCATGCCAAACCCACTCCATGTCACCACCTGGTTAAATATGAAATACACAGAGTTAAGATACATTACAGCAAAGCATGATATATTTGTTCTGCTGCAATGCTGAAACAATCAACAGAAAAGTCCCATATGGTCTAGCAGTTAGGATTCCTGGTTTTCACCCAGGCGGCCTGGGTTCGACTCCCGGTATGGGAAGTTGAAGCTTTTTTGAATGGCAGCAACAGTACCACTTGTTTAATGCTCTGTTGATCTCAGCAACAAAATCCAGGAGAAACTGTGCTTTGGTTATGGAAATGGGATGTGGTGAAATCCACAGTATTTATATACCTCCCAACATTTCTGTATCCAAAATAAGGACAGAACTGGTCTGACCCCATATTTCAACATCCATCTTCCAAATTTCGAGTGGGACAACCCTATTTTATATGTAACACATCCTTCATGTGAAAAAAAAGAACTCTTGAACTTGTGGATCAATGGGTTTCCAGGGAGTGTTCACAACTTTTTAATGGTGCAGTAGGGATGTTCTGAATGAAACTAGACTACGCAAATGCTTACAAACCAATAATGTCTGCTTCTGTGCCCAGAATTTCTCCGCTTTCCTTAATCAGCATACAAAGGACAGGTTTAAGAGACCATGGATGGGAACTGAAATACAATATTACTTCTGAAATCCCATGGATCTGAACCCATAGAAGATGCATTGTAAAAACAGAGAGTACTGTGAGAAATAGTGGTGGCAGCATGGACCATTGACTAGAAATCCATTTTTTTGTCTCACTGGGTAAAAGTTTGACAATTTGTCACCACAATTTCTGGAATTTTCATCAATTAAAAAAGTCAAGCTAAATTGGAGAACGCAGAAGAGGTTGAAAATTTTCCAGCATTTTTAATCTTGACGTAAAGGCGTCTGCAGTTGGAAAATCTAAGGAAGCTGTTTTCCCAACTATTTCTGAAGCTAATTAATTCAAAATGAACAAATAAAAATCAAACTTTTAATGATGTATTACCAATTATTAAATATGACAATTTTTACAACTTTTGATGAGCAAGTAGACCTGAAATAAAAATGTGGATCTCTTTATCTAGACAAGCAATTTTTCTGTTTTATGGATATTTCAATTCTGTTTTTGTTTTCACTCAGTCAGATGTAGTGCACATGACATCAGAAATCCTCTAAAGCACAATCCTTCGATAGCTCAGCTGGTAGAGCGGAGGACTGTAGGGGAAATTGGTACAGAAATCCTTAGGTTGCTGGTTCAACTCTGGCTCGAAGGAAAGTTTTTCATATCATTTTAGAGGGCAATTTCTGACATATTAAATACCCAGAAATATGCATGGCTCATGCTGTTTATCTTTACTAGTCAGAGAAACTGTAACTTGTTTTCATCTCTGCTGCCTGTTAATCATTCTGCATGCTGCTGAGCCTCTAGTAGGGCAATTATGGTTTCTGTGCTCTGTTGAAGTACAGTGCAGAGGCAGGTGATAGAGACACGAGTTCTGTTACTGGGGATACTTTCCATAGCTCTTTGCAACTCATTAAAATGGAAATGAGAACCTTTTCCACTTCTTGGAAAGTGGCCTCCAGACATCACACATGGATTTATTGCATTGTTACCTATCCTGCTGGATTGGCATTTACAAATCTGCAAGTGGTCAGGGACGTGCCGTGATGATGCAAATCACATCATCAAACATTGCCCACCTCACTAATCACTGAGTGGTCTGGAGCGTGATGATGAAATTAGTGTCATCTTAGGCCATGCCAAACCCACTCCATGTCACCACCTGGTTAAATATGAAATACACAGAGAGTTAAGATACATTACAGCAAAGCATGATATATTTGTTCTGCTGCTATGCTGAAACACTCAACGAAAAAGTCCCATATGGTCTAGCAGTTAGGATTCCTGGTTTTCACCCAGGCGGCCCGGGTTCGACTCCCGGTATGGGAAGTTGAAGCTTTTTTGAATGGCAGCAACAGTACCACTTGTTTAATGCTCTGTTGATCTCAGCAACAAAATCCAGGAAAAACTGTGCTTTGGTTATGGAAATGGGATGTGGTCAAATCCACAGGATTTATATACCTCCCAACATTTCTGTATCCAAAATTAGGATAGAACTGGTCTGACCCCATATTTCAACATCCATCTTCCAAATTTCGAGTGGGACAACCCTATTTTATATGTAACACATCCTTCATGTGAAAAAAAAGAACTCTTGTACTTGTGGATCAATGGGTTTCCAGGGAGAGTTCATAACTTTTTAATGGTGCAGTAGGGATGTTCTGAATGAAACTAGACTATGCAAATGCTTAGAAACCAATAATGTCTGCTTCTGTGCCCAGAATTTCTCCGCTTTCCTTAATCAGCATACAAAGGACAGGTTTAAGAGACCATGGATGGGAACTGAAATACAATATTACTTCTGAAATCCCATGGATCTGAACCCATAGAAGATGCATTGTAAAAACAGAGAGTACTGTGAGAAATAGTGGTGGCAGCGTGGACCATTGACTAGAAATCCATTTTTGTCTCACTGGGCAAAAGTTTGACAATTTGTCACCACAATTTCTGGAATTTTCATCAATTAAAAAAGTCAAGCTAAATTGGAGAACGCAGAAGAGGGTGAAAATTTTCCAGCATTTTTAATCTTGACGTAAAGGCGTCTACAGTTGGAAAATCTAAGGAAGCTGTTTTCCCAACTATTTCTGAAGCTAATTAATTCAAAATGAACAAAAAAAAATCAAACTTTTAATGATGTATTACCAATTATTAAATATGACAATTTTTACAACTTTTGATGAGCAAGTAGACCAGAAATAAAAATGTGGATCTCTTTATCTAGACAAGCAATTTTTCTGTTTTATGGATAATTCAATTTTGTTTGTGTTTTCACTCAGTCAGATATAGTGCACATGACATCAGAAGTCCTCTAAAGCACAATCCTTCGATAGCTCAGCTGGTAGAGCGGAGGACTGTAGCGGAAATTGGTACAGAAATCCTTAGGTCGCTGATACAACTCCAGCTTGAAGGAAAGTTTTTCATATAATTTTAGAGGGCAATTTCTGACATATTAAATACCCAGAAATATGCATGACTCATGCTGTTTATCTTTAATAGTCAGAGAAACTGTAACTTGTTTTCATTTCTGCTGCCTGTTAATCATCCTGCATGCTGCTGAGCCTCTAGTAGGGCAATTATGGTTTCTGTGCTCTGTTGAAGTACAGTGCAGAGGCAGGTGATAGAGACACGAGTTCTGTTACTGGGGATACTTTCCATAGCTCTTTGCAACTCATTAAAATGGAAATGAGAACCTTTTCCACTTCTTGGAAAGTGGCCTACAGACATCACACATGGATTTATTGCATTGTTACCTATCCTGCTGGATTGGCATTTACAAATCTGCAAGTGGTCAGGGACGTGCCGTGATGATGCAAATCACATCATCAAACATTGCCCACCTCACTAATCACTGAGTGGTCTGGAGCGTGATGATGAAATTAGTGTCATCTTAGGCCATGCCAAACCCACTCCATGTCACCACCTGGTTAAATATGAAATACACAGAGAGTTAAGATACATTACAGCAAAGCATGATATATTTGTTCTGCTGCTATGCTGAAACACTCAACGGAAAAGTCCCATATGGTCTAGCAGTTAGGATTCCTGGTTTTCACCCAGGCGGCCTGGGTTCGACTCCCGGTATGGGAAGTTGAAGCTTTTTTGAATGGCAGCAACAGTACCACTTGTTTAATGCTCTGTTGATCTCAGCAACAAAATCCAGGAGAAACTGTGCTTTGGTTATGGAAATGGGATGTGGTGAAATCCACTGTATTTATATACCTCCCAACATTTCTGTATCCAAAATTAGGACAGAACTGGTCTGACCCCATATTTCAACATCCATCTTCCAAATTTCGAGTGGGACAACCCTATTTTATATGTAACACATCCTTCATGTGAAAAAAAAGAACTCTTGAACTTGTGGATCAATGGGTTTCCAGGGAGAGTTCACAACTTTTTAATGGTGCAGTAGGGATGTTCTGAATGAAACTAGACTACGCAAATGCTTACAAACCAATAATGTCTGCTTCTGTGCCCAGAATTTCTCCGCTTTCCTTAATCAGCATACAAAAGACAGGTTTAAGACACCACGGATGGGAACTGAAATACAATATTACTTCTGAAATCCCATGGATCTGAACCCATAGAAGATGCATTGTAAAAACAGAGAGTACTGTGAGAAATAGTGGTGGCAGCGTGGACCATTGACTAGAAATCCATTTTTGTCTCACTGGGCAAAAGTTTGACAATTTGTCACCACAATTTCTGGAATTTTCATCAATTAAAAAAGTCAAGCTAAATTGGAGAACGCAGAAGAGGTTGAAAATTTTCCAGCATTTTTAATCTTGACGTAAAGGCGTCTGCAGTTGGAAAATCTAAGGAAGCTGTTTTCCCAACTATTTCTGAAGCTAATTAATTCAAAATGAACAAATAAAAATCAAACTTTTAATGATGTATTACCAATTATTAAATATAACAATTTTTACAACTTTTGATGAGCAAGTAGACCAGAAATAAAAATGTGGATCTCTTTATCTAGACAAGCAATTTTTCTGTTTTATGGATAATTCAATTTTGTTTGTGTTTTCACTCAGTCAGATGTAGTGCACATGACATCAGAAGTCCTCTAAAGCACAATCCTTCGACAGCTCAGCTGGTAGAGCGGAGGACTGTAGAGGAAATTGGTACAGAAATCCTTAGGTCGCTGGTTCAACTCCGGCTCGAAGGAAAGTTTTTCATATCATTTTAGAGGGCAATTTCTGACATATTAAATACCCAGAAATATGCATGGCTCATGCTGTTTATCTTTAATAGTCAGAGAAACTGTAACTTGTTTTCATTTCTGCTGCCTGTTAATCATCCTGCATGCTGCTGAGCCTCTAGTAGGGCAATTATGGTTTCTGTGCTCTGTTGAAGTACAGTGCAGAGGCAGGTGATAGAGACACAAGTTCTGTTACTGGGGATACTTTCCATAGCTCTTTGCAACTCATTAAAATGGAAATGAGAACCTTTTCCACTTCTTGGAAAGTGGCCTACAGACATCACACATGGATTTATTGCATTGTTACCTATCCTGCTGGATTGGCATTTACAAATCTGCAAGTGGTCAGGGACGTGCCATGATGATGCAAATCACATCATCAAACATTGCCCACCTCACTGATCACTGAGTGGTCTGGAGCGTGATGATGAAATTAGTGTCATCTTAGGCCATGCCAAACCCACTCCATGTCACCACCTGGTTAAATATGAAATACACAGAGTTAAGATACATTACAGCAAAGCATGATATATTTGTTCTGCTGCTATGCTGAAACACTCAACGGAAAAGTCCCATATGGTCTAGCAGTTAGGATTCCTGGTTTTCACCCAGGCGGCCTGGGTTCGACTCCCGGTATGGGAAGTTGAAGCTTTTTTGAATGGCAGCAACAGTACCACTTGTTTAATGCTCTGTTGATCTCGGCAACAAAATCCAGGAGAAACTGTGCTTTGGTTATGGAAATGGGATGTGGTGAAATCCACAGTATTTATATACCTCCCAACATTTCTGTATCCAAAATTAGGACAGAACTGGTCTGACCCCATATTTCAACATCCATCTTCCAAATTTCGAGTGGGACAACCCTATTTTATATGTAACACATCCTTCATGTGAAAAAAAAGAACTCTTGTACTTGTGGATCAATGGGTTTCCAGGGAGAGTTCACAACTTTTTAATGGTGCAGTAGGGATGTTCTGAATGAAACTAGACTATGCAAATGCTTAGAAACCAATAATGTCTGCTTCTGTGCCCAGAATTTCTCCGCTTTCCTTAATCAGCATACAAAGGACAGGTTTAAGAGACCATGGATGGGAACTGAAATACAATATTACTTCTGAAATCCCATGGATCTGAACCCATAGAAGATGCATTGTAAAAACAGAGAGTACTGTGAGAAATAGTGGTGGCAGCGTGGACCATTGACTAGAAATCCATTTTTGTCTCACTGGGCAAAAGTTTGACAATTTGTCACCACAATTTCTGGAATTTTCATCAATTAAAAAAGTCAAGCTAAATTGGAGAACGCAGAAGAGGGTGAAAATTTTCCAGCATTTTTAATCTTGACGTAAAGGCGTCTACAGTTGGAAAATCTAAGGAAGCTGTTTTCCCAACTATTTCTGAAGCTAATTAATTCAAAATGAACAAAAAAAATCAAACTTTTAATGATGTATTACCAATTATTAAATATGACAATTTTTACAACTTTTGATGAGCAAGTAGACCAGAAATAAAAATGTGGATCTCTTTATCTAGACAAGCAATTTTTCTGTTTTATGGATAATTCAATTTTGTTTGTGTTTTCACTCAGTCAGATATAGTGCACATGACATCAGAAGTCCTCTAAAGCACAATCCTTTGATAGCTCAGCTGGTATAGCGGAGGACTGTAGCGGAAATTGGTACAGAAATCCTTAGGTCGCTGGTTCAACTCCGGCTTGAAGGAAAGTTTTTCATATAATTTTAGAGGGCAATTTCTGACATATTAAATACCCAGAAATATGCATGACTCATGCTGTTTATCTTTAATAGTCAGAGAAACTGTAACTTGTTTTCATTTCTGCTGCCTGTTAATCATCCTGCATGCTGCTGAGCCTCTAGTAGGGCAATTATGGTTTCTGTGCTCTGTTGAAGTACAGTGCAGAGGCAGGTGATAGAGACACAAGTTCTGTTACTGGGGATACTTTCCATAGCTCTTTGCAACTCATTAAAATGGAAATGAGAACCTTTTCCACTTCTTGGAAAGTGGCCTACAGACATCACACATGGATTTATTGCATTGTTACCTATCCTGCTGGATTGGCATTTACAAATCTGCAAGTGGTCAGGGACGTGCCATGATGATGCAAATCACATCATCAAACATTGCCCACCTCACTGATCACTGAGTGGTCTGGAGCGTGATGATGAAATTAGTGTCATCTTAGGCCATGCCAAACCCACTCCATGTCACCACCTGGTTAAATATGAAATACACAGAGTTAAGATACATTACAGCAAAGCATGATATATTTGTTCTGCTGCTATGCTGAAACACTCAACGGAAAAGTCCCATATGGTCTAGCAGTTAGGATTCCTGGTTTTCACCCAGGCGGCCTGGGTTCGACTCCCGGTATGGGAAGTTGAAGCTTTTTTGAATGGCAGCAACAGTACCACTTGTTTAATGCTCTGTTGATCTCAGCAACAAAATCCAGGAGAAACTGTGCTTTGGTTATGGAAATGGGATGTGGTGAAATCCACAGTATTTATATACCTCCCAACATTTCTGTATCCAAAATTAGGACAGAACTGGTCTGACCCCATATTTCAACATCCATCTTCCAAATTTCGAGTGGGACAACCCTATTTTATATGTAACACATCCTTCATGTGAAAAAAAAGAACTCTTGAACTTGTGGATCAATGGGTCTCCATGGAGTGTTCACAACTTTTTAATGGTGCAGTAGGGATGTTCTGAATGAAACTAGACTACGCAAATGCTTACAAACCAATAATGTCTGCTTCTGTGCCCAGAATTTCTCCGCTTTCCTTAATCAGCATACAAAGGACAGGTTTAAGAGACCATGGATGGGAACTGCAATACAATATTACTTCTGAAATCCCATGGATCTGAACCCATAGAAGATGCATTGTAAAAACAGAGAGTACTGTGAGAAATAGTGGTGGCAGCATGGACCATTGACTAGAAATCCATTTTTGTCTCACTGGGCAAAAGTTTGACAATTTGTCACCACAATTTCTGGAATTTTCATCAATTAAAAAAGTCAAGCTAAATTGGAGAACGCAGAAGAGGTTGAAAATTTTCCAGCATTTTTAATCTTGACGTAAAGGCGTCTGCAGTTGGAAAATCTAAGGAAGCTGTTTTCCCAACTATTTCTGAAGCTAATTAATTCAAAATGAACAAATAAAAATCAAACTTTTAATGATGTATTACCAATTATTACATATGACAATTTTTACAACTTTTGATGAGCAAGTAGACCTGAAATAAAAATGTGGATCTCTTTATCTAGACAAGCAATTTTTCTGTTTTATGGATATTTCAATTCTGTTTTTGTTTTCACTCAGTCAGATGTAGTGCACATGACATCAGAAATCCTCTAAAGCACAATCCTTCGATAGCTCAGCTGGTAGAGCGGAGGACTGTAGAGGAAATTGGTACAGAAATCCATAGGTCGCTGGTTCAACTCCAACTCAAAGGAAAGTTTTTCATATCATTTTAGAGGGCAATTTCTGACATATTAAATACCCAGAAATATGCATGGCTCATGCTGTTTATCTTTAATAGTCAGAGAAACTGTAACTTGTTTTCATTTCTGCTGCCTGTTAATCATCCTGCATGCTGCTGAGCCTCTAGTAGGGCAATTATGGTTTCTGTGCTCTGTTGAAGTACAGTGCAGAGGCAGGTGATAGAGACACGAGTTCTGTTACTGGGGATACTTTCCATAGCTCGTTGCAACTCATTAAAATGGAAATGAGAACCTTTTCCACTTCTTGGAAAGTGGCCTCCAGACATCACACATGGATTTATTGCATTGTTACCTATCCTGCTGGATTGGCATTTACAAATCTGCAAGTGGTCAGGGACGTGCCGTGATGATGCAAATCACATCATCAAACATTGCCCACCTCACTGATCACTGAGTGGTCTGGAGCGTGATGATGAAATTAGTGTCATCATAGGCCATGCCAAACCCACTCCATGTCACCACCTGGTTAAATATGAAATACACAGAGTTAAGATACATTACAGCAAAGCATGATATATTTGTTCTGCTGCTATGCTGAAACACTCAACGGAAAAGTCCCATATGGTCTAGCAGTTAGGATTCCTGGTTTTCACCCAGGCGGCCTGGGTTCAACTCCCGGTATGGGAAGTTGAAGCTTTTTTGAATGGCAGCAACAGTACCACTTGTTTAATGCTCTGTTGATCTCGGCAACAAAATCCAGGAGAAACTGTGCTTTGGTTATGGAAATGGGATGTGGTCAAATCCACAGTATTTATATACCTCCCAACATTTCTGTATCCAAAATTAGGACAGAACTGGTCTGACCCCATATTTCAACATCCATCTTCCAAATTTCGAGTGGGACAACCCTATTTTATATGTAACACATCCTTCATGTGAAAAAAAAGAACTCTTGAACTTGTGGATCAATGGGCTTCCAGGGAGTGTTCACAACTTTTTAATGGTGCAGTAGGGATGTTCTGAATGAAACTAGACTACGCAAATGCTTACAAACCAATAATGTCTGCTTCTGTGCCCAGAATTTCTCCGCTTTCCTTAATCAGCATACAAAGGACAGGTTTAAGAGACCATGGATGGGAACTGCAATACAATATTACTTCTGAAATCCCATGGATCTGAACCCATAGAAGATGCATTGTAAAAACAGAGAGTACTGTGAGAAATAGTGGTGGCAGCATGGACCATTGACTAGAAATCCATTTTTGTCTCACTGGGCAAAAGTTTGACAATTTGTCACCACAATTTCTGGAATTTTCATCAATTAAAAAAGTCAAGCTAAATTGGAGAACGCAGAAGAGGTTGAAAATTTTCCAGCATTTTTAATCTTGACGTAAAGGCGTCTGCAGTTGGAAAATCTAAGGAAGCTGTTTTCCCAACTATTTCTGAAGCTAATTAATTCAAAATGAACAAATAAAAATCAAACTTTTAATGATGTATTACCAATTATTAAATATGACAATTTTTACAACTTTTGATGAGCAAGTAGACCTGAAATAAAAATGTGGATCTCTTTATCTAGACAAGCAATTTTTCTGTTTTATGGATATTTCAATTCTGTTTTTGTTTTCACTCAGTCAGATGTAGTGCACATGACATCAGAAATCCTCTAAAGCACAATCCTTCGATAGCTCAGCTGGTAGAGCGGAGGACTGTAGAGGAAATTGGTACAGAAATCCATAGGTCGCTGGTTCAACTCCAGCTCAAAGGAAAGTTTTTCATATCATTTTAGAGGGCAATTTCTGACATATTAAATACCCAGAAATATGCATGGCTCATGCTGTTTATCTTTAATAGTCAGAGAAACTGTAACTTGTTTTCATTTCTGCTGCCTGTTAATCATCCTGCATGCTGCTGAGCCTCTAGTAGGGCAATTATGGTTTCTGTGCTCTGTTGAAGTACAGTGCAGAGGCAGGTGATAGAGACACGAGTTCTGTTACTGGGGATACTTTCCATAGCTCTTTGCAACTCATTAAAATGGAAATGAGAACCTTTTCCACTTCTTGGAAAGTGGCCTCCAGACATCACACATGGATTTCTTGCATTGTTACCTATCCTGCTGGATTGGCATTTACAAATCTGCAAGTGGTCAGGGACGTGCCGTGATGATGCAAATCACATCATCAAACATTGCCCACCTCACTGATCACTGAGTGGTCTGGAGCGTGATGATGAAATTAGTGTCATCATAGGCCATGCCAAACCCACTCCATGTCACCACCTGGTTAAATATGAAATACACAGAGTTAAGATACATTACAGCAAAGCATGATATATTTGTTCTGCTGCTATGCTGAAACATTCAACGGAAAAGTCCCATATGGTCTAGCAGTTAGGATTCCTGGTTTTCACCCAGGCGGCCTGGGTTCGACTCCCGGTATGGGAAGTTGAAGCTTTTTTGAATGGCAGCAACAGTACCACTTGTTTAATGCTCTGTTGATCTCAGCAACAAAATCCAGGAGAAACTGTGCTTTGGTTATGGAAATGGGATGTGGTGAAATCCACAGTATTTATATACCTCCCAACATTTCTGTATCCAAAATTAGGACAGAACTGGTCTGACCCCATATTTCAACATCCATCTTCCAAATTTCGAGTGGGACAACCCTATTTTATATGTAACACATCCTTCATGTGAAAAAAAAGAACTCTTGAACTTGTGGATCAATGGGTTTCCAGGGAGTGTTCACAACTTTTTAATGGTGCAGTAGGGATGTTCTGAATGAAACTAGACTACGCAAATGCTTACAAACCAATAATGTCTGCTTCTGTGCCCAGAATTTCTCCGCTTTCCTTAATCAGCATACAAAGGACAGGTTTAAGAGACCATGGATGGGAACTGAAATACAATATTACTTCTGAAATCCCATGGATCTGAACCCATAGAAGATGCATTGTAAAAACAGAGAGTACTGTGAGAAATAGTGGTGGCAGCATGGACCATTGACTAGAAATCCATTTTTGTCTCACTGGGCAAAAGTTTGACAATTTGTCACCACAATTTCTGGAATTTTCATCAATTAAAAAAGTCAAGCTAAATTGGAGAACGCAGAAGAGGTTGAAAATTTTCCAGCATTTTTAATCTTGACGTAAAGGCGTCTGCAGTTGGAAAATCTAAGGAAGCTGTTTTCCCAACTATTTCTGAAGCTAATTAATTCAAAATGAACAAATAAAAATCAAACTTTTAATGATGTATTACCAATTATTAAATATGACAATTTTTACAACTTTTGATGAGCAAGTAGACCTGAAATAAAAATGTGGATCTCTTTATCTAGACAAGCAATTTTTCTGTTTTATGGATATTTCAATTCTGTTTTTGTTTTCACTCAGTCAGATGTAGTGCACATGACATCAGAAATCCTCTAAAGCACAAACCTTCGATAGCTCAGCTGGTAGAGCGGAGGACTGTAGAGGAAATTGGTACATAAATCCTTAGGTCGCTGGTTCAACTCCAGCTCGAAGGAAAGTTTTTCATATCATTTTAGAGGGCAATTTCTGACATATTAAATACCCAGAAATATGCATGACTCATGCTGTTTATCTTTACTAGTCAGAGAAACTGTAACTTGTTTTCATCTCTGCTGCCTGTTAATCATCCTGCATGCTGCTGAGCCTCTAGTAGGGCAATTATGGTTTCTGTGCTCTGTTGAAGTACAGTGCAGAGGCAGTTGATAGAGACACGAGTTCTGTTACTGGGGATACTTTCCATAGCTCTTTGCAACTCATTAAAATGGAAATGAGAACCTTTTCCACTTCTTGGAAAGTGGCCTCCAGACATCACACATGGATTTATTGCATTGTTACCTATCCTGCTGGATTGGCATTTACAAATCTGCAAGTGGTCAGGGACGTGCCGTGATGATGCAAATCACATCATCAAACATTGCCCACCTCACTAATCACTGAGTGGTCTGGAGCGTGATGATGAAATTAGTGTCATCTTAGGCCATGCCAAACCCACTCCATGTCACCACCTGGTTAAATATGAAATACACAGAGAGTTAAGATACATTACAGCAAAGCATGATATATTTGTTCTGCTGCTATGCTGAAACACTCAACGAAAAAGTCCCATATGGTCTAGCGGTTAGGATTTCTGGTTTTCACCCAGGCGGCCCGGGTTCAACTCCCGGTATGGGAAGTTGAAGCTTTTTTGAATGGCAGCAACAGTACCACTTGTTTAATGCTCTGTTGATCTCAGCAACAAAATCCAGGAAAAACTGTGCTTTGGTTATGGAAATGGGATGTGGTCAAATCCACAGGATTTATATACCTCCCAACATTTCTGTATCCAAAATTAGGATAGAACTGGTCTGACCCCATATTTCAACATCCATCTTCCAAATTTCGAGTGGGACAACCCTATTTTATATGTAACACATCCTTCATGTGAAAAAAAAGAACTCTTGAACTTGTGGATCAATGGGTTTCCAGGGAGAGTTCACAACTTTTTAATGGTGCAGTAGGGATGTTCTGAATGAAACTAGACTACGCAAATGCTTACAAACCAATAATGTCTGCTTCTGTGCCCAGAATTTCTCCGCTTTCCTTAATCAGCATACAAAAAACAGGTTTAAGACACCACGGATGGGAACTGAAATACAATATTACTTCTGAAATCCCATGGATCTGAACCCATAGAAGATGCATTGTAAAAACAGAGAGTACTGTGAGAAATAGTGGTGGCAGCATGGACCATTGACTAGAAATCCATTTTTGTCTCACTGGGCAAAAGTTTGACAATTTGTCACCACAATTTCTGGAATTTTCATCAATTAAAAAAGTCAAGCTAAATTGGAGAACGCAGAAGAGGTTGAAAATTTTCCAGCATTTTTAATCTTGACGTAAAGGCGTCTGCAGTTGGAAAATCTAAGGAAGCTGTTTTCCCAACTATTTCTGAAGCTAATTAATTCAAAATGAACAAATAAAAATCAAACTTTTAATGATGTATTACCAATTATTACATATGACAATTTTTACAACTTTTGATGAGCAAGTAGACCTGAAATAAAAATGTGGATCTCTTTATCTAGACAAGCAATTTTTCTGTTTTATGGATATTTCAATTCTGTTTTTGTTTTCACTCAGTCAGATGTAGTGCACATGACATCAGAAATCCTCTAAAGCACAATCCTTCGATAGCTCAGCTGGTAGAGCGGAGGACTGTAGAGGAAATTGGTACAGAAATCCATAGGTCGCTGGTTCAACTCCAACTCAAAGGAAAGTTTTTCATATCATTTTAGAGGGCAATTTCTGACATATTAAATACCCAGAAATATGCATGGCTCATGCTGTTTATCTTTAATAGTCAGAGAAACTGTAACTTGTTTTCATTTCTGCTGCCTGTTAATCATCCTGCATGCTGCTGAGCCTCTAGTAGGGCAATTATGGTTTCTGTGCTCTGTTGAAGTACAGTGCAGAGGCAGGTGATAGAGACACGAGTTCTGTTACTGGGGATACTTTCCATAGCTCGTTGCAACTCATTAAAATGGAAATGAGAACCTTTTCCACTTCTTGGAAAGTGGCCTCCAGACATCACACATGGATTTATTGCATTGTTACCTATCCTGCTGGATTGGCATTTACAAATCTGCAAGTGGTCAGGGACGTGCCGTGATGATGCAAATCACATCATCAAACATTGCCCACCTCACTGATCACTGAGTGGTCTGGAGCGTGATGATGAAATTAGTGTCATCATAGGCCATGCCAAACCCACTCCATGTCACCACCTGGTTAAATATGAAATACACAGAGTTAAGATACATTACAGCAAAGCATGATATATTTGTTCTGCTGCTATGCTGAAACACTCAACGGAAAAGTCCCATATGGTCTAGCAGTTAGGATTCCTGGTTTTCACCCAGGCGGCCTGGGTTCAACTCCCGGTATGGGAAGTTGAAGCTTTTTTGAATGGCAGCAACAGTACCACTTGTTTAATGCTCTGTTGATCTCGGCAACAAAATCCAGGAGAAACTGTGCTTTGGTTATGGAAATGGGATGTGGTCAAATCCACAGTATTTATATACCTCCCAACATTTCTGTATCCAAAATTAGGACAGAACTGGTCTGACCCCATATTTCAACATCCATCTTCCAAATTTCGAGTGGGACAACCCTATTTTATATGTAACACATCCTTCATGTGAAAAAAAAGAACTCTTGAACTTGTGGATCAATGGGCTTCCAGGGAGTGTTCACAACTTTTTAATGGTGCAGTAGGGATGTTCTGAATGAAACTAGACTACGCAAATGCTTACAAACCAATAATGTCTGCTTCTGTGCCCAGAATTTCTCCGCTTTCCTTAATCAGCATACAAAGGACAGGTTTAAGAGACCATGGATGGGAACTGCAATACAATATTACTTCTGAAATCCCATGGATCTGAACCCATAGAAGATGCATTGTAAAAACAGAGAGTACTGTGAGAAATAGTGGTGGCAGCATGGACCATTGACTAGAAATCCATTTTTGTCTCACTGGGCAAAAGTTTGACAATTTGTCACCACAATTTCTGGAATTTTCATCAATTAAAAAAGTCAAGCTAAATTGGAGAACGCAGAAGAGGTTGAAAATTTTCCAGCATTTTTAATCTTGACGTAAAGGCGTCTGCAGTTGGAAAATCTAAGGAAGCTGTTTTCCCAACTATTTCTGAAGCTAATTAATTCAAAATGAACAAATAAAAATCAAACTTTTAATGATGTATTACCAATTATTAAATATGACAATTTTTACAACTTTTGATGAGCAAGTAGACCTGAAATAAAAATGTGGATCTCTTTATCTAGACAAGCAATTTTTCTGTTTTATGGATATTTCAATTCTGTTTTTGTTTTCACTCAGTCAGATGTAGTGCACATGACATCAGAAATCCTCTAAAGCACAATCCTTCGATAGCTCAGCTGGTAGAGCGGAGGACTGTAGAGGAAATTGGTACAGAAATCCATAGGTCGCTGGTTCAACTCCAGCTCAAAGGAAAGTTTTTCATATCATTTTAGAGGGCAATTTCTGACATATTAAATACCCAGAAATATGCATGGCTCATGCTGTTTATCTTTAATAGTCAGAGAAACTGTAACTTGTTTTCATTTCTGCTGCCTGTTAATCATCCTGCATGCTGCTGAGCCTCTAGTAGGGCAATTATGGTTTCTGTGCTCTGTTGAAGTACAGTGCAGAGGCAGGTGATAGAGACACGAGTTCTGTTACTGGGGATACTTTCCATAGCTCTTTGCAACTCATTAAAATGGAAATGAGAACCTTTTCCACTTCTTGGAAAGTGGCCTCCAGACATCACACATGGATTTCTTGCATTGTTACCTATCCTGCTGGATTGGCATTTACAAATCTGCAAGTGGTCAGGGACGTGCCGTGATGATGCAAATCACATCATCAAACATTGCCCACCTCACTGATCACTGAGTGGTCTGGAGCGTGATGATGAAATTAGTGTCATCATAGGCCATGCCAAACCCACTCCATGTCACCACCTGGTTAAATATGAAATACACAGAGTTAAGATACATTACAGCAAAGCATGATATATTTGTTCTGCTGCTATGCTGAAACATTCAACGGAAAAGTCCCATATGGTCTAGCAGTTAGGATTCCTGGTTTTCACCCAGGCGGCCTGGGTTCGACTCCCGGTATGGGAAGTTGAAGCTTTTTTGAATGGCAGCAACAGTACCACTTGTTTAATGCTCTGTTGATCTCAGCAACAAAATCCAGGAGAAACTGTGCTTTGGTTATGGAAATGGGATGTGGTGAAATCCACAGTATTTATATACCTCCCAACATTTCTGTATCCAAAATTAGGACAGAACTGGTCTGACCCCATATTTCAACATCCATCTTCCAAATTTCGAGTGGGACAACCCTATTTTATATGTAACACATCCTTCATGTGAAAAAAAAGAACTCTTGAACTTGTGGATCAATGGGTTTCCAGGGAGTGTTCACAACTTTTTAATGGTGCAGTAGGGATGTTCTGAATGAAACTAGACTACGCAAATGCTTACAAACCAATAATGTCTGCTTCTGTGCCCAGAATTTCTCCGCTTTCCTTAATCAGCATACAAAGGACAGGTTTAAGAGACCATGGATGGGAACTGAAATACAATATTACTTCTGAAATCCCATGGATCTGAACCCATAGAAGATGCATTGTAAAAACAGAGAGTACTGTGAGAAATAGTGGTGGCAGCATGGACCATTGACTAGAAATCCATTTTTGTCTCACTGGGCAAAAGTTTGACAATTTGTCACCACAATTTCTGGAATTTTCATCAATTAAAAAAGTCAAGCTAAATTGGAGAACGCAGAAGAGGTTGAAAATTTTCCAGCATTTTTAATCTTGACGTAAAGGCGTCTGCAGTTGGAAAATCTAAGGAAGCTGTTTTCCCAACTATTTCTGAAGCTAATTAATTCAAAATGAACAAATAAAAATCAAACTTTTAATGATGTATTACCAATTATTAAATATGACAATTTTTACAACTTTTGATGAGCAAGTAGACCTGAAATAAAAATGTGGATCTCTTTATCTAGACAAGCAATTTTTCTGTTTTATGGATATTTCAATTCTGTTTTTGTTTTCACTCAGTCAGATGTAGTGCACATGACATCAGAAATCCTCTAAAGCACAAACCTTCGATAGCTCAGCTGGTAGAGCGGAGGACTGTAGAGGAAATTGGTACATAAATCCTTAGGTCGCTGGTTCAACTCCAGCTCGAAGGAAAGTTTTTCATATCATTTTAGAGGGCAATTTCTGACATATTAAATACCCAGAAATATGCATGACTCATGCTGTTTATCTTTACTAGTCAGAGAAACTGTAACTTGTTTTCATCTCTGCTGCCTGTTAATCATCCTGCATGCTGCTGAGCCTCTAGTAGGGCAATTATGGTTTCTGTGCTCTGTTGAAGTACAGTGCAGAGGCAGTTGATAGAGACACGAGTTCTGTTACTGGGGATACTTTCCATAGCTCTTTGCAACTCATTAAAATGGAAATGAGAACCTTTTCCACTTCTTGGAAAGTGGCCTCCAGACATCACACATGGATTTATTGCATTGTTACCTATCCTGCTGGATTGGCATTTACAAATCTGCAAGTGGTCAGGGACGTGCCGTGATGATGCAAATCACATCATCAAACATTGCCCACCTCACTAATCACTGAGTGGTCTGGAGCGTGATGATGAAATTAGTGTCATCTTAGGCCATGCCAAACCCACTCCATGTCACCACCTGGTTAAATATGAAATACACAGAGAGTTAAGATACATTACAGCAAAGCATGATATATTTGTTCTGCTGCTATGCTGAAACACTCAACGAAAAAGTCCCATATGGTCTAGCGGTTAGGATTTCTGGTTTTCACCCAGGCGGCCCGGGTTCAACTCCCGGTATGGGAAGTTGAAGCTTTTTTGAATGGCAGCAACAGTACCACTTGTTTAATGCTCTGTTGATCTCAGCAACAAAATCCAGGAAAAACTGTGCTTTGGTTATGGAAATGGGATGTGGTCAAATCCACAGGATTTATATACCTCCCAACATTTCTGTATCCAAAATTAGGATAGAACTGGTCTGACCCCATATTTCAACATCCATCTTCCAAATTTCGAGTGGGACAACCCTATTTTATATGTAACACATCCTTCATGTGAAAAAAAAGAACTCTTGAACTTGTGGATCAATGGGTTTCCAGGGAGAGTTCACAACTTTTTAATGGTGCAGTAGGGATGTTCTGAATGAAACTAGACTACGCAAATGCTTACAAACCAATAATGTCTGCTTCTGTGCCCAGAATTTCTCCGCTTTCCTTAATCAGCATACAAAAAACAGGTTTAAGACACCACGGATGGGAACTGAAATACAATATTACTTCTGAAATCCCATGGATCTGAACCCATAGAAGATGCATTGTAAAAACAGAGAGTACTGTGAGAAATAGTGGTGGCAGCGTGGACCATTGACTAGAAATCCATTTTTGTCTCACTGGGCAAAAGTTTGACAATTTGTCACCACAATTTCTGGAATTTTCATCAATTAAAAAAGTCAAGCTAAATTGGAGAACGCAGAAGAGGTTGAAAATTTTCCAGCATTTTTAATCTTGACGTAAAGGCGTCTGCAGTTGGAAAATCTAAGGAAGCTGTTTTCCCAACTATTTCTGAAGCTAATTAATTCAAAATGAACAAATAAAAATCAAACTTTTAATGATGTATTACCAATTATTAAATATAACAATTTTTACAACTTTTGATGAGCAAGTAGACCAGAAATAAAAATGTGGATCTCTTTATCTAGACAAGCAATTTTTCTGTTTTATGGATAATTCAATTTTGTTTGTGTTTTCACTCAGTCAGATGTAGTGCACATGACATCAGAAGTCCTCTAAAGCACAATCCTTCGATAGCTCAGCTGGTAGAGCGGAGGACTGTAGAGGAAATTGGTACAGAAATCCTTAGGTCGCTGGTTCAACTCCGGCTCGAAGGAAAGTTTTTCATATCATTTTAGAGGGCAAATTCTGACATATTAAATACCCAGAAATATGCATGGCTCATACTGTTTATCTTTAATAGTCAGAGAAACTGTAACTTGTTTTCATTTCTGCTGCATGTTAATCATCCTGCATGCTGCTGAGCCTCTAGTAGAGCAATTATGGTTTCTGTGCTCTGTTGAAGTACAGTGCAGAGGCAGGTGATAGAGACACGAGTTCTGTTACTGGGGATACTTTCCATAGCTCTTTGCAACTCATTAAAATGGAAATGAGAACCTTTTCCACTTCTTGGAAAGTGGCCTCCAGACATCACACATGGATTTATTGCATTGTTACCTATCCTGCTGGATTGGCATTTACAAATCTGCAAGTGGTCAGGGACGTGCCGTGATGATGCAAATCACATCATCAAACATTGCCCACCTCACTAATCACTGAGTGGTCTGGAGCGTGATGATGAAATTAGTGTCATCTTAGGCCATGCAAAACCCACTCCATGTCACCACCTGGTTAAATATGAAATACACAGAGAGTTAAGATACATTACAGCAAAGCATGATATATTTGTTCTGCTGCTATGCTGAAACACTCAACGAAAAAGTCCCATATGGTCTAGCGGTTAGGATTCCTGGTTTTCACCCAGCCTGTCTGGGTTCAACTCCCGGTATGGGAAGTTGAAGCTTTTTTGAATGGCAGCAACAGTACCACTAGTTTAATGCTCTGTTGATCTCAGCAACAAAATCCAGGAAAAACTGTGCTTTGGTTATGGAAATGGGATGTGGTCAAATCCACAGGATTTATATACCTCCCAACATTTCTGTATCCAAAATTAGGACAGAACTGGTCTGACCCCATATTTCAACATCCATCTTCCAAATTTAGAGTGGGACAACCCTATTTTATATGTAACACATCCTTCATGTGAAAAAAAAGAACTCTTGAACTTGTGGATCAATGGGTTTCCAGGGAGAGTTCACAACTTTTTAATGGTGCAGTAGGGATGTTCTGAATGAAACTAGACTACGCCAATGCTTACAAACCAATAATGTCTGCTTCTGTGCCCAGAATTTCTCCGCTTTCCTTAATCAGCATACAAAGGACAGGTTTAAGAGACCATGGATGGGAACTGAAATACAATATTACTTCTGAAATCCCATGGATCTGAACCCATAGAAGATGCATTGTAAAAACAGAGAGTACTGTGAGAAATAGTGGTGGCAGCGTGGACCATTGACTAGAAATCCATTTTTGTCTCACTGGGCAAAAGTTTGACAATTTGTCACCACAATTTCTGGAATTTTCATCAATTAAAAAAGTCAAGCTAAATTGGAGAACGCAGAAGAGGTTGAAAATTTTCCAGCATTTTTAATCTTGACGTAAAGGCGTCTGCAGTTGGAAAATCTAAGGAAGCTGTTTTCCCAACTATTTCTGAAGCTAATTAATTCAAAATGAACAAATAAAAATCAAACTTTTAATGATGTATTACCAATTATTAAATATAACAATTTTTACAACTTTTGATGAGCAAGTAGACCAGAAATAAAAATGTGGATCTCTTTATCTAGACAAGCAATTTTTCTGTTTTATGGATAATTCAATTTTGTTTGTGTTTTCACTCAGTCAGATGTAGTGCACATGACATCAGAAGTCCTCTAAAGCACAATCCTTCGATAGCTCAGCTGGTAGAGCGGAGGACTGTAGAGGAAATTGGTACAGAAATCCTTAGGTCGCTGGTTCAACTCCGGCTCGAAGGAAAGTTTTTCATATCATTTTAGAGGGCAATTTCTGACATATTAAATACCCAGAAATATCCATGGCTCATGCTGTTTATCTTTAATAGTCAGAGAAACTGTAACTTGTTTTCATTTCTGCTGCCTGTTAATCATCCTGCATGCTGCTGAGCCTCTAGTAGGGCAATTATGGTTTCTGTGCTCTGTTGAAGTACCGTGCAGAGGCAGGTGATAGAGACACGAGTTATGTTACTGGGCATACATTCCATAGCTCTTTGCAACTCAATAAAATGGAAATGAGAACCTTTTCCACTTCTTGGAAAGTGGCCTCCAGACATCACATATGGATTTATTGCATTGTTACCTATCCTGCTGGATTGGCATTTACAAATCTGCAAGTGGTCAGGGACGTGCCGTGATGATGCAAATCACATCATCAAACATTGCCCACCTCACTAATCACTGAGTGGTCTGGAGCGTGATGATGAAATTAGTGTCATCTTAGGCCATGCCAAACCCACTCCATGTAACCACCTGGTTAAATATGAAATACACAGAGAGTTAAGATACATTACAGCAAAGCATGATATATTTGTTCTGCTGCTATGCTGAAACACTCAACGAAAAAGTCCCATATGGTCTAGCGGTTAGGATTCCTGGTTTTCACCCAGGCGGCCCGGGTTCGACTCCCGGTATGGGAAGTTGAAGCTTTTTTGAATGGCAGCAACAGTACCACTTGTTTAATGCTCTGTTGATCTCAGCAACAAAATCCAGGAAAAACTGTGCTTTGGTTATGGAAATGGGATGTGGTCAAATCCACAGGATTTATATACCTCCCAACATTTCTGTATCCAAAATTAGGACAGAACTGGTCTGACCCCATATTTCAACATCCATCTTCCAAATTTCGAGTGGGACAACCCTATTTTATATGTAACACATCCTTCATGTGAAAAAAAAGAACTCTTGAACTTGTGGATCAATGGGTTTCCAGGGAGAGTTCACAACTTTTTAATGGTGCAGTAGGGATGTTCTGAATGAAACTAGACTACGCCAATGCTTACAAACCAATAATGTCTGCTTCTGTGCCCAGAATTTCTCCGCTTTCCTTAATCAGCATACAAAGGACAGGTTTAAGAGACCATGGATGGGAACTGAAATACAATATTACTTCTGAAATCCCATGGATCTGAACCCATAGAAGATGCATTGTAAAAACAGAGAGTACTGTGAGAAATAGTGGTGGCAGCGTGGACCATTGACTAGAAATCCATTTTTGTCTCACTGGGCAAAAGTTTGACAATTTGTCACCACAATTTCTGGAATTTTCATCAATTAAAAAAGTCAAGCTAAATTGGAGAACGCAGAAGAGGTTGAAAATTTTCCAGCATTTTTAATCTTGACGTAAAGGCGTCTGCAGTTGGAAAATCTAAGGAAGCTGTTTTCCCAACTATTTCTGACGCTAATTGATTCAAAATAAACAAATAAAAATCAAACTTTTAATGATGTATTACCAATTATTAAATATAACAATTTTTACAACTTTTGATGAGCAAGTAGACCAGAAATAAAAATGTGGATCTCTTTATCTAGACAAGCAATTTTTCTGTTTTATGGATAATTCAATTTTGTTTGTGTTTTCACTCAGTCAGATGTAGTGCACATGACATCAGAAGTCCTCTAAAGCACAATCCTTCGATAGCTCAGCTGGTAGAGCGGAGGACTGTAGAGGAAATTGGTACAGAAATCCTTAGGTCGCTGGTTCAACTCCAGCTCAAAGGAAAGTTTTTCATATCATTTTAGAGGGCAATTTCTGACATATTAAATACCCAGAAATATCCATGGCTCATGCTGTTTATCTTTAATAGTCAGAGAAACTGTAACTTGTTTTCATTTCTGCTGCCTGTTAATCATCCTGCATGCTGCTGAGCCTCTAATAGGGCAATTATGGTTTCTGTGCTCTGTTGAAGTACAGTGCAGAGGCAGGTGATAGAGACACGAGTTCTGTTACTGGGCATACATTCCATAGCTCTTTGCAACTCAATAAAATGGAAATGAGAACCTTTTCCACTTCTTGGAAAGTGGCCTCCAGACATCACATATGGATTTATTGCATTGTTACCTATCCTGCTGGATTGGCATTTACAAATCTGCAAGTGGTCAGGGACGTGCCGTGATGATGCAAATCACATCATCAAACATTGCCCACCTCACTAATCACTGAGGGGTCTGGAGCGTGATGATGAAATTAGTGTCATCTTAGGCCATGCCAAACCCACTCCATGTCACCACCTGGTTAAATATGAAATACACAGAGAGTTAAGATACATTACAGCAAAGCATGATATATTTGTTCTGCTGCTATGCTGAAACACTCAACGAAAAAGTCCCATATGGTCTAGCGGTTAGGATTCCTGGTTTTCACCCAGGCGGCCCGGGTTCGACTCCCGGTATGGGAAGTTGAAGCTTTTTTGAATGGCAGCAACAGTACCACTTGTTTAATGCTCTGTTGATCTCAGCAACAAAATCCAGGAGAAACTGTGCTTTGGTTATGGAAATGGGATGTGGTGAAATCCACAGGATTTATATACCTCCCAACATTTCTGTATCCAAAATTAGGACAGAACTGGTCTGACCCCATATTTCAACATCCATCTTCCAAATTTCGAGTGGGACAACCCTATTTTATATGTAACACATCCTTCATGTGAAAAAAAAGAACTCTTGAACTTGTGGATCAATGGGTTTCCAGGGAGAGTTCACAACTTTTTAATGGTGCAGTAGGGATGTTCTGAATGAAACTAGACTACGCCAATGCTTACAAACCAATAATGTCTGCTTCTGTGCCCAGAATTTCTCCGCTTTCCTTAATCAGCATACAAAGGACAGGTTTAAGAGACCACGGATGGGAACTGAAATACAATATTACTTCTGAAATCCCATGGATCTGAACCCATAGAAGATGCATTGTAAAAACAGAGAGTACTGTGAGAAATAGTGGTGGCAGCGTGGACCATTGACTAGAAATCCATTTTTGTCTCACTGGGCAAAAGTTTGACAATTTGTCACCACAATTTCTGGAATTTTCATCAATTAAAAAAGTCAAGCTAAATTGGAGAACGCAGAAAAGGTTGAAAATTTTCCAGCATTTTTAGTCTTGACGTAAAGGCGTCTGCAGTTGGAAAATCTAAGGAAGCTGTTTTCCCAACTATTTCTGAAGCTAATTAATTCAAAATGAACAAATAAAAATCAAACTTTTAATGATGTATTACCAATTATTAAATATGACAATTTTTACAACTTTTGATGAGCAAGTAGACCAGAAATAAAAATGTGGATCTCTTTATCTAGACAAGCAATTTTTCTGTTTTATGGATAATTCAATTCTGTTTGTGTTTTCACTCAGTCAGATGTAGTGCACATGACATCAGAAGTCCTCTAAAGCACAATCCTTCGATAGCTCAGCTGGTAGAGCGGAGGACTGTAGAGGAAATTGGTACAGAAATCCTTAGGTCGCTGGTTCAACTCCAGCTCAAAGGAAAGTTTTTCATATCATTTTAGAGGGCAATTTCTGACATATTAAATACCCAGAAATATCCATGGCTCATGCTGTTTATCTTTAATAGTCAGAGAAACTGTAACTTGTTTTCATTTCTGCTGCCTGTTAATCATCCTGCATGCTGCTGAGCCTCTAATAGGGCAATTATGGTTTCTGTGCTCTGTTGAAGTACAGTGCAGAGGCAGGTGATAGAGACACGAGTTCTGTTACTGGGCATACATTCCATAGCTCTTTGCAACTCAATAAAATGGAAATGAGAACCTTTTCCACTTCTTGGAAAGTGGCCTCCAGACATCACATATGGATTTATTGCATTGTTACCTATCCTGCTGGATTGGCATTTACAAATCTGCAAGTGGTCAGGGACGTGCCGTGATGATGCAAATCACATCATCAAACATTGCCCACCTCACTAATCACTGAGGGGTCTGGAGCGTGATGATGAAATTAGTGTCATCTTAGGCCATGCCAAACCCACTCCATGTCACCACCTGGTTAAATATGAAATACACAGAGAGTTAAGATACATTACAGCAAAGCATGATATATTTGTTCTGCTGCTATGCTGAAACACTCAACGAAAAAGTCCCATATGGTCTAGCGGTTAGGATTCCTGGTTTTCACCCAGGCGGCCCGGGTTCGACTCCCGGTATGGGAAGTTGAAGCTTTTTTGAATGGCAGCAACAGTACCACTTGTTTAATGCTCTGTTGATCTCAGCAACAAAATCCAGGAGAAACTGTGCTTTGGTTATGGAAATGGGATGTGGTGAAATCCACAGGATTTATATACCTCCCAACATTTCTGTATCCAAAATTAGGACAGAACTGGTCTGACCCCATATTTCAACATCCATCTTCCAAATTTCGAGTGGGACAACCCTATTTTATATGTAACACATCCTTCATGTGAAAAAAAAGAACTCTTGAACTTGTGGATCAATGGGTTTCCAGGGAGAGTTCACAACTTTTTAATGGTGCAGTAGGGATGTTCTGAATGAAACTAGACTACGCCAATGCTTACAAACCAATAATGTCTGCTTCTGTGCCCAGAATTTCTCCGCTTTCCTTAATCAGCATACAAAGGACAGGTTTAAGAGACCACGGATGGGAACTGAAATACAATATTACTTCTGAAATCCCATGGATCTGAACCCATAGAAGATGCATTGTAAAAACAGAGAGTACTGTGAGAAATAGTGGTGGCAGCGTGGACCATTGACTAGAAATCCATTTTTGTCTCACTGGGCAAAAGTTTGACAATTTGTCACCACAATTTCTGGAATTTTCATCAATTAAAAAAGTCAAGCTAAATTGGAGAACGCAGAAGAGGTTGAAAATTTTCCAGCATTTTTAGTCTTGACGTAAAGGCGTCTGCAGTTGGAAAATCTAAGGAAGCTGTTTTCCCAACTATTTCTGAAGCTAATTAATTCAAAATGAACAAATAAAAATCAAACTTTTAATGATGTATTACCAATTATTAAATATGACAATTTTTACAACTTTTGATGAGCAAGTAGACCAGAAATAAAAATGTGGATCTCTTTATCTAGACAAGCAATTTTTCTGTTTTATGGATAATTCAATTCTGTTTGTGTTTTCACTCAGTCAGATGTAGTGCACATGACATCAGAAATACTCTAAAGCACAATCCTTCAATAGCTCAGCTGGTAGAGCGGAGGACTGAAGATCTAAAGGTCCCTGGTTTGATCCCGGGTTTCGGCATGTTTGAACAGGTGTTTTTTGAAGTGAAAAGCTCGAACTGGAAGTAATTTCAAGATGAAATTCCATAATGTCATCCACCAATTTTTCTTAGCAAAGAAGAATATTCAGCCCCATCTTTCAAATAATCAGAACATTTTATTTAATAACACTGTCCAGAAATACAGGATAAAAAATGTCCATGATTTCAGTAGTCCGGGCTTGACTCTTTATGCAATTGTAATTATCTCAATGATAAAATTTCTCAGCATTTTGCATCAATGCTTCTATTATAAAATAAAGGTTTTGTGATGGGTGAACATACAGTATAAAAACTGCTATGAAATGCTATGTTTACATTCGAAGCAATCATGAGAAAAAGAAAAACTGTTATATAACCTTGTGTAATCTTCCTGGCATGACTCAGTTTGGAGAAAGTTAGGTTGAAGATCCAAAGGATTGCTGGCTTTCAATTTCTGGGGCTTTCTCTCTCTTCTACTACAGGAGAGAAGATTAATGAGCCCTAGCCTTCCACTGAACAATAAAACTAAAATTAACAATACTTACCTGCAATGCAGCAGCAGATACTAAGGTGTTCATGATTTTCATGGACTCACCTTAAATTCCAATGAAATTTAGAATGAGAAAGTACCTGTAGCTAATTAAAGCTTATTCATTTGAAATCATTATAGTAATCCGAAATTGTGTATACATACATCTTCCAAGCTGGCCGAAATAGCTCGGCTGGAAGAGTGTTAGACTGAAGATCTAAAGGTCCCTGGTTCGATCCTGGGTTTCGGCATGTTTGAACAGGTGTTTTTTGAAGTGAAAAGCTCGAACTGGAAGTAATTTCAAGATGAAATTCCATAATGTCATCCACCAATTTTTCTTAGCAAAGAAGAATATTCAGCCCCATCTTTCAAATAATCAGAACATTTCATTTAATAACACTGTCCAGAAATACACGATAAAAAGTGTCCATGATTTCAGTAGTCCGGGCTTGACTCTATATGCAATTGTAATTATCTCAATGATAAAATTTCTCAGCATTTTGCATCAATGCTTCTATTATAAAATAAAGGTTTTGTGATGGGTGAACATACAGTATAAAAACTGCTATGAAATGCTATGTTTACATTCGAAGCAATCATAATGAAAGGAAAAACTGTTATATAACCTTGTGTAATCTTCCTGGCATGACTAAGTTTGGAGAAAGTTAGGTTGAAGATCCAAAGGATTGTTGGCTTTCATATTCTGGGGCTTTCTCTCTCTTCTACTACAGGAGAGAAGATTAATGAGCCCTAGCCTTCCACTGAACAATAAAACTAAAATTAACAATACTTACCTGCAATGCAGCAGCAGATACTAAGGTGTTCATGATTTTCATGGACTCACCTTAAATTCCAATGAAATTTAGAATGAGAAAGTACCTGTAGCTAATTAAAGCTTATTCATTTGAAATCATTATAGTAATCCGAAATTGTAAATACATTCGTCTTCCAAGCTGGCCGAAATAGCTCAGCTGGGAGAGCGTTAGACTGAAGATCTAAAGGTCCCTGGTTCGATCCCGGGTTTCGGCATGTTTGAACAGGTGTTTTTTGAAGTGAAAAGCTCGAACTGGAAGTAATTTCAAGATGAAATTCCATAATGTCATCCACCAATTTTTCTTAGCAAAGAAGAATATTCAGCCCCATCTTTCAAATAATCAGAACATTTTATTTAATAACACTGTCCAGAAATACAGGATAAAAAATTTCCATGATTTCAATAGTCAGGGCTTGACTCTTTATGCAATTGTAATTATCTCAATGATAAAATTTCTCAGCGTTTTGCATCAATGCTTCTATTATAAAATAAAGGTTTTGTGATGGGTGAACATACAGTATAAAAACTGCTATGAAATGCTATGTTTACATTCAAAGCAATCATGAGAAAAAGAAAAACTGTTATATAACCTTGTGTAATCTTCCTGGCATGACTCAGTTTATAGAAAGTTAAGTTGAAGATCCAAAGGATTGTTGGCTTTCAATTTCTGGGGCTTTCTCTCTCTTCTACTACAGGAGAGAAGATTAATGAGCCCTAGCCTTCCACTGAACAATAAAACTAAAATTAACAATACTTACCTGCAATGCAGCAGCAGATACTAAGGTGTTCATGATTTTCATGGACTCACCTTAAATTCCAATGAAATTTAGAATGAGAAAGTACCTGTAGCTAATTAAAGCTTATTCATTTGAAATCATTATAGTAATCCGAAATTGTGAATACATTCGTCTTCCAAGCTGGCCGAAATTGCTCAGCTGGGAGAGCGTTAGACTGAAGATCTAAAGGTCCCTGGTTCGATCCCGGGTTTTGGCATGTTTGAACAGGTGTTTTTTGAAGTGAAAAGCTCGAACTGGAAGTAATTTCAAGATGAAATTCCATAATGTCATCCACCAATTTTTCTTAGCAAAGAAGAATATTCAGCCCCATCTTTCAAATAATCAGAACATTTTATTTAATAACACTGTCCAGAAATACAGGATAAAAAATGTCCATGATTTCAATAGTCAGGGCTTGACTCTTTATGCAATTGTAATTATCTCAATGATAAAATTTCTCAGCATTTTGCATCAATGCTTCTATTATAAAATAAAGGTTTTGTGATGGGTGAACATACAGTATAAAAACTGCTATGAAATGCTATGTTTACATTCGAAGCAGTCATGATGAAAGGAAAAACTGTTATATAACCTTGTGTAATCTTCCTGGCATGACTCAGTTTGGAGAAAGTTAGGTTGAAGATCCAAAATGTTGTTGGCTTTCAATTTCTGGGGCTTTCTCTCTCTTCTACTACAGGAGAGAAGATTAATGAGCCCTAGCCTTCCACTGAACAATAAAACTAAAATTAACAATACTTACCTGCAATGCAGCAGCAGATACTAAGGTGTTCATGATTTTCATGGACTCACCTTAAATTCCAATGAAATTTAGAATGAGAAAGTACCTGTAGCTAATTAAAGCTTATTCATTTGAAATCATTATAGTAATCCGAAATTGTGAATACATTCATCTTCCAAGCTGGCCGAAATAGCTCAGCTGGGAGAGCGTTAGACTGAAGATCTAAAGGTCCCTGGTTCGATCCCGGGTTTCGGCATGTTTAAACAGGTGTTTTTTGAAGTGAAAAGCTCGAACTGGAAGTAATTTTAAGATGAAATTCCATAATGTCATCCACCAATTTTTCTTAGCAAAGAAGAATATTCAGCCCCATCTTTCAAATAATCAGAACATTTTATTTAATAACACTGTCCAGAAATACAGGATAAAAAATGTCCATGATTTCAGTAGTCCGGGCTTGACTCTTTATGCAATTGTAATTATCTCAATGATAAAATTTCTCAGCATTTTGCATCAATGCTTCTATCATAAAATAAAGGTTTTGTGATGGGTGAACATACAGTATAAAAACTGCTATGAAATGCTATGTTTACATTCGAAGCAATCATGAGAAAAAGAAAAACTGTTATATAACCTTGTGTAATCTTCCTGGCATGACTCAGTTTATAGAAAGTTAAGTTGAAGATCCAAAGGATTGTTGGCTTTCAATTTCTGGGGCTTTCTCTCTCTTCTACTACAGGAGAGAAGATTAATGAGCCCTAGCCTTCCACTGAACAATAAAACTAAAATTAACAATACTTACCTGCAATGCAGCAGCAGATACTAAGGTGTTCATGATTTTCATGGACTCACCTTAAATTCCAATGAAATTTAGAATGAGAAAGTACCTGTAGCTAATTAAAGCTTATTCATTTGAAATCATTATAGTAATCCGAAATTGTGTATACATTCATCTTCCAAGATGGCCGAAATAGCTCAGCTGGGAGAGCGTTAGACTGAAGATCTAAAGGTCCCTGGTTCGATCCCGGGTTTCGGCATGTTTGAACAGGTGTTTTTTGAAGTGAAAAGCTCGAACTGGAAGTAATTTCAAGATGAAATTCCATAATGTCATTCACCAATTTTTCTTAGCAAAGAAGAATATTCAGCCCCATCTTTCAAATAATCAGAACATTTCATTTAATAACACTGTCCAAAAATACAGGATAAAAAGTGTCCATGATTTCAATAGTCCGGGCTTGACTCTTTATGCAATTGTAATTATCTCAATGATAAAAATTCTCAGCATTTTGCATCAATGCTTCTATTATAAAATAAAGGTTTTGTGATGGGTGAACATACAGTATAAAAACTGCTATGAAATGCTATGTTTACATTCGAAGCAGTCATGATGAAAGGAAAAACTGTTATATAACCTTGTGTAATCTTCCTGGCATGACTCAGTTTGGAGAAAGTTAGGTTGAAGATCCAAAATGTTGTTGGCTTTCAATTTCTGGGGCTTTCTCTCTCTTCTACTACAGGAGAGAAGATTAATGAGCCCTAGCCTTCCACTGAACAATAAAACTAAAATTAACAATACTTACCTGCAATGCAGCAGCAGATACTAAGGTGTTCATGATTTTCATGGACTCACCTTAAATTCCAATGAAATTTAGAATGAGAAAGTACCTGTAGCTAATTAAAGCTTATTCATTTGAAATCATTATAGTAATCCGAAATTGTGAATACATTCATCTTCCAAGCTGGCCGAAATAGCTCAGCTGGGAGAGCGTTAGACTGAAGATCTAAAGGTCCCTGGTTCGATCCCGGGTTTCGGCATGTTTGAACAGGTGTTTTTTGAAGTGAAAAGCTCGAACTGGAAGTAATTTCAAGATGAAATTCCATAATGTCATCCACCAATTTTTCTTAGCAAAGAAGAATATTCAGCCCCATCTTTCAAATAATCAGAACATTTCATTTAATAACACTGTCCAGAAATACAGGATAAAAAGTGTCCATGATTTCAGTAGTCCGGGCTTGACTCTTTATGCAATTGTAATTATCTCAATGATAAAATTTCTCAGCATTTTGCATCAATGCTTCTATTATAAAATAAAGGTTTTGTGATGGGTGAACATATAGTATAAAAACTGTTATGAAATGCTATGTTTACATTCGAATCAATCATGATGAAAGAAAAAACTGTTATATAACCTTGTGTAATCTTCCTGGCATGACTCAGTTTGGAGAAAGTTAGGTTGAAGATCCAAAGGATTGTTGGCTTTCAATTTCTTGGGCTTTCTCTCTCTTCTACTACAGGAGAGAGGATTAATGAGCCCTAGCCTTCCACTGAATAATAAAACTAAATTTAACAATACTTACCTGCAATGCAGCAGCAGATACTAAGGTGTTCATGATTTTCATGGACTCACCTTAAATTCCAATGAAATTTAGAATGAGAAAGTACCTGTAGCTAATTAAAGCTTATTCATTTGAAATCATTATAGTAATCCGAAATTGTGAATACATTCATCTTCCAAGCTGGCTGAAATAGCTCAGCTGGAAGAGTGTTAGACTGAAGATCTAAAGGTCCCTTGTTCGATCCCGGGTTTCGGCATGTTTGAACAGGTGTTTTTTGAAGTGAAAAGCTCGAACTGGAAGTAATTTCAAGATGAAATTCCATAATGTCATCCAACAATTTTTCTTAGCAAAGAAGAATATTCAGCCCCATCTTTCAAATAATCAGAACATTTCATTTAATAACACTGTCCAGAAATACACGATAAAAAGTGTCCATGATTTCAGTAGTCCGGGCTTGACTCTTTATGCAATTGTAATTATCTCAATGATAAAATTTCTCAGCATTTTGCATCAATGCTTCTATTATAAAATAAAGGTTTTGTGATGGGTGAACATACAGTATAAAAACTGCTATGAAATGCTATGTTTACATTCGAAGCAATCATGATGAAAGAAAAAACTGTTATATAACCTTGTGTAATCTTCCTGGCATGACTCAGTTTGGAGAAAGTTAGGTTGAAGATCCAAAGGATTGTTGGCTTTCAATTTCTTGGGCTTTCTCTCTCTTCTACTACAGGAGAGAGGATTAATGAGCCCTAGCCTTCCACTGAATAATAAAACTAAATTTAACAATACTTACCTGCAATGCAGCAGCAGATACTAAGGTGTTCATGATTTTCATGGACTCACCTTAAATTCCAATGAAATTTAGAATGTGAAAGTACCTGTAGCTAATTAAAGCTTATTCATTTGAAATCATTATAGTAATCCGAAATTGTGAATACATTCATCTTCCAAGCTGGCTGAAATAGCTCAGCTGGAAGAGTGTTAGACTGAAGATCTAAAGGTCCCTTGTTCGATCCCAGGTTTCGGCATGTTTGAACAGGTGTTTTTTGAAGTGAAAAGCTCGAACTGGAAGTAATTTCAAGATGAAATTCCATAATGTCATCCACCAATTTTTCTTAGCAAAGAAGAATATTCAGCCCCATCTTTCAAATAATCAGAACATTTCATTTAATAACACTGTCCAGAAATACACGATAAAAAGTGTCCATGATTTCAGTAGTCCAGGCTTGACTCTTTATGCAATTGTAATTATCTCAATGATAAAATTTCTCAGCATTTTGCATCAATGCTTCTATTATAAAATAAAGGTTTTGTGATGGGTGAACATACAGTATAAAAACTGCTATGAAATGCTATGTTTACATTCGAAGCAATCATAATGAAAGGAAAAACTGTTATATAACCTTGTGTAATCTTCCTGGCATGACTAAGTTTGGAGAAAGTTAGGTTGAAGATCCAAAGGATTGTTGGCTTTCATATTCTGGGGCTTTCTCTCTCTTCTACTACAGGAGAGAAGATTAATGAGCCCTAGCCTTCCACTGAACAATAAAACTAATATTAACAATACTTACCTGCAATGCAGCAGCAGATACTAAGGTGTTCATGATTTTCATGGACTCACCTTAAATTCCAATGAAATTTAGAATGAGAAAGTACCTGTAGCTAATTAAAGCTTATTCATTTGAAATCATTATAGTAATCCAAAATTGTGAATACATTCATCTTCCAAGCTGGCCGAAATAGCTCAGCTGGGAGAGTGTTAGACTGAAGATCTAAAGGTCCCTGGTTCGATCCCGGGTTTCGGCATGTTTGAACAGGTGTTTTTTGAATTGAAAAGCTCGAACTGGAAGTAATTTCAAGATGAAATTCCATAATGTCATCCACCAATTTTTCTTAGCAAAGAAGAATATTCAGCCCCATCTTTCAAATAATCAGAACATTTTATTTAATAACACTGTCCAGAAATACAGGATAAAAAATGTCCATGATTTCAGTAGTCCGGGCTTGACTCTTTATGCAATTGTAATTATCTCAATGATAAAATTTCTCAGCATTTTGCATCAATGCTTCTATTATAAAATAAAGGTTTTGTGATGGGTGAACATACAGTATAAAAACTGCTATGAAATGCTATGTTTACATTCGAAGCAATCATGAGAAAAAGAAAAACTGTTATACAACCTTGTGTAATCTTCCTGGCATGACTCAGTTTGGAGAAAGTTAGGTTGAAGATCCAAAGGATTGTTGGCTTTCAATTTCTGGGGCTTTCTCTCTCTTCTACTACAGGAGAGAAGATTAATGAGCCCTAGCCTTCCACTGAACAATAAAACTAAAATTAACAATACTTACCTGCAATGCAGCAGCAGATACTAAGGTGTTCATGATTTTCATGGACTCACCTTAAATTCCAATGAAATTTAGAATGAGAAAGTACCTGTAGCTAATTAAAGCTTATTCATTTGAAATCATTATAGTAATCCGAAATTGTGTATACATTCATCTTCCAAGATGGCCGAAATAGCTCAGCTGGGAGAGCGTTAGACTGAAGATCTAAAGGTCCCTGGTTCGATCCCGGGTTTCGGCATGTTTGAACAGGTGTTTTTTGAAGTGAAAAGCTCGAACTGGAAGTAATTTCAAGATGAAATTCCATAATGTCATTCACCAATTTTTCTTAGCAAAGAAGAATATTCAGCCCCATCTTTCAAATAATCAGAACATTTCATTTAATAACACTGTCCAAAAATACAGGATAAAAAGTGTCCATGATTTCAATAGTCCGGGCTTGACTCTTTATGCAATTGTAATTATCTCAATGATAAAAATTCTCAGCATTTTGCATCAATGCTTCTATTATAAAATAAAGGTTTTGTGATGGGTGAACATACAGTATAAAAACTGCTATGAAATGCTATGTTTACATTCGAAGCAGTCATGATGAAAGGAAAAACTGTTATATAACCTTGTGTAATCTTCCTGGCATGACTCAGTTTGGAGAAAGTTAGGTTGAAGATCCAAAATGTTGTTGGCTTTCAATTTCTGGGGCTTTCTCTCTCTTCTACTACAGGAGAGAAGATTAATGAGCCCTAGCCTTCCACTGAACAATAAAACTAAAATTAACAATACTTACCTGCAATGCAGCAGCAGATACTAAGGTGTTCATGATTTTCATGGACTCACCTTAAATTCCAATGAAATTTAGAATGAGAAAGTACCTGTAGCTAATTAAAGCTTATTCATTTGAAATCATTATAGTAATCCGAAATTGTGAATACATTCATCTTCCAAGCTGGCCGAAATAGCTCAGCTGGGAGAGCGTTAGACTGAAGATCTAAAGGTCCCTGGTTCGATCCCGGGTTTCGGCATGTTTGAACAGGTGTTTTTTGAAGTGAAAAGCTCGAACTGGAAGTAATTTCAAGATGAAATTCCATAATGTCATCCACCAATTTTTCTTAGCAAAGAAGAATATTCAGCCCCATCTTTCAAATAATCAGAACATTTCATTTAATAACACTGTCCAGAAATACAGGATAAAAAGTGTCCATGATTTCAGTAGTCCGGGCTTGACTCTTTATGCAATTGTAATTATCTCAATGATAAAATTTCTCAGCATTTTGCATCAATGCTTCTATTATAAAATAAAGGTTTTGTGATGGGTGAACATATAGTATAAAAACTGTTATGAAATGCTATGTTTACATTCGAATCAATCATGATGAAAGAAAAAACTGTTATATAACCTTGTGTAATCTTCCTGGCATGACTCAGTTTGGAGAAAGTTAGGTTGAAGATCCAAAGGATTGTTGGCTTTCAATTTCTTGGGCTTTCTCTCTCTTCTACTACAGGAGAGAGGATTAATGAGCCCTAGCCTTCCACTGAATAATAAAACTAAATTTAACAATACTTACCTGCAATGCAGCAGCAGATACTAAGGTGTTCATGATTTTCATGGACTCACCTTAAATTCCAATGAAATTTAGAATGAGAAAGTACCTGTAGCTAATTAAAGCTTATTCATTTGAAATCATTATAGTAATCCGAAATTGTGAATACATTCATCTTCCAAGCTGGCTGAAATAGCTCAGCTGGAAGAGTGTTAGACTGAAGATCTAAAGGTCCCTTGTTCGATCCCGGGTTTCGGCATGTTTGAACAGGTGTTTTTTGAAGTGAAAAGCTCGAACTGGAAGTAATTTCAAGATGAAATTCCATAATGTCATCCACCAATTTTTCTTAGCAAAGAAGAATATTCAGCCCCATCTTTCAAATAATCAGAACATTTCATTTAATAACACTGTCCAGAAATACACGATAAAAAGTGTCCATGATTTCAGTAGTCCGGGCTTGACTCTTTATGCAATTGTAATTATCTCAATGATAAAATTTCTCAGCATTTTGCATCAATGCTTCTATTATAAAATAAAGGTTTTGTGATGGGTGAACATACAGTATAAAAACTGCTATGAAATGCTATGTTTACATTCGAAGCAATCATGATGAAAGAAAAAACTGTTATATAACCTTGTGTAATCTTCCTGGCATGACTCAGTTTGGAGAAAGTTAGGTTGAAGATCCAAAGGATTGTTGGCTTTCAATTTCTTGGGCTTTCTCTCTCTTCTACTACAGGAGAGAGGATTAATGAGCCCTAGCCTTCCACTGAATAATAAAACTAAATTTAACAATACTTACCTGCAATGCAGCAGCAGATACTAAGGTGTTCATGATTTTCATGGACTCACCTTAAATTCCAATGAAATTTAGAATGTGAAAGTACCTGTAGCTAATTAAAGCTTATTCATTTGAAATCATTATAGTAATCCGAAATTGTGAATACATTCATCTTCCAAGCTGGCTGAAATAGCTCAGCTGGAAGAGTGTTAGACTGAAGATCTAAAGGTCCCTTGTTCGATCCCAGGTTTCGGCATGTTTGAACAGGTGTTTTTTGAAGTGAAAAGCTCGAACTGGAAGTAATTTCAAGATGAAATTCCATAATGTCATCCACCAATTTTTCTTAGCAAAGAAGAATATTCAGCCCCATCTTTCAAATAATCAGAACATTTCATTTAATAACACTGTCCAGAAATACACGATAAAAAGTGTCCATGATTTCAGTAGTCCAGGCTTGACTCTTTATGCAATTGTAATTATCTCAATGATAAAATTTCTCAGCATTTTGCATCAATGCTTCTATTATAAAATAAAGGTTTTGTGATGGGTGAACATACAGTATAAAAACTGCTATGAAATGCTATGTTTACATTCGAAGCAATCATAATGAAAGGAAAAACTGTTATATAACCTTGTGTAATCTTCCTGGCATGACTAAGTTTGGAGAAAGTTAGGTTGAAGATCCAAAGGATTGTTGGCTTTCATATTCTGGGGCTTTCTCTCTCTTCTACTACAGGAGAGAAGATTAATGAGCCCTAGCCTTCCACTGAACAATAAAACTAATATTAACAATACTTACCTGCAATGCAGCAGCAGATACTAAGGTGTTCATGATTTTCATGGACTCACCTTAAATTCCAATGAAATTTAGAATGAGAAAGTACCTGTAGCTAATTAAAGCTTATTCATTTGAAATCATTATAGTAATCCAAAATTGTGAATACATTCATCTTCCAAGCTGGCCGAAATAGCTCAGCTGGGAGAGTGTTAGACTGAAGATCTAAAGGTCCCTGGTTCGATCCCGGGTTTCGGCATGTTTGAACAGGTGTTTTTTGAATTGAAAAGCTCGAACTGGAAGTAATTTCAAGATAAAATTCCATAATGTCATCCACCAATTTTTCTTAGCAAAGAAGAATATTCAGCCCCATCTTTCAAATAATCAGAACATTTTATTTAATAACACTGTCCAGAAATACAGGATAAAAAATGTCCATGATTTCAGTAGTCCGGGCTTGACTCTTTATGCAATTGTAATTATCTCAATGATAAAATTTCTCAGCATTTTGCATCAATGCTTCTATTATAAAATAAAGGTTTTGTGATGGGTGAACATACAGTATAAAAACTGCTATGAAATGCTATGTTTACATTCGAAGCAATCATGAGAAAAAGAAAAACTGTTATACAACCTTGTGTAATCTTCCTGGCATGACTCAGTTTGGAGAAAGTTAGGTTGAAGATCCAAAGGATTGTTGGCTTTCAATTTCTGGGGCTTTCTCTCTCTTCTACTACAGGAGAGAAGTTTAATGAGCCCTAGCCTTCCACTGAACAATAAAACTAAAATTAACAATACTTACCTGCAATGCAGCAGCAGATACTAAGGTGTTCATGATTTTCATGGACTCACCTTAAATTCCAATGAAATTTAGAATGAGAAAGTACCTGTAGCTAATTAAAGCTTATTCATTTGAAATCATTATAGTAATCCGAAATTGTGAATACATTCATCTTCCAAGCTGGCCGAAATAGCTCAACTGGGAGAGCGTTAGACTGAAGATCTAAAGGTCCCTGGTTCGATCCCGGGTTTCAGCATGTTTGAACAGGTGTTTTTTGAAGTGAAAAGCTCGAACTGGAAGTAATTTCAAGATGAAATTCCATAATGTCATCCACCAATTTTTCTTAGCAAAGAAGAATATTCAGCCCCATCTTTCAAATAATCAGAATATTTCATTTAATAACACTGTCCAAAAATACAGGATAAAAAGTGTCCATGATTTCAGTAGTCCGGGCTTGTCTCTTTATGCAATTGTAATTATCTCAATGATAAAATTTCTCATCATTTTGCATATTCTGGGGCTTTCTCTCTCTTCTACTACAGGAGAGAAGATTAATGAGCCCTAGCCTTCCACTGAACAATAAAACTAAAATTAACAATACTTACCTGCAATGCAGCAGCAGATACTAAGGTGTTCATGATTTTCATGGACTCACCTTAAATTCCAATGAAATTTAGAATGAGAAAGTACCTGTAGCTAATTAAAGCTTATTCATTTGAAATCATTATAGTAATCCGAAATTGTGAATACATTCATCTTCCAAGCTGGCCGAAATAGCTCAGCTGGGAGAGCGTTAGACTGAAGATCTAAAGGTCCCTGGTTCGATCCCGGGTTTCAGCATGTTTGAACAGGTGTTTTTTGAAGTGAAAAGCTCGAACTGGAAGTAATTTCAAGATGAAATTCCATAATGTCATCCACCAATTTTTCTTAGCAAAGAAGAATATTCAGCCCCATCTTTCAAATAATCAGAATATTTCATTTAATAACACTGTCCAAAAATACAGGATAAAAAGTGACCATGATTTCAGTAGTCCGGGCTTGACTCTTTATGCAATTGTAATTATCTCAATGATAAAATTTCTCAGCATTTTGCATCAATGCTTCTATTATAAAATAAAGGTTTTGTGATGGGTGAACATACAGTATGAAAACTGCTATGAAATGCTATGTTTACATTCGAAGCAATCATGAGAAAAAGAAAAACTGTTATATAACCTTGTGTAATCTTCCTGGCATGACTCAGTTTGGAGAAAGTTAGGTTGAAGATCCAAAGGATTGTTGGCTTTCAATTTCTGGGGCTTTCTCTCTCTTCTACTACAGGAGAGAAGATTAATGAGCCCTAGCCTTCCACTGAACAATAAAACTAAAATTAACAATACTTACCTGCAATGCAGCAGCAGATACTAAGGTGTTCATGATTTTCATGGACTCACCTTAAATTCCAATGAAATTTAGAATGAGAAAGTACCTGTAGCTAATTAAAGCTTATTCATTTCAAATCATTATAGTAATCCGAAATTGTGAATACATTCATCTTCCAAGCTGGCCGAAATAGCTCAGCTGGGAGAGCGTTAGACTGAAGATCTAAAGGTCCCTGGTTCGATCCCGGGTTTCAGCATGTTTGAACAGGTGTTTTTTGAAGTGAAAAGCCCGAACTGGAAGTAATTTCAAGATGAAATTCCATAATGTCATCCACCAATTTTTCTTAGCAAAGAAGAATATTCAGCCCCATCTTTCAAATAATCAGAATATTTCATTTAATAACACTGTCCAAAAATACAGGATAAAAAGTGTCCATGATTTCAGTAGTCCGGGCTTGACTCTTTATGCAATTGTAATTATCTCAATGATAAAATTTCTCAGCATTTTGCATCAATGCTTCTATTATAAAATAAAGGTTTTGTGATGGGTGAACATACAGTATAAAAACTGCTATGAAATGCTATGTTTACATTCAAAGCAATCATGATGAAAGGAAAAACTGTTATATAACCTTTTGTAATCTTCCTGGCATGACTCAGTTTGGACAAAGTTAGGTTGAAGATCCAAAGAATTGTTGACTTTCAATTTCTGGGGCTTTCTCTCTCTTCTACTACAGGAGAGAAGATTAATGAGCCCTAGCCTTCCACTGAACAATAAAACTAAAATTAACAATACTTACCTGCAATGCAGCAGCAGATACTAAGGTGTTCATGATTTTCATGGACTCACCTTAAATTCCAATGAAATTTAGAATGAGAAAGTAGCTGTAGCTAATTAAAGCTTATTCATTTGAAATCATTATAGTAATCCGAAATTGTGAATACATTCATCTTCCAAGCTGGCCGAAATAGCTCAGCTGGGAGAGCGTTAGACTGAAGATCTAAAGGTCCCTGGTTCGATCACGGGTTTCGGCATGTTTTAACAGGTGTTTTTTGAAGTGAAAAGCTCGAACTGGAAGTAATTTCAAGATGAAATTCCATAATGTCATCCACCAATTTTTCTTAGCAAAGAAGAATATTCAGCCCCATCTTTCAAATAATCAGAACATTTCATTTAATAACACTGTCCAGAAATACACGATAAAAAGTGTCCATGATTTCAGTAGTCCGGGCTTGACTCTTTATGCAATTGTAATTATCTCAATGATAAAATTTCTCAGCATTTTGCATCAATGCTTCTATTATAAAATAAAGGTTTTGTGATGGGTGAACATACAGTATAAAAACTGCTATGAAATGCTATGTTTACATTCGAAGCAATCATGAGAAAAAGAATAACTGTTATATAACCTTGTGTAATCTTCCTGGCATGACTCAGTTTATAGAAAGTTAGGTTGAAGATCCAAAGGATTGTTGGCTTTCAATTTCTGGGGCTTTCTCTCTCTTCTACTACAGGAGAGAAGATTAATGAGCCCTAGCCTTCCACTGAACAATAAAACTAAAATTAACAATACTTACCTGCAATGCAGCAGCAGATACTAAGATGTTCATGATTTTCATGGACTCACCTTAAATTCCAATGAAATTTAGAATGAGAAAGTACCTGTAGCTAATTAAAGCTTATTCATTTGAAATCATTATAGTAATCCGAAATTGTGAATACATTCATCTTCCAAGCTGGCCGAAATAGCTCAGCTGGGAGAGCGTTAGACTGAAGATCTAAAGGTCCCTGGTTCGATCCCGGGTTTCGGCATGTTTGAACAGGTGTTTTTTGAAGTGAAAAGCTCGAACTGGAAGTAATTTCAAGATGAAATTCCATAATATCATCCACCAATTTTTCTTAGCAAAGAAGAATATTCAGCCCCATCTTTCAAATAATCAGAACATTTCATTTAATAACACTGTCCAGAAATACACGATAAAAAGTGTCCATGATTTCAGTAGTCCGGGCTTGACTCTTTATGCAATTGTAATTATCTCAATGATAAAATTTCTCAGCATTTTGCATCAATGCTTCTATTATAAAATAAAGGTTTTGTGATGGGTGAACATACAGTATAAAAACTGCTATGAAATGCTATGTTTACATTCGAAGCAATCATAATGAAAGGAAAAACTGTTATATAACCTTGTGTAATCTTCCTGGCATGACTAAGTTTGGAGAAAGTTAGGTAAAAGATCCAAAGGATTGTTGGCTTTCATATTCTGGGGCTTTCTCTCTCTTCTACTACAGGAGAGAAGATTAATGAGCCCTAGCCTTCCACTGAACAATAAAACTAAAATTAACAATACTTACCTGCAATGCAGCAGCAGATACTAAGGTGTTCATGATTTTCATGGACTCACCTTAAATTTTAATGAAATTTAGAATGAGAAAGTACCTGTAGCTAATTAAAGCTTATTCATTTGAAATCATTATAGTAATCCGAAATTGTGAATACATTCATCTTCCAAGCTGGCCGAAATAGCTCAGCTGGGAGAGCGTTAGACTGAAGATCTAAAGGTCCCTGGTTCGATCCCGGGTTTCGGCATGTTTGAACAGGTGTTTTTTGAAGTGAAAAGCTCGAACTGGAAGTAATTTCAAGATGAAATTCCATAATGTCATTCACCAATTTTTCTTAGCAAAGAAGAATATTCAGCCCCATCTTTCAAATAATCAGAACATTTCATTTAATAACACTGTCCAAAAATACAGGATAAAAAGTGTCCATGATTTCAATAGTCCGGGCTTGACTCTTTATGCAATTGTAATTATCTCAATGATAAAAATTCTCACCATTTTGCATCAATGCTTCTATTATAAAATAAAGGTTTTGTGATGGGTGAACATACAGTATAAAAACTGCTATGAAATGCTTTGTTTACATTCGAAGCAATCATGATGAAAGGAAAAACTGATATATAACCTTGTGTAATCTTCCTGGCATGACTCAGTTTGGAGAAAGTTAGGTTGAAGATCCCAAATGTTGTTGGCTTTCAATTTCTGGGGCTTTCTCTCTCTTCTACTACAGGAGAGAAGATTAATGAGCCCTAGCCTTCCACTGAACAATAAAACTAAAATTAACAATACTTACCTGCAATGCAGCAGCAGATACTAAGGTGTTCATGATTTTCATGGACTCACCTTAAATTCCAATGAAATTTAGAATGAGAAAGTACCTGTAGCTAATTAAAGCTTATTCATTTGAAATTGATTATAGTAATCCGAAATTGTGAATACATTCATCTTCCAAGCTGGCCAAAATAGCTCAGCTGGGAGAGCCTTAGACTGAAGATCTAAAGATCCCGGGTTTCAGCATGTTTGAACAGGTGTTTTTTGAAGTGAAAAGCTCGAACTGGAAGTAATTTCAAGATGAAATTCCATAATGTCATCCACCAATTTTTCTTAGCAAAGAAGAATATTCAGCCCCATCTTTCAAATAATCAGAACATTTCATTTAATAACACTGTCCAGAAATACAGGATAAAAAGTGTCCATGATTTCAGTAGTCCGGGCTTGACTCTTTATGCAATTGTAATTATCTCAATGATAAAATTTCTCAGCATTTTGCATCAATGCTTCTATTATAAAATAAAGGTTTTGTGATGGGTGAACATACAGTATAAAAACTGCTATGAAATGCTATGTTTACATTCGAAGCAATCATGATGAAAGGAAAAACTGTTATATAACCTTGTGTAATCTTCCTGGCATGACTCAGTTTGGAGAAAGTTAGGTTGAAGATCCAAAGGATTGTTGGCTTTCAATTTCTGGGGCTTTCTCTCTCTTCTACTACAGGAGAGAAGATTAATGAGCCCTAGCCTTCCACTGAACAATAAAACTAAAATTAACAATACTTACCTGCAATGCAGCAGCAGATACTAAGGTGTTCATGATTTTCATGGACTCACCTTAAATTCCAATGAAATTTAGAATGAGAAAGTACCTGTAGCTAATTAAAGCATATTCATTTGAAATCATTATAGTAATCCGAAATTGGAAACACATTCATCTTCCAAGTTGGCCGAAATAGCTCAGCTGGGAGAGCGTTAGACTGAAGATCTAAAGGTCCCTGGTTTGATCCCGGGTTTCGGCATGTTTGAACAGGTGTTTTTTGAAGTGAAAAGCTCAAACTGGAAGTAATTTCAAGATGAAATTCCATAATGTCATCCACCAATTTTTCTTAGCAAAGAAGAATATTCAGCCCCATCTTTCAAATAATCAGAACATTTCATTTAATAACACTGTCCAGAAATACAGGAAAAAAGTGTCCATGATTTCAGTAGTCCGGGCTTGACTGTTTATGCAATTGTAATTATCTCAATGATAAAATTTCTCATCATTTTGCATCAATGCTTCTATTATAAAATAAAGGTTTTGTGATGGGTGAACATACAGTATAAAAACTGCTATGAAATGCTATGTTTACATTCGAAGCAATCATGATGAAAGGAAAAACTGTTATATAACCTTGTGTAATCTTCCTGGCATGACTCAGTTTGGAGAAAGTTAGGTTGAAGATCCAAAGGATTGTTGGCTTTCAATTTCTGGGGCTTTCTCTCTCTTCTACTACAGGAGAGAAGATTAATGAGCCCTAGCCTTCCACTGAACAATAAAACTAAAATTAACAATACTTACCTGCAATGCAACAGCAGATACTAAGGTGTTCATGATTTTCATGGACTCACCTTAAATTCCAATGAAATTTAGAATGAGAAAGTACCTGTAGCTAATTAAAGCTTATTCATTTGAAATCATTATAGTAATCCGAAATTGTGAATACATTCATTTTCCAAGCTGGATGAAATAGCTCAGCTGGGAGAGCATTAGACTAAAGATATAAAGGTCCCTGGTTCAATCCTGGGTTTTGGCATGTTTGAACAGGTGTTTTTTTAAGTGAAAAGCTTAAACTGGAAGTAATTTCAAGATGAAATTCCATAATGTCATTCACCAATTTTTCTTAGCAAAGAAGAATATTCAGCCCCATCTTTCAAATAATCAGAACATTTCATTTAATAACACTGTCCAGAAATACAGGATAAAAAGTGTCCATGATTTCAGTAGTCCGGGCTTGACTCTTTATGCAATTGTAATTATCTCAATGATAAAATTTCTCAGCATTTTGCATCAATGCTTCTATTATAAAAAAAAGGTTTTTTGATGGGTGAACATATAGTATAACAACTGCTATGAAATGCTATGTTTACATTCAAAGCAATCATGATGAAAGGAAAAACTGTTATATAACCTTGTGTAATCTTCCTGGCATGACTAAGTTTGGAGAAAGTTAGGTTGAAGATCCAAAGGATTGTTGGCTTTCATATTCTGGGGCTTTCTCTCTCTTCTACTACAGGAGAGAAGATTAATGAGCCCTAGCCTTCCACTGAACAATAAAACTAAAATTAACAATACTTACCTGCAATGCAACAGCAGATACTAAGGTGTTCATGATTTTCATGGACTCACCTTAAATTCCAATGAAATTTAGAATGAGAAAGTACCTGTAGCTAATTAAAGCTTATTCATTTGAAATCATTATAGTAATCCGAAATTGTGAATACATTCATCTTCCAAGCTGGCTGAAATAGCTCAGCTGGGAGAGTGTTAGACTGAAGATCTAAAGGTCCCTGGTTCGATCCCGGGTTTCGGCATGTTTGAACAGGTGTTTTTTGAAGTGAAAAGCTCGAACTGGAAGTAATTTCAAGATGAAATTCCATAATGTCATCCACCAATTTTTCTTAGCAAAGAAGAATATTCAGCCCCATCTTTCAAATAATCAGAACATTTCATTTAATAACACTGTCCAGAAATACACGATAAAAAGTGTCCATGATTTCAGTAGTCCGGGCTTGACTCTTTATGCAATTGTAATTATCTCAATGATAAAATTTCTCAGCATTTTGCATCAATGCTTCTATTATAAAATAAAGGTTTTGTGATGGGTGAACATACAGTATGAAAACTGCTATGAAATGCTATGTTTACATTCGAAGCAATCATGAGAAAAAGAAAAACTGTTATATAACCTTGTGTAATCTTCCTGGCATGACTCAGTTTGGAGAAAGTTAGGTTGAAGATCCAAAGGATTGTTGGCTTTCAATTTCTGGGGCTTTCTCTCTCTTCTACTACAGGAGAGAAGATTAATGAGCCCTAGCCTTCCACTGAACAATAAAACTAAAATTAACAATACTTACCTGCAATGCAGCAGCAGATACTAAGGTGTTCATGATTTTCATGGACTCACCTTAAATTCCAATGAAATTTAGAATGAGAAAGTACCTGTAGCTAATTAAAGCTTATTCATTTCAAATCATTATAGTAATCCGAAATTGTGAATACATTCATCTTCCAAGCTGGCCGAAATAGCTCAGCTGGGAGAGCGTTAGACTGAAGATCTAAAGGTCCCTGGTTCGATCACGGGTTTCGGCATGTTTTAACAGTTGTTTTTTGAAGTGAAAAGCTCGAACTGGAAGTAATTTCAAGATGAAATTCCATAATGTCATCCACCAATTTTTCTTAGCAAAGAAGAATATTCAGCCCCATCTTTCAAATAATCAGAACATTTTATTTAATAACACTGTCCAGAAATACACGATAAAAAGTGTCCATGATTTCAGTAGTCCGGGCTTGACTCTTTATGCAATTGTAATTATCTCAATGATAAAATTTCTCAGCATTTTGCATCAATGCTTCTATTATAAAATAAAGGTTTTGTGATGGGTGAACATACAGTATAAAAACTGCTATGAAATGCTATGTTTACATTCGAAGCAATCATAATGAAAGGAAAAACTGTTATATAACCTTGTGTAATCTTCCTGGCATGACTAAGTTTGGAGAAAGTTAGGTTGAAGATCCAAAGGATTGTTGGCTTTCATATTCTGGGGCTTTCTCTCTCTTCTACTACAGGAGAGAAGATTAATGAGCCCTAGCCTTCCACTGAACAATAAAACTAAAATTAACAATACTTACCTGCAATGCAGCAGCAGATACTAAGGTGTTCATGATTTTCATGGACTCACCTTAAATTTTAATGAAATTTAGAATGAGAAAGTACCTGTAGCTAATTAAAGCTTATTCATTTGAAATCATTATAGTAATCCGAAATTGTGAATACATTCATCTTCCAAGCTGGCCGAAATAGCTCAGCTGGGAGAGCATTAGACTGAAGATCTAAAGGTCCCTGGTTCGATCCCGGGTTTCGGCATGTTTGAACAGGTGTTTTTTGAAGTGAAAAGCTCGAACTGGAAGTAATTTCAAGATGAAATTCCATAATGTCATCCACCAATTTTTCTTAGCAAAGAAGAATATTCAGCCCCATCTTTCAAATAATCAGAACATTTTATTTAATAACACTGTCCAGAAATACAGGAGAAAAAAATGTCCATGATTTCAGTAGTCCGGGCTTGACTCTTTATGCAATTGTAATTATCTCAATGATAAAATTTCTCAGCATTTTGCATCAATGCTTCTATTATAAAATAAAGGTTTTGTGATGGGTGAACATACAGTATAAAAACTGCTATGAAATGCTATGTTTACATTCGAAGCAATCATGAGAAAAAGAAAAACTGTTATATAACCTTGTGTAATCTTCCTGGCATGACTCAGTTTATAGAAAGTTAAGTTGAAGATCCAAAGGATTGTTGGCTTTCAATTTCTGGGGCTTTCTCTCTCTTCTACTACAGGAGAGAAGATTAATGAGCCCTAGCCTTCCACTGAACAATAAAACTAAAATTAACAATACTTACCTGCAATGCAGCAGCAGATACTAAGGTGTTCATGCTTTTCATGGACTCACCTTAAATTCCAATGAAATTTAGAATGAGAAAGTACCTGTAGCTAATTAAAGCTTATTCATTTGAAATCATTATCATAATCCGAAATTGTGAATACATTCATCTTCCAAGATGGCCGAAATAGCTCAGCTGGGAGAGCGTTAAACTGAAGATCTAAAGGTCCCTGGTTTGATCCCGGGTTTCAGCATGTTTGAACAGGTGTTTTTTGAAGTGAAAAGCTCGAACTGGAAGTAATTTCAAGATGAAATTCCATAATGTCATCCACCAATTTTTCTTAGCAAAGAAGAATATTCAGCCCCATCTTTCAAATAATCAGAACATTTCATTTAATAACACTGTCCAGAAATACAGGATAAAAAGTGTCCATGATTTCAGTAGTCCGGGCTTGACTCTTTATGCAATTGTAATTATCTCAATGATAAAATTTCTCATCATTTTGCATCAATGCTTCTATTATAAAATAAAGGTTTTGTGATGGGTGAACATACAGTATAAAAACTGCTATTAAATGCTATGTTTACATTCGAATCAATCATGATGAAAGGAAAAACTGTTATATAACCTTTTGTAATCTTCCTGGCATGACTCAGTTTGGAGAAAGTTAGGTTGAAGATCCAAAGGATTGTTGGCTTTCAATTTCTGGGGCTTTCTCTCTCTTCTACTACAGGAGAGAAGATTAATGAGCCCTAGCCTTCCACTGAACAATAAAACTAAAATTAACAATACTTACCTGCAATGCAGCAGCAGATACTAAGGTGTTCATGATTTTCATGGACTCACCTTAAATTCCAATGAAATTTAGAATGAGAAAGTACCTGTAGCTAATTAAAGCTTATTCATTTGAAATCATTATAGTAATCCGAAATTGGAAATACATTCATCTTCCAAGTTGGCCGAAATAGCTCAGCTGGGAGAGCGTTAGACTGAAGATCTAAAGGTCCCTGGTTTGATCCCGGGTTTCGGCATGTTTGAACAGGTGTTTTTTGAAGTGAAAAGCTCAAACTGGAAGTAATTTCAAGATGAAATTCCATAATGTCATCCACCAATTTTTCTTAGCAAAGAAGAATATTCAGCCCCATCTTTCAAATAATCAGAACATTTCATTTAATAACACTGTCCAGAAATACAGGATAAAAAGTGTCCATGATTTCAGTAGTCCGGGCTTGACTCTTTATGCAATTGTAATTATCTCAATGATAAAATTTCTCATCATTTTGCATCAATGCTTCTATTATAAAATAAAGGTTTTGTGATGGGTGAACATACAGTATAAAAACTGCTATGAAATGCTATGTTTACATTCGAAGCAGTCATGATGAAAGGAAAAACTGTTATATAACCTTGTGTAATCTTCCTGGCATGACTCAGTTTGGAGAAAGTTAGGTTGAAGATCCAAAATGTTGTTGGCTTTCAATTTCTGGGGCTTTCTCTCTCTTCTACTACAGGAGAGAAGATTAATGAGCCCTAGCCTTCCACTGAACAATAAAACTAAAATTAACAATACTTACCTGCAATGCAGCAGCAGATACCAAGGTGTTCATGATTTTCATGGACTCACCTTAAATTCCAATGAAATTTAGAATGAGAAAGTACCTGTAGTTAATTAAAGCTTATTCATTTGAAATCATTATAGTAATCCGAAATTGTGAATACATTCATCTTCCAAGCTGGCCGAAATAGCTCAGCTGGGAGAGCGTTAGACTGAAGATCTAAAGGTCCCTGGTTCGATCCCGGGTTTCGGCATGTTTGAACAGGTGTTTTTTGAAGTGAAAAGCTCGAACTGGAAGTAATTTCAAGATGAAATTCCATAATGTCATCCACCAATTTTTCTTAGCAAAGAAGAATATTCAGCCCCATCTTTCAAATAATCAGAACATTTCATTTAATAACACTGTCCAGAAATACAGGATAAAAAGTGTCCATGATTTCAGTAGTCCGGGCTTGACTCTTTATGCAATTGTAATTATCTCAATGATAAAATTTCTCAGCATTTTGCATCAATGCTTCTATTATAAAATAAAGGTTTTGTGATGGGTGAACATACAGTATAAAAACTGCTATGAAATGCTATGTTTACATTCGAAGCAATCATGATGAAAGAAAAAACTGTTATATAACCTTGTGTAATCTTCCTGGCATGACTCAGTTTGGAGAAAGTTAGGTTGAAGATCCAAAGGATTGTTGGCTTTCAATTTCTTGGGCTTTCTCTCTCTTCTACTACAGGAGAGAGGATTAATGAGCCCTAGCCTTCCACTGAATAATAAAACTAAATTTAACAATACTTACCTGCAATGCAGCAGCAGATACTAAGGTGTTCATGATTTTCATGGACTCACCTTAAATTCCAATGAAATTTAGAATGTGAAAGTACCTGTAGCTAATTAAAGCTTATTCATTTGAAATCATTATAGTAATCCGAAATTGTGAATACATTCATCTTCCAAGCTGGCTGAAATAGCTCAGCTGGGAGAGTGTTAGATTGAAGATCTAAAGGTCCCTGGTTCAATTCTGGGTTTTGGCATGTTTGAACAGGTGTTTTTTGAAGTGAAAATCTCGAACTGGAAGTAATTTCAAGATGAAATTCCATAATGTCATCCACCAATTTTTCTTAGCAAAGAAGAATATTCAGCCCCATCTTTCAAATAATCAGAACATTTCATTTAATAACACTGTCCAGAAATACAGGCTAAAAAGTGTCCATGATTTCAGTAGTCCGGGCTTGACTCTTTATGCAATTGTAATTATCTCAATGATAAAATTTCTCAGCATTTTGCATCAATGCTTCTATTATAAAATAAAGGTTTTGTGATGGGTGAACATACAGTATAAAAACTGCTATGAAATGCTATGTTTACATTCGAATCAATCATGATGAAAGGAAAAACTGTTATATAACCTTGTGTAATCTTCCTGGCATGACTCAGTTTGGAGAAAGTTAGGTTGAAGATCCAAAGGATTGTTGGCTTTCAATTTCTGGGGCTTTCTCTCTCTTCTACTACAGGAGAGAAGATTAATGAGCCCTAGCCTTCCACTGAACAATAAAACTAAAATTAACAATACTTACCTGCAATGCAGCAGCAGATACTAAGGTGTTCATGATTTTCATGGACTCACCTTAAATTCCAATGAAATTTAGAATGAGAAAGTACCTGTAGCTAATTAAAGCTTATTCATTTGAAATCATTATAGTAATCCGAAATTGTGAATACATTCATCTTCCAAGTTGGCCGAAATAGCTCAGCTGGGAGAGCGTTAGACTGAAGATCTAAAGGTCCCTGGTTTGATCCCGGGTTTCGGCATGTTTGAACAGGTGTTTTTTGAAGTGAAAAGCTCAAACTGGAAGTAATTTCAAGATGAAATTCCATAATGTCATCCACCAATTTTTCTTAGCAAAGAAGAATATTCAGCCCCATCTTTCAAATAATCAGAACATTTCATTTAATAACACTGTCCAGAAATACAGGATAAAAAGTGTCCATGATTTCAGTAGTCCGGGCTTGACTCTTTATGCAATTGTAATTATCTCAATGACAAAATTTCTCATCATTTTGCATCAATGCTTCTATTATAAAATAAAGGTTTTGTGATGGGTGAACATACAGTATAAAAACTGCTATGAAATGCTATGTTTACATTCGAAGCAGTCATGATGAAAGGAAAAACTGTTATATAACCTTGTGTAATCTTCCTGGCATGACTCAGTTTGGAGAAAGTTAGGTTGAAGATCCAAAATGTTGTTGGCTTTCAATTTCTGGGGCTTTCTCTCTCTTCTACTACAGGAGAGAAGATTAATGAGCCCTAGCCTTCCACTGAACAATAAAACTAAAATTAACAATACTTACCTGCAATGCAGCAGCAGATACTAAGGTGTTCATGATTTTCATGGACTCACCTTAAATTCCAATGAAATTTAGAATGAGAAAGTACCTGTAGCTAATTAAAGCTTATTCATTTGAAATCATTATAGTAATCCGAAATTGTGAATACATTCATCTTCCAAGCTGGCCGAAATAGCTCAGCTGGGAGAGCGTTAGACTGAAGATCTAAAGGTCCCTGGTTCGATCCCAGGTTTCGGCATGTTTGAACAGGTGTTTTTTGAAGTGAAAAGCTCGAACTGGAAGTAATTTCAAGATGAAATTCCATAATGTCATCCACCAATTTTTCTTAGCAAAGAAGAATATTCAGCCCCATCTTTCAAATAATCAGAACATTTCATTTAATAACACTGTCCAGAAATACAGGATAAAAAATGTCCATGATTTCAGTAGTCCGGGCTTGACTCTTTATGCAATTGTAATTATCTCAATGATAAAATTTCTCAGCATTTTGCATCAATGCTTCTATTATAAAATAAAGGTTTTGTGATGGGTGAACATACAGTATAAAAACTGCTATGAAATGCTATGTTTACATTCGAAGCAATCATGAGAAAAAGAAAAACTGTTATATAACCTTGTGTAATCTTCCTGGCATGACTCAGTTTATAGAAAGTTAGGTTGAAGATCCAAAGGATTGTTGGCTTTCAATTTCTGGGGCTTTCTCTCTCTTCTACTACAGGAGAGAAGATTAATGAGCCCTAGCCTTCCACTGAACAATAAAACTAAAATTAACAATACTTACCTGCAATGCAGCAGCAGATACTAAGGTGTTCATGATTTTCATGGACTCACCTTAAATTTTAATGAAATTTAGAATGAGAAAGTACCTGTAGCTAATTAAAGCTTATTCATTTGAAATCATTATAGTAATCCGAAATTGTGAATACATTCATCTTCCAAGCTGGCCGAAATAGCTCAGCTGGGAGAGCGTTAGACTGAAGATCTAAAGGTCCCTGGTTCGATCCCGGGTTTCGGCATGTTTGAACAGGTGTTTTTTGAAGTGAAAAGCTCGAACTGGAAGTAATTTCAAGATGAAATTCCATAATGTCATCCACCAATTTTTCTTAGCAAAGAAGAATATTCAGCCCCATCTTTCAAATAATCAGAACATTTTATTTAATAACACTGTCCAGAAATACAGGATAAAAAATGTCCATGATTTCAGTAGTCCGGGCTTGACTCTTTATGCAATTGTAATTATCTCAATGATAAAATTTCTCAGCATTTTGCATTAATGCTTCTATTATAAAATAAAGGTTTTGTGATGGGTGAACATACAGTATAAAAACTGCTATGAAATGCTATGTTTACATTCGAAGCAATCATGAGAAAAAGAAAAACTGTTATATAACCTTGTGTAATCTTCCTGGCATGACTAAGTTTGGAGAAAGTTACGTTGAAGATCCAAAGGATTGTTGGCTATCATATTCTGGGGCTTTCTCTCTCTTCTACTACAGGAGAGAAGATTAATGAGCCCTAGCCTTCCACTGAACAATAAAACTAAAATTAACAATACTTACCTGCAATGCAGCAGCAGATACTAAGGTGTTCATGATTTTCATGGACTCACCTTAAATTCCAATGAAATTTAGAATGAGAAAGTACCTGTAGCTAATTAAAGCTTATTCATTTGAAATCATTATAGTAATCCGAAATTGTGAATACATTCATCTTCCAAGCTGGCCGAAATAGCTCAGCTGGGAGAGCGTTAGACTGAAGATCTAAAGGTCCCTGGTTCGATCCCAGGTTTCGGCATGTTTGAACAGGTGTTTTTTGAAGTGAAAAGCTCGAACTGGAAGTAATTTCAAGATGAAATTCCATAATGTCATCCACCAATTTTTCTTAGCAAAGAAGAATATTCAGCCCCATCTTTCAAATAATCAGAACATTTCATTTAATAACACTGTCCAGAAATACAGGATAAAAAATGTCCATGATTTCAGTAGTCCGGGCTTGACTCTTTATGCAATTGTAATTATCTCAATGATAAAATTTCTCAGCATTTTGCATCAATGCTTCTATTATAAAATAAAGGTTTTGTGATGGGTGAACATACAGTATAAAAACTGCTATGAAATGCTATGAGCATGACTCAGTTTGGAGAAAGTTAGGTTGAAGATCCCAAATGTTGTTGGCTTTCAATTTCTGGGGCTTTCTCTCTCTTCTACTACAGGAGAGAAGATTAATGAGCCCTAGCCTTCCACTGAACAATAAAACTAAAATTAACAATACTTACCTGCAATGCAGCAGCAGATACTAAGGTGTTCATGATTTTCATGGACTCACCTTAAATTCCAATGAAATTTAGAATGAGAAAGTACCTGTAGCTAATTAAAGCTTATTCATTTGAAATTGATTATAGTAATCCAAAATTGTGAATACATTCATCTTCCAAGCTGGCCAAAATAGCTCAGCTGGGAGAGCCTTAGACTGAAGATCTAAAGATCCCGGGTTTCAGCATGTTTGAACAGGTGTTTTTTGAAGTGAAAAGCTCGAACTGGAAGTAATTTCAAGATGAAATTCCATAATGTCATCCACCAATTTTTCTTAGCAAAGAAGAATATTCAGCCCCATCTTTCAAATAATCAGAACATTTCATTTAATAACACTGTCCAGAAATACAGGATAAAAAGTGTCCATGATTTCAGTAGTCCGGGCTTGACTCTTTATGCAATTGTAATTATCTCAATGATAAAATTTCTCAGCATTTTGCATCAATGCTTCTATTATAAAATAAAGATTTTGTGAACATACAGTATAAAAACTGCTATGAAATACTATGTTTACATTTGAAGCAATCATGATGAAAGGAAAAACTGTTATATAACCTTGTGTAATCTTCCTGGCATGACTCAGTTTGGAGAAAGTTAGGTTGAAGATCCAAAGGATTGTTGACTTTCAATTTCTGGGGCTTTCTCTCTCTTCTACTACAGGAGAGAAGATTAATGAGCCCTAGCCTTCCACTGAACAATAAAACTCAAATTAACAATACTTACCTGCAATGCAGCAGCAGATACTAAGGTGTTTATGATTTTCATGGACTCACCTTAAATTCCAATGAAATTTAGAATGAGAAAGTACCTGTAGCTAAGTAAAGCTTATTCATTTGAAATCATTATAGTAATCCGAAATTGTGAATACATTCATCTTCCAAGCTGGCCGAAATAGCTCAGCTGGGAGAGCGTTAGACTGAAGATCTAAAGGTCCCTGTTTCGATCCCGGGTTTCGGCATGTTTGAACAGGTGTTTTTTTAAGTGAAAAGCTCGAACTGGAAGTAATTTCAATATGAAATTCCATAATGTCATTAACCAATTTTTCTTAGCAAAGAAGAATATTTAGCCCCATCTTTCAAATAATCAGAACATTTCATTTAATAACACTGTCCAGAAATACAGGATAAAAAGTGTCCATGATTTCAGTAGTCCAGGCTTGACTCTTTATGCAATTGTAATTATCTCAATGATAAAATTTCTCAGCATTTTGCATCAATGCTTCTATTATAAAATAAAGGTTTTGTGATGGGTGAACATACAGTATAAAAACTGCTATGAAATGCTATGTTTACATTCGAAGCAATCATGATGAAAGGAAAAACTGTTATATAACCTTGTGTAATCTTCCTGGCATGACTCAGTATGGAGAAAGTTAGGTTGAAGATCGAAAGGATTGTTGACTTTCAATTTCTGGGGCTTTCTCTCTCTTCTACTACAGGAGAGAAGATTAATGAGCCCTAGCCTTCCACTGAACAATAAAACTAAAATTAACAATACTTACCTGCAATGCAGCAGCAGATACTAAGGTGTTCATGATTTTCATGGACTCACCTTAAATTCCAATGAAATTTAGAATGAGAAAGTACCTGTAGCTAATTAAAGCTTATTCATTTGAAATCAATATAGTAATCCGAAATTGTGAATACATTCATCTTCCAAACTGGCCGAAATAGCTCACCTGGGAGAGCGTTAGACTGAAGATCTAAAGGTCCCTGGTTCGATCCCGGGTTTCGGCATGTTTGAACAGGTGTTTTTTGAAGTGAAAAGCTCGAACTGGAAGTAATTTCAAGATGAAATTCCATAATGTCATCCACCAATTTTTCTTAGCAAAGAAGAATATTCAGCCCCATCTTTCAAATAATCAGAACATTTCATTTAATAACACTGTCCAGAAATACAGGATAAAAAGTGTCCATGATTTCAGTAGTCCGGGCTTGACTCTTTATGCAATTGTAATTATCTCAATGATAAAATTTCTCAGCATTTTGCATCAATGCTTCTATTATAAAATAAAGGTTTTGTGATGGGTGAACATACAGTATAAAAACTGCTATGAAATGCTATGTTTACATTCGAAGCAATCATGATGAAAGGAAAAACTGTTATATAACCTTGTGTAATCTTCCTGGCATGAATTAGTTTGGAGAAAGTTAGGTTGAAGATCCAAAGGATTGTTGACTTTCAATTTCTGGGGCTTTCTCTCTCTTCTACTACAAGAGAGAAGATTAATGAGCCCTAGCCTTCCACTGAACAATAAAACTAAAATTAACAATACTTACCTGCAATGCAGCAGCAGATACTAAGGTGTTCATGATTTTCATGGACTCACCTTAAATTCCAATGAAATTTAGAATGGGAAAGTACCTGTAGCTAATTAAAGCTTATTCATTTGAAATCATTATAGTTATCCGAAATTGTGAATACATTCATCTTCCAAGCTGGCCGAAATAGCTCAGCTGGGAGAGCGTTAGAATGAAGATCTAAAGGTCCCTGGTTCGATCCCAGGTTTCGGCATGTTTGAACAGGTGTTTTTTGAAGTGAAAAGCTCGAACTGGAAGTAATTTCAATATGAAATTCCATAATGTCATCCACCAATTTTTCTTAGCAAAGAAGAATATTCAGCCCCATCTTTCAAATAATCAGAACATTTCATTTAATAACACTGTCCAGAAATACAGGATAAAAAGTGTCCATGATTTCAGTAGTCCGGGCTTGACTCTTTATGCAATTGTAATTATCTCAATGATAAAATTTATCAGCATTTTGCATCAATGCTTCTATTATAAAATAAAGGTTTTGTGATGGGTGAACATACAGTATAAAAACTGCTATGAAATGCTATGTTTACATTCGAAGCAATCATGATGAAAGGAAAAACTGTTATATAACCTTATGTAATCTTCCTGGCATGACTCAGTTTGGAGAAAGTTAGGTTGAAGATCCAAAGGATTGTTGGCTTTCAATTTCTGGGGCTTTCTCTCTTTTCTACTACAGGAGAGAAGATTAATGAGCCCTAGCCTTCCACTGAACAATAAAACTAAAATTAACAATACTTACCTGCAATGCAGCAGCAGATACTAAGGTGTTCATGATTTTCATGGACTCACCTTAAATTCCAATGAAATTTAGAATGGGAAAGTACCTGTAGCTAATTAAAGCTTATTCATTTGAAATCATTATAGTTATCCGAAATTGTGAATACATTCATCTTCCAAGCTGGCCGAAATAGCTCAGCTGGGAGAGCGTTAGAATGAAGATCTAAAGGTCCCTGGTTCGATCCCGGGTTTCGGCATGTTTGAACAGGTGTTTTTTGAAGTGAAAAGCTCGAACTGGAAGTAATTTCAAGATGAAATTCCATAATGTCATCCACCAATTTTTCTTAGCAAAGAAGAATATTCAGCCCCATCTTTCAAATAATCAGAACATTTCATTTAATAACACTGTCCAGAAATACAGGATAAAAAGTGTCCATGATTTCAGTAGTCCGGGCTTGACTCTTTATGCAATTGTAATTATCTCAATGATAAAATTTCTCAGCATTTTGCATCAATGTTTCTATTATAAAATAAAGGTTTTGTGATGGGTGAACATACAGTATAAAAACTGCTATGAAATGCTATGTTTACATTCGAAGCAATCATGATGAAAGGAAAAACTGTTATATAACCTTGTGTAATCTTCCTGGCATGACTCAGTTTGGAGAAAGTTAGGTTGAAGATCGAAAGGATTGTTGACTTTCAATTTCTGGGGCTTTCTCTCTCTTCTACTACAGGAGAGAAGATTAATGAGCCCTAGCCTTCCACTGAACAATAAAACTAAAATTAACAATACTTACCTGCAATGCAGCAGCAGATACTAAGGTGTTCATGATTTTCATGGACTCACCTTAAATTCCAATGAAATTTAGAATGAGAAAGTACCTGTAGCTAATTAAAGCTTATTCATTTGAAATCATTATAGTAATCCGAAATTGTGAATACATTCATCTTCCAAACTGGCCGAAATAGCTCAGCTGGGAGAGCGTCAGACTGAAGATCTAAAGGTCCCTGGTTCGATCCCGGGTTTCGGCATGTTTGAACAGGTGTTTTTTGAAGTGAAAAGCTCAAACTGGAAGTAATTTCAAGATGAAATTCCATAATGTCATCCACCAATTTTTCTTAGCAAAGAAGAATATTCAGCCCCATCTTTCAAATAATCAGAACATTTCATTTAATAACACTGTCCAGAAATACAGGATAAAAAGAATCCATGATTTCAGTAGTCCGGGCTTGACTCTTTATGCAATTGTAATTATCTCAATGATAAAATTTCTCAGCATTTTGCATCAATGCTTCTATTATAAAATAAAGGTTTTGAGAACATACAGTATAAAAACTGCTATGAAATGCTATGTTTACATTTGAAGCAGTCATGATGAAAGGAAAAACTGTTATATAACCTTGTGTAATCTTCCTGGCATGACTCAGTTTGGAGAAAGTTAGGTTGAAGATCCAAAGGATTGTTGACTTTCAATTTCTGGGGCTTTCTCTCTCTTCTACTTCAGGAGAGAAGATTAATGAGCCCTAGCCTTCCACTCAACAATAAAACTCAAATTAACAATACTTACCTGCAATGCAGCAGCAGATACTAAGGTGTTCATGATTTTCATGGACTCACCTTAAATTCCAATGAAATTTAGAATGAGAAAGTACCTGTAGCTAATTAAAGCTTATTCATTTGAAATCATTATAGTAATCCGAAATTGTGAATACATTCATCTTCCAAGCTGGCCGAAATAGCTCAGCTGGGAGAGCGTTAGACTGAAAATCTAAAGGTCCCTGGTTCGATCCCGGGTTTCAGCATGTTTGAACAGGTGTTTTTTTAAGTGAAAAGCTCGAACTGGAAGTAATTTCAATATGAAATTCCATAATGTCATCCACCAATTTTTCTTAGCAAAGAAGAATATTTAGCCCCATCTTTCAAATAATCAGAACATTTCATTTAATAACACTGTCCAGAAATACAGGATAAAAAGTGTCCATGATTTCAGTAGTCCAGGCTTGACTCTTTATGCAATTGTAATTATCTCAATGATAAAATTTCTCAGCATTTTGCATCAATGCTTCTATTATAAAATAAAGGTTTTGTGATGGGTGAACATACAGTATAAAAACTGCTATGAAATGCTATGTTTACATTCGAAGCAATCATGATGAAAGGAAAAACTGTTATATAACCTTGTGTAATCTTCCTGGCATGACTCAGTTTGGAGAAAGTTAGGTTGAAGATCCAAAGGATTGTTGACTTTCAATTTCTGGGGCTTTCTCTCTCTTCTACTACAGGAGAGAAGATTAATGAGCCCTAGCCTTCCACTGAACAATAAAACTCAAATTAACAATACTTACCTGCAATGCAGCAGCAGATACTAAGGTGTTCATGATTTTCATGGATTCACCTTAAATTCCAATGAAATTTAGAATGAGAAAGTACCTGTAGCTAATTAAAGCTTATTCATTTGAAATCATTATAGTAATCCGAAATTGTGAATACATTCATCTTCCAAGCTGGCCGAAATAGCTCAGCTGGGAGAGTGTTAGACTGAAGATCTAAAGGTCCCTGTTTCGATCCCGGGTTTCGGCATGTTTGAACAGGTGTTTTTTTAAGTGAAAAGCTCAAACTGGAAGTAATTTCAATATGAAATTCCATAATGTCATCCACCAATTTTTCTTAGCAAAGAAGATTATTTAGCCCCATCTTTCAAATAATCAGAACATTTCATTTAATAACACTGTCCAGAAATACAGGATAAAAAGTGTCCATGATTTCAGTAGTCCAGGCTTGACTCTTTATGCAATTGTAATTATCTCAATGATAAAATTTCTCAGCATTTTGCATCAATGCTTCTATTATAAAATAAAGGTTTTGAGAACATACAGTATAAAAACTGCTATGAAATGCTATGTTTACATTTGAAGCAGTCATGATGAAAGGAAAAACTGTTATATAACCTTGTGTAATCTTCCTGGCATGACTCAGTTTGGAGAAAGTTAGGTTGAAGATCCAAAGGATTGTTGACTTTCAATTTCTGGGGCTTTCTCTCTCTTCTACTTCAGGAGAGAAGATTAATGAGCCCTAGCCTTCCACTGAACAATAAAACTCAAATTAACAATACTTACCTGCAATGCAGCAGCAGATACTAAGGTGTTCATGATTTTCATGGACTCACCTTAAATTCCAATGAAATTTAGAATGAGAAAGTACCTGTAGCTAATTAAAGCTTATTCATTTGAAATCATTATAGTAATCCGAAATTGTGAATACATTCATCTTCCAAGCTGGCCGAAATAGCTCAGCTGGGAGAGCGTTAGACTGAAAATCTAAAGGTCCCTGGTTCGATCCCGGGTTTCAGCATGTTTGAACAGGTGTTTTTTTAAGTGAAAAGCTCGAACTGGAAGTAATTTCAATATGAAATTCCATAATGTCATCCACCAATTTTTCTTAGCAAAGAAGAATATTTAGCCCCATCTTTCAAATAATCAGAACATTTCATTTAATAACACTGTCCAGAAATACAGGATAAAAAGTGTCCATGATTTCAGTAGTCCAGGCTTGACTCTTTATGCAATTGTAATTATCTCAATGATAAAATTTCTCAGCATTTTGCATCAATGCTTCTATTATAAAATAAAGGTTTTGTGATGGGTGAACATACAGTATAAAAACTGCTATGAAATGCTATGTTTACATTCGAAGCAATCATGATGAAAGGAAAAACTGTTATATAACCTTGTGTAATCTTCCTGGCATGACTCAGTTTGTAGAAAGTTAGGTTGAAGATCCAAAGGATTGTTGACTTTCAATTTCTGGGGCTTTCTCTCTCTTCTACTACAGGAGAGAAGATTAATGAGCCCTAGCCTTCCACTGAACAATAAAACTAAAATTAACAATACTTACCTGCAATGCAGCAGCAGATACTAAGGTGTTCATGATTTTCATGGACTCACCTTAAATTCCAATGAAATTTAGAATGAGAAAGTACCTGTAGCTAATTAAAGCTTATTCATTTGAAATCATTATAGTAATCCGAAATTGTGAATACATTCATCTTCCAAACTGGCCGAAATAGCTCACCTGGGAGAGCGTTAGACTGAAGATCTAAAGGTCCCTGGTTCGATCCCGGGTTTCGGCATGTTTGAACAGGTGTTTTTTGAAGTGAAAAGCTCGAACTGGAAGTAATTTCAAGATAAAATTATATAATGTCATCCACCAATTTTTCTTAGCAAAGAAGAATATTCAGCCCCATCTTTCAAATAATCAGAACATTTCATTTAATAACACTGTCCAGAAATACAGGATAAAAAGTGTCCATGATTTCAGTAGTCCGGGCTTGACTCTTTATGCAATTGTAATTATCTCAATGATAAAATTTCTCAGCATTTTGCATCAATGCTTCTATTATAAAATAAAGGTTTTGTGATGGGTGAACATACAGTATAAAAATTGCTATGAAATGCTATGTTTACATTCGAAGCAATCATGATGAAAGGTAAAACTGTTATATACCCCTATGTAATCTTCCTGGCATGACTCAGTTTGGAGAAAGTTAGGTTGAAGATCCAAAGGATTGTTGGCTTTCAATTTCTGGGGCTTTCTCTCTTTTCTACTACAGGAGAGAAGATTAATGAGCCCTAGCCTTCCACTGAACAATAAAACTAAAATTAACAATACTTACCTGCAATGCAGCAGCAGATACTAAGGTGTTCATGATTTTCATGGACTCACCTTAAATTCCAATGAAATTTAGAATGAGAAAGTACCTGTAGCTAATTAAAGCTTATTCATTTGAAATCATTATAGTTATCCGAAATTGTGAATACATTCATCTTCCAAGTTGGCTGAAATAGCTCAGCTGGGAGAGCGTTAGACTGAAGATCTAAAGGTCCCTGGTTCGATCCCAGGTTTCGGCATGTTTGAACAGGTGTTTTTTGAAGTGAAAAGCTCGAACTGGAAGTAATTTCAAGATGAAATTCCATAATGTCATCCACCAATTTTTCTTAGCAAAGAAGAATATTCAGCTCCATCTTTCAAATAATCAGAACATTTCATTTAATAACACTGTCCAGAAATACAGGATAAAAAGTGTCCATGATTTCAGTAGTCCGGGCTTGACTCTTTATGCAATTGTAATTATCTCAATGATAAAATTTCTCAGCATTTTGCATCAATGCTTCTATTATAAAATAAAGTTTTTGTGAACATACAGTATAAAAACTGCTATGAAATGCTATGTTTACATTTGAAACAGTCATGATGAAAGGAAAAACTGTTATATAACCTTGTGTAATCTTCCTGGCATGACTCAGTTTGGAGAAAGTTAGGTTGAAGATCCAAAGGATTGTTGACTTTCAATTTCTGGGGCTTTCTCTCTCTTCTACTACAGGAGAGAAGATTAATGAGCCCTAGCCTTCCACTGAACAATAAAACTCAAATTAACAATACTTACCTGCAATGCAGCAGCAGATACTAAGGTGTTCATGATTTTCATGGACTCACCTTAAATTCCAATGAAATTTAGAATGAGAAAGTACCTGTAGCTAATTAAAGCTTATTCATTTGAAATCATTATAGTAATCCGAAATTGTGAATACATTCATCTTCCAAGCTGGCCGAAATAGCTCAGCTGGGAGAGCGTTAGACTGAAGATCTAAAGGTCCCTGTTTCGATCCCGGGTTTCGGCATGTTTGAACAGGTGTTTTTTTAAGTGAAAAGCTCGAACTGGAAGTAATTTCAATATGAAATTCCATAATGTCATCCACCAATTTTTCTTAGCAAAGAAGAATATTTAGCCCCATCTTTCAAATAATCAGAACATTTCATTTAATAACACTGTCCAGAAATACAGGATAAAAAGTGTCCATGATTTCAGTAGTCCAGGCTTGACTCTTTATGCAATTGTAATTATCTCAATGATAAAATTTCTCAGCATTTTGCATCAATGCTTCTATTATAAAATAAAGGTTTTGTGATGGGTGAACATACAGTATAAAAACTGCTATGAAATGCTATGTTTACATTCGAAGCAATCATGATGAAAGGAAAAACTGTTATATAACCTTGTGTAATCTTCCTGGCATGACTCAGTTTGGAGAAAGTTAGGTTGAAGATCCAAAGGATTGTTGACTTTCAATTTCTGGGGCTTTCTCTCTCTTCTACTACAGGAGAGAAGATTAATGAGCCCTAGCCTTCCACTGAACAATAAAACTAAAATTAACAATACTTACCTGCAATGCAGCAGATACTAAGGTGTTCATGATTTTCATGGACTCACCTTAAATTCCAATGAAATTTAGAATGAGAAAGTACCTGTAGCTAATTAAAGCTTATTCATTTGAAATCATTATAGTAATCCGAAATTGCAAATACATTCATCTTCCAAACTGGCCGAAATAGCTCAGCTGGGAGAGCGTTAGACTGAAGATCTAAAGGTCCCTGGTTCGATCCCGGGTTTCAGCATGTTTGAACAGGTGTTTTTTTAAGTGAAAAGCTCGAACTGGAAGTAATTTCAATATGAAATTCCATAATGTCATCCACCAATTTTTCTTAGCAAAGAAGAATATTTAGCCCCATCTTTCAAATAATCAGAACATTTCATTTAATAACACTGTCCAGAAATACAGGATAAAAAGTGTCCATGATTTCAGTAGTCCAGGCTTGACTCTTTATGCAATTGTAATTATCTCAATGATAAAATTTCTCAGCATTTTGCATCAATGCTTCTATTATAAAATAAAGGTTTTGTGATGGGTGAACATACAGTATAAAAACTGCTATGAAATGCTATCTTTACATTCGAAGCAATCATGATGAAAGGAAAAACTGTTATATAACCTTGTGTAATCTTCCTGGCATGACTCAGTTTGGAGAAAGTTAGGTTGAAGATCCAAAGGATTGTTGACTTTCAATTTCTGGGGCTTTCTCTCTCTTCTACTTCAGGAGAGAAGATTAATGAGCCCTAGCCTTCCACTGAACAATAAAACTCAAATTAACAATACTTACCTGCAATGCAGCAGCAGATACTAAGGTGTTCATGATTTTCATGGACTCACCTTAAATTCCAATGAAATTTAGAATGAGAAAGTACCTGTAGCTAATTAAAGCTTATTCATTTGAAATCATTATAGTAATCCGAAATTGTGAATACATTCATCTTCCAAGCTGGCCGAAATAGCTCAGCTGGGAGAGCGTTAGACTGAAGATCTAAAGGTCCCTGGTTCGATCCCGGGTTTCCGCATGTTTGAACAGGTGTTTTTTTAAGTGAAAAGCTCGAACTGGAAGTAATTTCAATATGAAATTCCATAATGTCATCCACCAATTTTTCTTAGCAAAGAAGAATATTTAGCCCCATCTTTCAAATAATCAGAACATTTCATTTAATAACACTGTCCAGAAATACAGGTTAAAAAGTGTCCATGATTTCAGTAGTCCAGGCTTGACTCTTTATGCAATTGTAATTATCTCAATGATAAAATTTCTCAGCATTTTGCATCAATGCTTCTATTATAAAATAAAGGTTTTGTGATGGGTGAACATACAGTATAAAAACTGCTATGAAATGCTATGTTTACATTCGAAGCAATCATGATGAAAGGAAAAACTGTTATATAACCTTGTGTAATCTTCCTGGCATGACTCAGTTTGGAGAAAGTTAGGTTGAAGATCCAAAGGATTGTTGACTTTCAATTTCTGGGGCTTTCTCTCTCTTCTACTACAGGAGAGAAGATTAATGAGCCCTAGCCTTCCACTGAACAATAAAACTAAAATTAACAATACTTACCTGCAATGCAGCAGCAGATACTAAGGTGTTCATGATTTTCATGGACTCACCTTAAATTCCAATGAAATTTAGAATGAGAAAGTACCTGTAGCTAATTAAAGCTTATTCATTTGAAATCATTATAGTAATCCGAAATTGTGAATACATTCATCTTCCAAACTGGCCGAAATAGCTCACCTGGGAGAGCGCTAGACTGAAGATCTAAAGGTCCCTGGTTCGATCCCGGGTTTTGGCATGTTTGAACAGGTGTTTTTTGAAGTGAAAAGCTCGAACTGGAAGTAATTTCAAGATAAAATTATATAATGTCATCCACCAATTTTTCTTAGCAAAGAAGAATATTCAGCCCCATCTTTCAAATAATCAGAACATTTCATTTAATAACACTGTCCAGAAATACAGGATAAAAAGTGTCCATGATTTCAGTAGTCCGGGCTTGACTCTTTATGCAATTGTAATTATCTCAATGATAAAATTTCTCAGCATTTTGCATCAATGCTTCTATTATAAAATAAAGGTTTTGTGATCGGTGAACATACAGTATAAAAATTGCTATGAAATGCTATGTTTACATTCGAAGCAATCATGATGAAAGGTAAAACTGTTATATACCCTTATGTAATCTTCCTGGCATGACTCAGTTTGGAGAAAGTTAGGTTGAAGATCCAAAGGATTGTTGGCTTTCAATTTCTGGGGCTTTCTCTCTTTTCTACTACAGGAGAGAAGATTAATGAGCCCTAGCCTTCCACTGAACAATAAAACTAAAATTAACAATACTTACCTGCAATGCAGCAGCAGATACTAAGGTGTTCATGATTTTCATGGACTCACCTTAAATTCCAATGAAATTTAGAATGAGAAAGTACCTGTAGCTAATTAAAGCTTATTCATTTGAAATCATTATAGTTATCCGAAATTGTGAATACATTCATCTTCCAAGCTGGCTGAAATAGCTCAGCTGGGAGAGCATTAGACTGAAGATCTAAAGGTCCCTGGTTCGATCCCAGGTTTCGGCATGTTTGATCAGGTGTTTTTTGAAGTGAAAAGCTCGAACTGGAAGTAATTTCAAGATGAAATTCCATAATGTCATCCACCAATTTTTCTTAGCAAAGAAGAATATTCAGCTCCATCTTTCAAATAATCAGAACATTTCATTTAATAACACTGTCCAGAAATACAGGATAAAAAGTGTCCATGATTTCAGTAGTCCGGGCTTGACTCTTTATGCAATTGTAATTATCTCAATGATAAAATTTCTCAGCATTTTGCATCAATGCTTCTATTATAAAATAAAGGTTTTGTAAACATACAGTATAAAAACTGCTATGAAATGCTATGTTTACATTTGAAACAGTCATGATGAAAGGAAAAACTGTTATATAACCTTGTGTAATCTTCCTGGCATGACTCAGTTTGGAGAAAGTTAGGTTGAAGATCCAAAGGATTGTTGACTTTCAATTTCTGGGGCTTTCTCTCTCTTCTACTACAGGAGAGAAGATTAATGAGCCCTAGCCTTCCACTGAACAATAAAACTCAAATTAACAATACTTACCTGCAATGCAGCAGCAGATACTAAGGTGTTCATGATTTTCATGGACTCACCTTAAATTCCAATGAAATTTAGAATGAGAAAGTACCTGTAGCTAATTAAAGCTTATTCATTTGAAATCATTATAGTAATCCGAAATTGTGAATACATTCGTTTTCCAAGCTGGCCGAAATAGCTCAGCTGGGAGAGCGTTAGACTGAAGATCTAAAGGTCCCTGTTTCGATCCCGGGTTTCGGCATGTTTGAACAGGTGTTTTTTTAAGTGAAAAGCTCGAACTGGAAGTAATTTCAATATGAAATTCCATAATGTCATCCACCAATTTTTCTTAGCAAAGAAGAATATTTAGCCCCATCTTTCAAATAATCAGAACATTTCATTTAATAACACTGTCCAGAAATACAGGATAAAAAGTGTCCATGATTTCAGTAGTCCGGGCTTGACTCTTTATGCAATTGTAATTATCTCAATGATAAAATTTATCAGCATTTTGCATCAATGCTTCTATTATAAAATAAAGGTTTTGAGAACATACAGTATAAAAACTGCTATGAAATGCTATGTTTACATTTGAAGCAGTCATGATGAAAGGAAAAACTGTTATATAACCTTGTGTAATCTTCCTGGCATGACTCAGTTTGGAGAAAGTTAGGTTGAAGATCCAAAGGATTGTTGACTTTCAATTTCTGGGGCTTTCTCTCTCTTCTACTTCAGGAGAGAAGATTAATGAGCCCTAGCCTTCCACTGAACAATAAAACTCAAATTAACAATACTTACCTGCAATGCAGCAGCAGATACTAAGGTGTTCATGATTTTCATGGACTCACCTTAAATTCCAATGAAATTTAGAATGAGAAAGTACCTGTAGCTAATTAAAGCTTATTCATTTGAAATCATTATAGTAATCCGAAATTGTAAATACATTCATCTTCCAAGCTGGCCGAAATAGCTCAGCTGGGAGAGCGTTAGACTGAAGATCTAAAGGTCCCTGGTTCGATCCCGGGATTCGGCATGTTTGAACAGGTGTTTTTTTAAGTGAAAAGCTCGAACTGGAAGTAATTTCAATATGAAATTCCATAATGTCATCCACCAATTTTTCTTAGCAAAGAAGAATATTTAGCCCCATCTTTCAAATAATCAGAACATTTCATTTAATAACACTGTCCAGAAATACAGGATAAAAAGTGTCCATGATTTCAGTAGTCCGGGCTTGACTCTTTATGCAATTGTAATTATCTCAATGATAAAATTTCTCAGCATTTTGCATCAATGCTTCTATTATAAAATAAAGGTTTTGTGATGGGTGAACATACAGTATAAAAACTGCTATGAAATGCTATGTTTACATTCGAAGCAATCATGATGAAAGGAAAAACTGTTATATAACCTTGTGTAATCTTCCTGGCATGACTCAGTTTGGAGAAAGTTAGGTTGAAGATCCAAAGGATTGTTGACTTTCAATTTCTGGGGCTTTCTCTCTCTTCTACTACAGGAGAGAAGATTAATGAGCCCTAGCCTTCCACTGAACAATAAAACTAAAATTAACAATACTTACCTGCAATGCAGCAGCAGATACTAAGGTGTTCATGATTTTCATGGACTCACCTTAAATTCCAATGAAATTTAGAATGAGAAAGTACCTGTAGCTAATTAAAGCTTATTCATTTGAAATCATTATAGTAATCCGAAATTGTGAATACATTCATCTTCCAAACTGGCCGAAATAGCTCACCTGGGAGAGCGTTAGACTGAAGATCTAAAGGTCCCTGGTTCGATCCCAGGTTTCGGCATGTTTGAACAGGTGTTTTTTGAAGTGAAAAGCTCGAACTGGAAGTAATTTCAAGATAAAATTATATAATGTCATCCACCAATTTTTCTTAGCAAAGAAGAATATTCAGCCCCATCTTTCAAATAATCAGAACATTTCATTTAATAACACTGTCCAGAAATACAGGATAAAAAGTGTCCATGATTTCAGTAGTCCGGGCTTGACTCTTTATGCAATTGTAATTATCTCAATGATAAAATTTCTCAGCATTTTGCATCAATGCTTCTATTATAAAATAAAGGTTTTGTGATGGGTGAACATACAGTATAAAAACTGCTATGAAATGCTATGTTTACATTTGAAGCAATCATGATGAAAGGAAAAACTGTTATATAACCTTGTGTAATCTTCCTGGCATGACTCAGTTTGGAGAAAGTTAGGTTGAAGATCGAAAGGATTGTTGACTTTCAATTTATGGGGCTTTCTCTCTCTTCTACTACAGGAGAGAAGATTAATGAGCCCTAGCCTTCCACTGAACAATAAAACTAAAATTAACAATACTTACCTGCAATGCAGCAGCAGATACTAAGGTGTTCATGATTTTCATGGACTCACCTTAAATTCCAATGAAATTTAGAATGAGAAAGTACCTGTAGCTAATTAAAGCTTATTCATTTGAAATCATTATAGTAATCCGAAATTGTGAATACATTCATCTTCCTAGCTGGCCGAAATAGGTCAGCTGGGAGAGCGTTAGACTGAAGATCTAAAGGTCCCTGGTTCGATCCTGGGTTTCGGCATGTTTGAACAGGTGTTTTTTGAAGTGAAAAGCTCGAACTGGAAGTAATTTCAAGATGAAATTCCATAATGTCATCCACCAATTTTTCTTAGCAAAAAAGAATATTCAGCCCCATCTTTCAAATAATCAGAACATTTCATTTAATAACACTGTCCAGAAATACAGGATAAAAAGTGTCCATGATTTCAGTAGTCCGGGCTTGACTCTTTATGCAATTGTAATTATCTCAATGATAAAATTTCTCAGCATTTTGCATCAATGCTTCTATTATAAAATAAAGGTTTTGTGATGGGTGAACATACAGTATAAAAACTGCTATGAAATGCTATGTTTACATTCGAAGCAATCATGATGAAAGGAAAAACTGTTATATAACCTTTTGTAATCTTCCTGGCATGACTCCGTTTGGAGAAAGTTAGGTTGAAGATCCAAAGGATTGTTGGCTTTCAATTTCTGGGGCTTTCTTTCTCTTCTACTACAGGAGAGAAGATTAATGAGCCCTAGCCTTCCACTGAACAATAAAACTAAAATTAACAATACTTACCTGCAATGCAGCAGCAGATACTAAGGTGTTCATGATTTTCATGGACTCACCTTAAATTCCAATGAAATTTAGAATGAGAAAGTACCTGTATCTAATTAAAGCTTATTCATTTGAAATCATTATAGTAATCCGAAATTGTGAATACATTCATCTTCCTAGCTGGCCGAAATAGGTCAGCTGGGAGAGCGTTAGACTGAAGATCTAAAGGTCCCTGGTTCGATCCTGGGTTTCGGCATGTTTGAACAGGTGTTTTTTGAAGTGAAAAGCTCGAACTGGAATTAATTTCAAGATGAAATTCCATAATGTCATCCACCAATTTTTCTTAGCAAAGAAGAATATTCAGCCCCATCTTTCAAATAATCAGAACATTTCATTTAATAACACTGTCCAGAAATACAGGATAAAAAGTGTCCATGATTTCAGTAGTCCGGGCTTGACTCTTTATGCAATTGTAATTATCTCAATGATAAAATTTCTCAGCATTTTGCATCAATGCTTCTATTATAAAATAAAGGTTTTGAGAACATACAGTATAAAAACTGCTATGAAATGCTATGTTTACATTTGAAGCAGTCATGATGAAAGGAAAAACTGTTATATAACCTTGTGTAATCTTCCTGGCATGACTCAGTTTGGAGAAAGTTAGGTATAAGATCCAAAGGATTGTTGACTTTCAATTTCTGGGGCTTTCTCTCTCTTCTACTTCAGGAGAGAAGATTAATGAGCCCTAGCCTTCCACTGAACAATAAAACTCAAATTAACAATACTTACCTGCAATGCAGCAGCAGATACTAAGGTGTTCATGATTTTCATGGACTCACCTTAAATTCCAATGAAATTTAGAATGAGAAAGTACCTGTAGCTAATTAAAGCTTATTCATTTGAAATCATTATAGTAATCCGAAATTGTGAATACATTCATCTTCCAAGCTGGCCGAAATAGCTCAGCTGGGAGAGCGTTAGACTGAAGATCTAAAGGTCCCTGTTTCGATCCCGGGTTTCGGCATGTTTGAACAGGTGTTTTTTGAAGTGAAAAGCTCGAACTGGAAGTAATTTCAATATGAAATTCCATAATGTCATCCACCAATTTTTCTTAGCAAAGAAGAATATTTAGCCCCATCTTTCAAATAATCAGAACATTTCATTTAATAACACTGTCCAGAAATACAGGATAAAAAGTGTCCATGATTTCAGTAGTCCAGGCTTGACTCTTTATGCAATTGTAATTATCTCAATGATAAAATTTCTCAGCATTTTGCATCAATGCTTCTATTATAAAATAAAGGTTTTGTGATGGGTGAACATACAGTATAAAAACTGCTATGAAATGCTATGTTTACATTCGAAGCAATCATGATGAAAGGAAAAACTGTTATATAACCTTTTGTAATCTTCCTGGCATGACTCCGTTTGGAGAAAGTTAGGTTGAAGATCCAAAGGATTGTTGGCTTTCAATTTCTGGGGCTTTCTTTCTCTTCTACTACAGGAGAGAAGATTAATGAGCCCTAGCCTTCCACTGAACAATAAAACTAAAATTAACAATACTTACCTGCAATGCAGCAGCAGATACTAAGGTGTTCATGATTTTCATGGACTCACCTTAAATTCCAATGAAATTTAGAATGAGAAAGTACCTGTATCTAATTAAAGCTTATTCATTTGAAATCATTATAGTAATCCGAAATTGTGAATACATTCATCTTCCTAGCTGGCCGAAATAGGTCAGCTGGGAGAGCGTTAGACTGAAGATCTAAAGGTCCCTGGTTCGATCCTGGGTTTCGGCATGTTTGAACAGGTGTTTTTTGAAGTGAAAAGCTCGAACTGGAAGTAATTTCAAGATGAAATTCCATAATGTCATCCACCAATTTTTCTTAGCAAAGAAGAATATTCAGCCCCATCTTTCAAATAATCAGAACATTTCATTTAATAACACTGTCCAGAAATACAGGATAAAAAGTGTCCATGATTTCAGTAGTCCGGGCTTGACTCTTTATGCAATTGTAATTATCTCAATGATAAAATTTCTCAGCATTTTGCATCAATGCTTCTATTATAAAATAAAGGTTTTGTGATGGGTGAACATACAGTATAAAAACTGCTATGAAATGCTATGTTTACATTCGAAGCAATCATGATGAAAGGAAAAACTGTTATATAACCTTGTGTAATCTTCCTGGCATGACTCCGTTTGGAGAAAGTTAGGTTGAAGATCCAAAGGATTGTTGGCTTTCAATTTATGGGGCTTTCTCTCTTTTCTACTACAGGAGAGAAGATTAATGAGCCCTAGCCTTCCACTGAACAATAAAACTCAAATTAACAATACTTACCTGCAATGCAGCAGCAGATACTAAGGTGTTCATGATTTTCATGGACTCACCTTAAATTCCAATGAAATTTAGAATGAGAAAGTACCTGTAGCTAATTAAAGCTTATTCATTTGAAATCATTATAGTAATCCGAAATTGTGAATACATTCATCTTCCAAGCTGGCCGAAATAGCTCAGCTGGGAGAGCGTTAGACTGAAGATCTAAAGGTCCCTGTTTCGATCCCGGGTTTCGGCATGTTTGAACAGGTGTTTTTTTAAGTGAAAAGCTCGAACTGGAAGTAATTTCAATATGAAATTCCATAATGTCATCCACCAATTTTTCTTAGCAAAGAAGAATATTTAGCCCCATCTTTCAAATAATCAGAACATTTCATTTAATAACACTGTCCAGAAATACAGGATAAAAAGTGTCCATGATTTCAGTAGTCCGGGCTTGACTCTTTATGCAATTGTAATTATCTCAATGATAAAATTTCTCAGCATTTTGCATCAATGCTTCTATTATAAAATAAAGGTTTTGTGATGGGTGAACATACAGTATAAAAACTGCTATGAAATGCTATGTTTACATTCGAAGCAATCATGATGAAAGGAAAAACTGTTATATAACCTTGTGTAATCTTCCTGGCATGACTCAGTTTGGAGAAAGTTAGGTTGAAGATCGAAAGGATTGTTGACTTTCAATTTCTGGGGCTTTCTCTCTCTTCTACTACAGGAGAGAAGATTAATGAGCCCTAGCCTTCCACTGAACAATAAAACTCAAATTAACAATACTTACCTGCAATGCAGCAGCAGATACTAAGGTGTTCATGATTTTCATGGACTCACCTTAAATTCCAATGAAATTTAGAATGAGAAAGTACCTGTAGCTAATTAAAGCTTATTCATTTGAAATCATTATAGTAATCCGAAATTGTGAATACATTCATCTTCCAAGCTGGCCGAAATAGCTCAGCTGGGAGAGCGTTAGACTGAAGATCTAAAGGTCCCTGTTTCGATCCCGGGTTTCGGCATGTTTGAACAGGTGTTTTTTTAAGTGAAAAGCTCGAACTGGAAGTAATTTCAATATGAAATTCCATAATGTCATCCACCAATTTTTCTTAGCAAAGAAGAATATTCAGCCCCATCTTTCAAATAATCAGAACATTTCATTTAATAACACTGTCCAGAAATACAGGATAAAAAGTGTCCATGATTTCAGTAGTCCGGGCTTGACTCTTTATGCAATTGTAATTATCTCAATGATAAAATTTCTCAGCATTTTGCATCAATGCTTCTATTATAAAATAAAGGTTTTGTGATGGGTGAACATACAGTATAAAAATTGCTATGAAATGCTATGTTTACATTCGAAGCAATCATGATGAAAGGTAAAACTGTTATATACCCTTATGTAATCTTCCTGGCATGACTCAGTTTGGAGAAAGTTAGGTTGAAGATCCAAAGGATTGTTGGCTTTCAATTTCTGGGGCTTTCTCTCTTTTCTACTACAGGAGAGAAGATTAATGAGCCCTAGCCTTCCACTGAACAATAAAACTAAAATTAACAATACTTACCTGCAATGCAGCAGCAGATACTAAGGTGTTCATGATTTTCATGGACTCACCTTAAATTCCAATGAAATTTAGAATGAGAAAGTACCTGTAGCTAATTAAAGCTTATTCATTTGAAATCATTATAGTTATCCGAAATTGTGAATACATTCATCTTCCAAGCTGGCTGAAATAGCTCAGCTGGGAGAGCATTAGACTGAAGATCTAAAGGTCGCTGGTTCGATCCCAGGTTTCAGCATGTTTGAACAGGTGTTTTTTGAAGTGAAAAGCTCGAACTGGAAGTAATTTCAAGATGAAATTCCATAATGTCATCCACCAATTTTTCTTAGCAAAGAAGAATATTCAGCTCCATCTTTCAAATAATCAGAACATTTCATTTAATAACACTGTCCAGAAATACAGGATAAAAAGTGTCCATGATTTCAGTAGTCCGGGCTTGACTCTTTATGCAATTGTAATTATCTCAATGATAAAATTTCTCAGCATTTTGCATCAATGCTTCTATTATAAAATAAAGGTTTTGTGAACATACAGTATAAAAAGTGCTATGAAATGCTATGTTTACATTTGAAACAGTCATGATGAAAGGAAAAACTGTTATATAACCTTGTGTAATCTTCCTGGCATGACTCAGTTTGGAGAAAGTTAGGTTGAAGATCCAAAGGATTGTTGACTTTCAATTTCTGGGGCTTTCTCTCTCTTCTACTACAGGAGAGAAGATTAATGAGCCCTAGCCTTCCACTGAACAATAAAACTCAAATTAACAATACTTACCTGCAATGCAGCAGCAGATACTAAGGTGTTCATGATTTTCATGGACTCACCTTAAATTCCAATGAAATTTAGAATGAGAAAGTACCTGTAGCTAATTAAAGCTTATTCATTTGAAATCATTATAGTAATCCGAAATTGTGAATACATTCGTTTTCCAAGCTGGCCGAAATAGCTCAGCTGGGAGAGCGTTAGACTGAAGATCTAAAGGTCCCTGTTTCGATCCCGGGTTTCGGCATGTTTGAACAGGTGTTTTTTTAAGTGAAAAGCTCGAACTGGAAGTAATTTCAATATGAAATTCCATAATGTCATCCACCAATTTTTCTTAGCAAAGAAGAATATTTAGCCCCATCTTTCAAATAATCAGAACATTTCATTTAATAACACTGTCCAGAAATACAGGATAAAAAGTGTCCATGATTTCAGTAGTCCGGGCTTGACTCTTTATGCAATTGTAATTATCTCAATGATAAAATTTATCAGCATTTTGCATCAATGCTTCTATTATAAAATAAAGGTTTTGAGAACATACAGTATAAAAACTGCTATGAAATGCTATGTTTACATTTGAAGCAGTCATGATGAAAGGAAAAACTGTTATATAACCTTGTGTAATCTTCCTGGCATGACTCAGTTTGGAGAAAGTTAGGTTGAAGATCCAAAGGATTGTTGACTTTCAATTTCTGGGGCTTTCTCTCTCTTCTACTTCAGGAGAGAAGATTAATGAGCCCTAGCCTTCCACTGAACAATAAAACTCAAATTAACAATACTTACCTGCAATGCAGCAGCAGATACTAAGGTGTTCATGATTTTCATGGACTCACCTTAAATTCCAATGAAATTTAGAATGAGAAAGTACCTGTAGCTAATTAAAGCTTATTCATTTGAAATCATTATAGTAATCCGAAATTGTGAATACATTCATCTTCCAAGCTGGCCGAAATAGCTCAGCTGGGAGAGCGTTAGACTGAAGATCTAAAGGTCCCTGGTTTGATCCCGGGTTTCGGCATGTTTGAACAGGTGTTTTTTTAAGTGAAAAGCTCGAACTGGAAGTAATTTCAATATGAAATTCCATAATGTCATCCACCAATTTTTCTTAGCAAAGAAGAATATTTAGCCCCATCTTTCAAATAATCAGAACATTTCATTTAATAACACTGTCCAGAAATACAGGATAAAAAGTGTCCATGATTTCAGTAGTCCAGGCTTGACTCTTTATGCAATTGTAATTATCTCAATGATAAAATTTCTCAGCATTTTGCATCAATGCTTCTATTATAAAATAAAGGTTTTGTGATGGGTGAACATACAGTATAAAAACTGCTATGAAATGCTATGTTTACATTCGAAGCAATCATGATGAAAGGAAAAACTGTTATATAACCTTGTGTAATCTTCCTGGCATGACTCAGTTTGGAGAAAGTTAGGTTGAAGATCCAAAGGATTGTTGACTTTCAATTTCTGGGGCTTTCTCTCTCTTCTACTACAGGAGAGAAGATTAATGAGCCCTAGCCTTCCACTGAACAATAAAACTCAAATTAACAATACTTACCTGCAATGCAGCAGCAGATACTAAGGTGTTCATGATTTTCATGGACTCACCTTAAATTCCAATGAAATTTAGAATGAGAAAGTACCTGTAGCTAATTAAAGCTTATTCATTTGAAATCATTATAGTAATCCGAAATTGTGAATACATTCATCTTCCAAACTGGCCGAAATAGCTCACCTGGGAGAGCGTTAGACTGAAGATCTAAAGGTCCCTGGTTCGATCCCAGGTTTCGGCATGTTTGAACAGGTGTTTTTTGAAGTGAAAAGCTCGAACTGGAAGTAATTTCAAGATAAAATTAAATAATGTCATCCACCAATTTTTCTTAGCAAAGAAGAATATTCAGCCCCATCTTTCAAATAATCAGAACATTTCATTTAATAACACTGTCCGTAAATACAGGATAAAAAGTGTCCATGATTTCAGTAGTCCGGGCTTGACTCTTTATGCAATTGTAATTATCTCAATGATAAAATTTCTCAGCATTTTGCATCAATGTTTCTATTATAAAATAAAGGTTTTGTGATGGGTGAACATACAGTATAAAAACTGCTATGAAATGCTATGTTTACATTTGAAGCAATCATGATGAAAGGAAAAACTGTTATATAACCTTGTGTAATCTTCCTGGCATGACTCAGTTTGGAGAAAGTTAGGTTGAAGATCGAAAGGATTGTTGACTTTCAATTTATGGGGCTTTCTCTCTCTTCTACTACAGGAGAGAAGATTAATGAGCCCTAGCCTTCCACTGAACAATAAAACTAAAATTAACAATACTTACCTGCAATGCAGCAGCAGATACTAAGGTGTTCATGATTTTCATGGACTCACCTTAAATTCCAATGAAATTTAGAATGAGAAAGTACCTGTAGCTAATTAAAGCTTATTCATTTGAAATCATTATAGTAATCCGAAATTGTGAATACATTCATCTTCCTAGCTGGCCGAAATAGGTCAGCTGGGAGAGCGTTAGACTGAAGATCTAAAGGTCCCTGGTTCGATCCTGGGTTTCGGCATGTTTGAACAGGTGTTTTTTGAAGTGAAAAGCTCGAACTGGAAGTAATTTCAAGATGAAATTCCATAATGTCATCCACCAATTTTTCTTAGCAAAAAAGAATATTCAGCCCCATCTTTCAAATAATCAGAACATTTCATTTAATAACACTGTCCAGAAATACAGGATAAAAAGTGTCCATGATTTCAGTAGTCCGGGCTTGACTCTTTATGCAATTGTAATTATCTCAATGATAAAATTTCTCAGCATTTTGCATCAATGCTTCTATTATAAAATAAAGGTTTTGTGATGGGTGAACATACAGTATAAAAACTGCTATGAAATGCTATGTTTACATTCGAAGCAATCATGATGAAAGGAAAAACTGTTATATAACCTTTTGTAATCTTCCTGGCATGACTCCGTTTGGAGAAAGTTAGGTTGAAGATCCAAAGGATTGTTGGCTTTCAATTTCTGGGGCTTTCTCTCTCTTCTACTACAGGAGAGAAGATTAATGAGCCCTAGCCTTCCACTGAACAATAAAACTAAAATTAACAATACTTACCTGCAATGCAGCAGCAGATACTAAGGTGTTCATGATTTTCATGGACTCACCTTAAATTCCAATGAAATTTAGAATGAGAAAGTACCTGTATCTAATTAAAGCTTATTCATTTGAAATCATTATAGTAATCCGAAATTGTGAATACATTCATCTTCCTAGCTGGCCGAAATAGGTCAGCTGGGAGAGCGTTAGACTGAAGATCTAAAGGTCCCTGGTTCGATCCTGGGTTTCGGCATGTTTGAACAGGTGTTTTTTGAAGTGAAAAGCTCGAACTGGAAGTAATTTCAAGATGAAATTCCATAATGTCATCCACCAATTTTTCTTAGCAAAGAAGAATATTCAGCCCCATCTTTCAAATAATCAGAACATTTCATTTAATAACACTGTCCAGAAATACAGGATAAAAAGTGTCCATGATTTCAGTAGTCCGGGCTTGACTCTTTATGCAATTGTAATTATCTCAATGATAAAATTTCTCAGCATTTTGCATCAATGCTTCTATTATAAAATAAAGGTTTTGTGATGGGTGAACATACAGTATAAAAACTGCTATGAAATGCTATGTTTACATTCGAAGCAATCATGATGAAAGGAAAAACTGTTATATAACCTTGTGTAATCTTCCTGGCATGACTCAGTTTGGAGAAAGTTAGGTTGAAGATCCAAAGGATTGTTGGCTTTCAATTTCTGGGGCTTTCTCTCTCTTCTACTACAGGAGAGAAGATTAATGAGCCCTAGCCTTCCACTGAACAATAAAACTAAAATTAACAATACTTACCTGCAATGCAGCAGCAGATACTAAGGTGTTCATGATTTTCATGGACTCACCTTAAATTCCAATGAAATTTAGAATGAGAAAGTACCTGTAGCTAATTAAAGCTTATTCATTTGAAATCATTATAGTAATCCGAAATTGTGAATACATTCATCTTCCAAACTGGCCGAAATAGCTCACCTGGGAGAGCGTTAGACTGAAGATCTAAAGGTCCCTGGTTCGATCCCGGGTTTCGGCATGTTTGAACAGGTGTTTTTTGAAGTGAAAAGCTCGAACTGGAAGTAATTTCAAGATAAAATTATATAATGTCATCCACCAATTTTTCTTAGCAAAGAAGAATATTCAGCCCCATCTTTCAAATAATCAGAACATTTCATTTAATAACACTGTCCAGAAATACAGGATAAAAAGTGTCCATGATTTCAGTAGTCCGGGCTTGACTCTTTATGCAATTGTAATTATCTCAATGATAAAATTTCTCAGCATTTTGCATCAATGCTTCTATTATAAAATAAAGGTTTTGTGAACATACAGTATAAAAACTGCTATGAAATGCTATGTTTACATTCGAAGCAATCATGATGAAAGGAAAAACTGTTATATAACCTTGTGTAATTTTCCTGGCATGACTCAGTTTGGAGAAAGTTAGGTTGAAGATCCAAAGGATTGTTGACTTTCAATTTCTGGGGCTTTCTCTCTCTTCTACTACAGGAGAGAAGATTAATGAGCCCTAGCCTTCCACTGAACAATAAAACTCAAATTAACAATACTTACCTGCAATGCAGCAGCAGATACTAAGGTGTTCATGATTTTCATGGACTCACCTTAAATTCCAATGAAATTTAGAATGAGAAAGTACCTGTAGCTAATTAAAGCTTATTCATTTGAAATCATTATAGTAATCCGAAATTGTGAATACATTCGTTTTCCAAGCTGGCCGAAATAGCTCAGCTGGGAGAGCGTTAGACTGAAGATCTAAAGGTCCCTGTTTCGATCCCGGGTTTCGGCATGTTTGAACAGGTGTTTTTTTAAGTGAAAAGCTCGAACTGGAAGTAATTTCAATATGAAATTCCATAATGTCATCCACCAATTTTTCTTAGCAAAGAAGAATATTTAGCCCCATCTTTCAAATAATCAGAACATTTCATTTAATAACACTGTCCAGAAATACAGGATAAAAAGTGTCCATGATTTCAGTAGTCCGGGCTTGACTCTTTATGCAATTGTAATTATCTCAATGATAAAATTTATCAGCATTTTGCATCAATGCTTCTATTATAAAATAAAGGTTTTGTGATGGGTGAACATACAGTATAAAAACTGCTATGAAATGCTATGTTTACATTCGAAGCAATCATGATGAAAGGAAAAACTGTTATATAACCTTGTGTAATCTTCCTGGCATGACTCAGTTTGGAGAAAGTTAGGTTGAAGATCCAAAGGATTGTTGACTTTCAATTTCTGGGGCTTTCTCTCTCTTCTACTACAGGAGAGAAGATTAATGAGCCCTAGCCTTCCACTGAACAATAAAACTAAAATTAACAATACTTACCTGCAATGCAGCAGCAGATACTAAGGTGTTCATGATTTTCATGGACTCACCTTAAATTCCAATGAAATTTAGAATGAGAAAGTACCTGTAGCTAATTAAAGCTTATTCATTTGAAATCATTATAGTAATCCGAAATTGTGAATACATTCATCTTCCAAACTGGCCGAAATAGCTCACCTGGGAGAGCGTTAGACTGAAGATCTAAAGGTCCCTGGTTTGATCCCGGGTTTCGGCATGTTTGAACAGGTGTTTTTTGAAGTGAAAAGCTCGAACTGGAAGTAATTTCAAGATGAAATTCCATAATGTCATCCACCAATTTTTCTTAGCAAAGAAGAATATTCAGCCCCATCTTTCAAATAATCAGAACATTTCATTTAATAACACTGTCCAGAAATACAGGATAAAAAGTGTCCATGATTTCAGTAGTCCGGGCTTGACTCTTTATGCAATTGTAATTATCTCAATGATAAAATTTCTCAGCATTTTGCATCAATGCTTCTATTATAAAATAAAGGTTTTGTGATGGGTGAACATACAGTATAAAAACTGCTATGAAATGCTATGTTTACATTTGAAGCAATCATGATGAAAGGAAAAACTGTTATATAACCTTGTGTAATCTTCCTGGCATGACTCAGTTTGGAGAAAGTTAGGTTGAAGATCGAAAGGATTGTTGACTTTCAATTTATGGGGCTTTCTCTCTCTTCTACTACAGGAGAGAAGATTAATGAGCCCTAGCCTTCCACTGAACAATAAAACTAAAATTAACAATACTTACCTGCAATGCAGCAGCAGATACTAAGGTGTTCATGATTTTCATGGACTCACCTTAAATTCCAATGAAATTTAGAATGAGAAAGTACCTGTAGCTAATTAAAGCTTATTCATTTGAAATCATTATAGTAATCCGAAATTGTGAATACATTCATCTTCCTAGCTGGCCGAAATAGCTCACCTGGGAGAGCGTTAGACTGAAGATCTAAAGGTCCCTGGTTCGATCCCGGGTTTCGGCATGTTTGAACAGGTGTTTTTTGAAGTGAAAAGCTCGAACTGGAAGTAATTTCAAGATAAAATTATATAATGTCATCCACCAATTTTTCTTAGCAAAGAAGAATATTCAGCCCCATCTTTCAAATAATCAGAACATTTCATTTAATAACACTGTCCAGAAATACAGGATAAAAAGTGTCCATGATTTCAGTAGTCCGGGCTTGACTCTTTATGCAATTGTAATTATCTCAATGATAAAATTTCTCAGCATTTTGCATCAATGCTTCTATTATAAAATAAAGGTTTTGTGATGGGTGAACATACAGTATAAAAACTGCTATGAAATGCTATGTTTACATTCGAAGCAATCATGATGAAAGGAAAAACTGTTATATAACCTTGTGTAATCTTCCTGGCATGACTCAGTTTGGAGAAAGTTAGGTTGAAGATCCAAAGGATTGTTGGCTTTCAATTTCTGGGGCTTTCTCTCTCTTCTACTACAGGAGAGAAGATTAATGAGCCCTAGCCTTCCACTGAACAATAAAACTAAAATTAACAATACTTACCTGCAATGCAGCAGCAGATACTAAGGTGTTCATGATTTTCATGGACTCACCTTAAATTCCAATGAAATTTAGAATGAGAAAGTACCTGTAGCTAATTAAAGCTTATTCATTTGAAATCATTATAGTAATCCGAAATTGTGAATACATTAATCTTCCAAGCTGGCCGAAATAGCTCAGCTGGGAGAGCGTTAGACTGAAGATCTAAAGGTCCCTGTTTCGATCCCGGGTTTCGGCATGTTTGAACAGGTGTTTTTTGAAGTGAAAAGCTCGAACTGGAAGTAATTTCAAGATGAAATTCCATAATGTCATCCACCAATTTTTGTTAGCAAAGAAGACTATTCAGCCCCATCTTTCAAATAATCAGAACATTTCATTTAATAACACTGTCCAGAAATACAGGATAAAAAGTGTCCATGATTTCAGTAGTCCGGGCTTGACTCTTTATGCAATTGTAATTATCTCAATGATAAAATTTCTCAGCATTTTGCATCAATGCTTCTATTATAAAATAAAGGTTTTGTGATGGGTGAACATACAGTATAAAAACTGCTATAAAATGCTATGTTTACATTCGAAGCAATCATGATGAAAGGAAAAACTGTTATATAACCTTGTGTAATCTTCCTGGCATGACTCAGTTTGGAGAAAGTTAGGTTGAAGATCCAAAGGATTGTTGGCTTTCAATTTCTGGGGCTTTCTCTCTCTTCTACTACAGGAGAGAAGATTAATGAGCCCTAGCCTTCCACTGAATAATAAAACTAAAATTAACAATACTTACCTGCAATGCAGCAGCAGATACTAAGGTGTTCATGATTTTCATGGACTCACCTTAAATTCCAATGAAATTTAGAATGAGAAAGTACCTGTAGCTATTTAAAGCTTATTCATTTGAAATCATTATAGTAATCCGAAATTGTGAATACATCCATCTTCCAAGCTGCCTGAAAGAGCTCAGCTGGGAGAGCGTTAGACTGAAGATCTAAAGGTCCCTGGTTCGATCCTGGGTTTTGGCATGTTTGAACAGGTGTTTTTTGAAGTGAAAAGCTCGAAATGGAAGTAATTTCAAGATGAAATTCCATAATGTCATCCACCAATTTTTCTTAGCAAAGAAAAATATTCAGCACCATCTTTCAAATAATCAGAACATTTCATTTAATAACACTGTCCAGAAATACAGGATAAAAAGTGTCCATGATTTCAGTAGTCCGGGCTTGACTCTTTATGCAATTGTAATTATCTCAATGATAAAATTTCTCAGCATTTTTCATCAATGCTTCTATTATAAAATAAAGGTTTTGTGATGGGTGAACATACAGTATAAAAACTGCTATGAAATGCTATGTTTACATTCGAAGCAATCATGATGAAAGGAAAAACTGTTATATAACCTTATGTAATCTTCCTGGCATGACTCAGTTTGGAGAAAGTTAGGTTGAAGATCCAAAGGATTGTTGGCTTTCAATTTCTGGGGCTTTCTCTCTCTTCTACTACAGGAGAGAAGATTAATGAGCCCTAGCCTTCCACTGAACAATAAAACTAAAATTAACAATACTTACCTGCAATGCAGCAGCAGATACTAAGGTGTTCATGATTTTCATGGACTCACCTTAAATTCCAATGAAATTTAGAATGAGAAAGTACCTGTAGCTAATTAAAGCTTATTCATTTGAAATCATTATAGTAATCCGAAATTGTGAATACATTAATCTTCCAAGCTGGCCGAAATAGCTCAGCTGGGAGAGCGTTAGACTGAAGATCTAAAGGTCCCTGTTTCGATCCCGGGTTTCGGCATGTTTGAACAGGTGTTTTTTGAAGTGAAAAGCTCGAACTGGAAGTAATTTCAAGATGAAATTCCATAATGTCATCCACCAATTTTTGTTAGCAAAGAAGACTATTCCGCCCCATCTTTCAAATAATCAGAACATTTCATTTAATAACACTGTCCAGAAATACAGGATAAAAAGTGTCCATGATTTCAGTAGTCCGGGCTTGACTCTTTATGCAATTGTAATTATCTCAATGATAAAATTTCTCAGCATTTTGCATCAATGCTTCTATTATAAAATAAAGGTTTTGTGATGGGTGAACATACAGTATAAAAACTGCTATGAAATGCTATGTTTACATTCGAAGCAATCATGATGAAAGGAAAAACTGTTATATAACCTTGTGTAATCTTCCTGGCATGACTCAGTTTGGAGAAAGTTAGGTTGAAGATCCAAAGGATTGTTGGCTTTCAATTTCTGGGGCTTTCTCTCTCTTCTACTACAGGAGAGAAGATTAATGAGCCCTAGCCTTCCACTGAATAATAAAACTAAAATTAACAATACTTACCTGCAATGCAGCAGCAGATACTAAGGTGTTCATGATTTTCATGGACTCACCTTAAATTCCAATGAAATTTAGAATGAGAAAGTACCTGTAGCTAATTAAAGCTTATTCATTTGAAATCATTATAGTAATCCGAAATTGTAAATACATTCATCTTCCGAGCTGGCCAAAATAGCTCAGATGGGAGAGCGTTAGACTGAAGATCTAAAGGTCCCTGTTTCGATCCCGGGTTTCGGCGTGTTTGAACAGGTATTTTTTTAAGTGAAAAGCTCAAACTGGAAGTAATTTCAAGATGAAATTCCATAATGTCATTCACCAATTTTTCTTAGCAAAGAAGAATATTCAGCCCCATCTTTCAAATAATCAGAACATTTCATTTAATAACACTGTCCAGAAATACAGGATAAAAAGTGTCCATGATTTCAGTAGTCCGAGCTTGACTCTTTATGCAATTGTAATTATCTCAATGATAAAATTTCTCAGCATTTTGCATCAATGCTTCTATTATAAAATAAAGGTTTTGTGATGGGTGAACATACAGTATAAAAACTGCTATGAAATGCTATGTTTACATTCGAAGCAATCATGATGAAAGGAAAAACTGTTATATAACCTTGTGTAATCTTCCTGGCATGACTCAGTTTGGAGAAAGTTAGGTTGAAGATCCAAAGGATTGTTGGCTTTCAATTTCTGGGGCTTTCTCTCTCTTCTACTACAGGAGAGAAGATTAATGAGCCCTAGCCTTCCACTGAACAATAAAACTAAAATTAACAATACTTACCTGCAATGCAGCAGCAGATACTAAGGTGTTCATGATTTTCATGGACTCACCTTAAATTCCAATAAAATTTAGAATGAGAAAGTACCTGTAGCTAATTAAAGCTTATTCATTTGAAATCATTATAGTAATCCGAAATTGTGAATACATTAATCTTCCAAGCTGGCCGAAATAGCTCAGCTGGGAGAGCGTTAGACTGAAGATCTAAAGGTCCCTGTTTCGATCCCGGGTTTCGGCATGTTTGAACAGGTGTTTTTTGAAGTGAAAAGCTCGAACTGGAAGTAATTTCAAGATGAAATTCCATAATGTCATCCACCAATTTTTGTTAGCAAAGAAGACTATTCAGCCCCATCTTTCAAATAATCAGAACATTTCATTTAATAACACTGTCCAGAAATACAGGATAAAAAGTGTCCATGATTTCAGTAGTCCGGGCTTGACTCTTTATGCAATTGTAATTATCTCAATGATAAAATTTCTCAGCATTTTGCATCAATGCTTCTATTATAAAATAAAGGTTTTGTGATGGGTGAACATACAGTATAAAAACTGCTATAAAATGCTATGTTTACATTCGAAGCAATCATGATGAAAGGAAAAACTGTTATATAACCTTGTGTAATCTTCCTGGCATGACTCAGTTTGGAGAAAGTTAGGTTGAAGATCCAAAGGATTGTTGGCTTTCATTTTCTGGGGCTTTCTCTCTCTTCTACTACAGGAGAGAAGATTAATGAGCCCTAGCCTTCCACTGAACAATAAAACTAAAATTAACAATACTTACCTGCAATGCAGCAGCAGATACTAAGGTGTTCATGATTTTCATGGACTCACCTTAAATTCCAATGAAATTTAGAATGAGAAAGTACCTGTAGCTAATTAAAGCTTATTCATTTGAAATCATTATAGTAATCCGAAATTGTGAATACATTAATCTTCCAAGCTGGCCGAAATAGCTCAGCTGGGAGAGCGTTAGACTGAAGATCTAAAGGTCCCTGTTTCGATCCCGGGTTTCGGCATGTTTGAACAGGTGTTTTTTGAAGTGAAAAGCTCGAACTGGAAGTAATTTCAAGATGAAATTCCATAATGTCATCCACCAATTTTTGTTAGCAAAGAAGACTATTCAGCCCCATCTTTCAAATAATCAGAACATTTCATTTAATAACACTGTCCAGAAATACACAATAAAAAGTGTCCATGATTTCAGAAGTCCGGGCTTGACTCTTTATGCAATTGTAATTATCTCAATGATAAAATTTCTCAGCATTTTGCATCAATGCTTCTATTATAAAATAAAGGTTTTGTGATGGGTGAACATACAGTATAAAAACTGCTATGAAATGCTATGTTTACATTCGAAGGAATCATGATGAAAGGAAAAACTGTTATATAACCTTGTGTAATCTTCCTGGCATGACTCAGTTTGGAGAAAGTTAGGTTGAAGATCCAAAGGATTGTTGGCTTTCAATTTCTGGGGCTTTCTCTCTCTTCTACTACAGGAGAGAAGATTAATGAGCCCTAGCCTTCCACTGAATAATAAAACTAAAATTAACAATACTTACCTGCAATGCAGCAGCAGATACTAAGGTGTTCATGATTTTCATGGACTCACCTTAAATTCCAATGAAATTTAGAATGAGAAAGTACCTGTAGCTAATTAAAGCTTATTCATTTGAAATCATTATAGTAATCCGAAATTGTGAATACATTCATTTTCCAAGCTAGCCAAAATAGTTCAGCTGGGAGAGCGTTAGACTGAAGATCTAAAGGTCCCTGGTTCAATGCCGGGTTTCGGCATGTTTGAACTGGTGTTTTTTTTAAGTGAAAAGCTCAAACTGAAAGTAATTTCAAGATGAAATTCCATAATGTCATCCACCAATTTTTCTTAGCAAAGAAGAATATTCAGCCCCATCTTTCAAATAATCAGAACATTTCATTTAATAACACTGTCCAGAAATACAGGATAAAAAGTGTCCATGATTTCAGTAGTCTGGGCTTGACTCTTTATTCAATTGTAATTATCTCAATGATAAAATTTCTCAGCATTTTGCATCAATGCTTCTATTATAAAATAAAGGTTTTGTGAACATACAGTATAAAAACTGCTATGAAATGCTATGTTTACATTCGAAGCAATTATGATGATAGGAAAAACTGTTATATAACTTTGTGTAATCTTCCTGGCATGACTCAGTTTGGAGAAAGTTGGGTTGAAGATCCAAAGGATTGTTGGCTTCAATTTCTGGGGCTTTCTCTCTCTTCTACTACAGGAGAGAAGATTAATGAGCCCTAGCCTTCCACTGAATAATAAAACTAAAATTAACAATACTTACCTGCAATGCAGCAGCAGATACTAAGGTGTTCATGATTTTCATGGACTCACCTTAAATTCCAATGAAATTTAGAATGAGAAAGTACCTGTAGCTAATTAAAGCTTATTCATTTGAAATCATTATAGTAATCCGAAATTGTGAAAACATTCACCTTCCAAGCTGGCCGAAATAGCTCAGCTGGGAGAGCGTTAGACTGAAGATCTAAAGGTCCCTGGTTCGATCCCTGGTTTCGGCATGTTTGAACATGTGTTTTTTTAAGTGAAAAGCTCAAACTGGAAGTAATTTCAAGATGAAATTCCATAATGTCATCCACCAATTCTTCTTAGCAAAGAAGAATATTCAGCCCCATCTTTCAAATAATCAGAACATTTCATTTAATAACACTGTCCAGAAATACAGGATAAAAAGTGTCCATGATTTCAGTAGTCTGGGCTTGACTCTTTATTCAATTGTATTTATCTCAATGATAAAATTTCTCAGCATTTTGCATCAATGCTTCTATTATAAAATAAAGGTTTTGTGAACATACAGTATAAAAACTGCTATGAAATGCTATGTTTACATTCAAAGCAATCATGATGAAAGGAAAAACTGTTATATAACCTTGTGTAATCTTCCTGGCATGACTCAGTTTGGAGAAAGTTAGGTTGAAGATCCAAAGGATTGTTGGCTTTCAATTTCTGGGGCTTTTTCTCTCTCTTCTACTACAGGAGAGAAAATTAATGAGCCCTAGCCTTCCACTGAATAATAAAACTAAAATTAACAATACTTACCTGCAATGCAGCAGCAGATACTAAGGTGTTCATGATTTTCATGGACTCACCTTAAATTCCAATGAAATTTAGAATGAGAAAGTACCTGTAGCTAATTAAAGCTTATTCATTTCAAATCATTATAGTAATCCGAAATTGTGAATACATTCACCTTCCAAGCTGGCCGAAATAGCTCAGCTGGGAGAGCGTTAGACTGAAGATCTAAAGGTCCCTGTTTCGATCCCGGGTTTCGGCATGTTTGAACATGTGTTTTTTTAAGTGAAAAGCTCAAACTGGAAGTAATTTCAAGATGAAATTCCATAATGTCATCCACCAATTTTTCTTAGCAAAGAAGAATATTCAGCCCCATCTTTCAAATAATCAGAACATTTCATTTAATAACACTGTCCAGAAATACAGGATAAAAAGTGTCCATGATTTCAGTAGTCTGGGCTTGACTCTTTATTCAATTGTATTTATCTCAATGATAAAATTTCTCAGCATTTTGCATCAATGCTTCTATTATAAAATAAAGGTTTTGTGAACATACAGTATAAAAACTGCTATGAAATGCTATGTTTACATTCGAAGCAATCATGATGAAAGGAAAAACTGTTATATAACCTTGTGTAATCTTCCTGGCATGACTCAGTTTGGAGAAAGTTAGGTTGAAGATCCAAAGGATTGTTGGCTTTCAATTTCTGGGGCTTTCTCTCTCTTCTACTACAGGAGAGAAGATTAATGAGCCCTAGCCTTCCACTGAACAATAAAACTAAAATTAACAATACTTACCTGCAATGCAGCAGCAGATACTAAGGTGTTCATGATTTTCATGGACTCACCTTAAATTCCAATGAAATTTAGAATGAGAAAGTACCTGTAGCTATTTAAAGCTTATTCATTTGAAATCATTATAGTAATCCGAAATTGTGAATACATCCATCTTCCAAGCTGCCTGAAATAGCTCAGCTGGGAGAGCGTTAGACTGAAGATCTAAAGGTCCCTGGTTCGATCCCGGGTTTTGGCATGTTTGAACAGGTGTTTTTTGAAGTGAAAAGCTCGAACTGGAAGTAATTTCAAGATGAAATTCCATAATGTCATCCACCAATTTTTCTTAGCAAAGAAGAATATTCAGCACCATCTTTCAAATAATCAGAACATTTCATTTAATAACACTGTCCAGAAATACAGGATAAAAAGTGTCCATGATTTCAGTAGTCCGGGCTTGACTCTTTATGCAATTGTAATTATCTCAATGATAAAATTTCTCAGCATTTTGCATCAATGCTTCTATTATAAAATAAAGGTTTTGTGATGGGAGAACATACAGTATAAAAACTGCTATGAAATGCTATGTTTACATTCGAAGCAATCATGATGAAAGGAAAAACTGTTATATAACCTTGTGTAATCTTCCTGGCATGACTCAGTTTGGAGAAAGTTAGGTTGAAGATCCAAAGGATTGTTGGCTTTCAATTTCTGGGGCTTTCTCTCTCTTCTACTACAGGAGAGAAGATTAATGAGCCCTAGCCTTCCACTGAATAATAAAACTAAAATTAACAATACTTACCTGCAATGCAGCAGCAGATACTAAGGTGTTCATGATTTTCATGGACTCACCTTAAATTCCAATGAAATTTAGAATGAGAAAGTACCTGTAGCTAATTAAAGCTTATTCATTTGAAATCATTATAGTAATCCGAAATTGTAAATACATTCATCTTCCGAGCTGGCCAAAATAGCTCAGATGGGAGAGCGTTAGACTGAAGATCTAAAGGTCCCTGGTTGGATCCCGGGTTTCGGCGTGTTTGAACAGGTATTTTTTTAAGTGAAAAGCTCAAACTGGAAGTAATTTCAAGATGAAATTCCATAATGTCATCCACCAATTTTTGTTAGCAAAGAAGACTATTCAGCCCCATCTTTCAAATAATCAGAACATTTCATTTAATAACACTGTCCAGAAATACACAATAAAAAGTGTCCATGATTTCAGTAGTCCGGGCTTGACTCTTTATGCAATTGTAATTATCTCAATGATAAAATTTCTCAGCATTTTGCATCAATGCTTCTATTATAAAATAAAGGTTTTGTGATGGGTGAACATACAGTATAAAAACTGCTATGAAATGCTATGTTTACATTCGAAGGAATCATGATGAAAGGAAAAACTGTTATATAACCTTGTGTAATCTTCCTGGCATGACTAAGTTTGGAGAAAGTTAGGTTGAAGATCCAAAGGATTGTTGGCTTTCAATTTCTGGGGCTTTCTCTCTCTTCTACTACAGGAGAGAAGATTAATGAGCCCTAGCCTTCCACTGAACAATAAAACTAAAATTAACAATACTTACCTGCAATGCAGCAGCAGATACTAAGGTGTTCATGATTTTCATGGACTCACCTTAAATTCCAATGAAATTTAGAATGAGAAAGTACCTGTAGCTAATTAAAGCTTATTCATTTGAAATCATTATAGTAATCCGAAATTGTGAATACATTCATCTTCCAAGCTGGCCGAAATAGCTCAGCTAGGAGAGCGTTAGACTGAAGATCTAAAGGTCCCTGGTTCGATCCCGGGTTTCGGCATGTTTGAACAGGTATTTTTTGAAGTGAAAAGCTCAAACTGGAAGTAATTTCAAGATGAAATTCCATAATGTCATTCACCAATTTTTTTTAGCAAAGAAGAATATTCAGCCCCATCTTTCAAATAATCAGAACATTTCATTTAATAACACTGTCCAGAAATACAGGATAAAAAGTGTCCATGATTTCAGTAGTCCGGGCTTGACTCTTTATGCAATTGTAATTATCTCAATGATAAAATTTCTCAGCATTTTGCATCAATGCTTCTATTATAAAATAAAGGTTTTGTGATGGGTGAACATACAGTATAAAAACTGCTATAAAATGCTATGTTTACATTCGAAGCAATCATGATGAAAGGAAAAACTGTTATATAACCTTGTGTAATCTTCCTGGCATGACTCAGTTTGGAGAAAGTTAGGTTGAAGATCCAAAGGATTGTTGGCTTTCAATTTCTGGGGCTTTCTCTCTCTTCTACTACAGGAGAGAAGATTAATGAGCCCTAGCCTTCCACTGAATAATAAAACTAAAATTAACAATACTTACCTGCAATGCAGCAGCAGATACTAAGGTGTTCATGATTTTCATGGACTCACCTTAAATTCCAATGAAATTTAGAATGAGAAAGTACCTGTAGCTAATTAAAGCTTATTCATTTGAAATCATTATAGTAATCCGAAATTGTGAATACATTCACCTTCCAAGCTGGCCAAAAAAGCTCAGCTGGGAGAGCGTTAGACTGAAGATCTAAAGGTCCCTGGTTGGATCCCGGGTTTCGGCGTGTTTGAACAGGTATTTTTTTAAGTGAAAAGCTCAAACTGGAAGTAATTTCAAGATGAAATTCCATAATGTCATTCACCAATTTTTCTTAGCAAAGAAGAATATTCAGCCCCATCTTTCAAATAATCAGAACATTTCATTTAATAACACTGTCCAGAAATACAGGATAAAAAGTGTCCATGATTTCAGTAGTCCGAGCTTGACTCTTTATGCAATTGTAATTATCTCAATGATAAAATTTCTCAGCATTTTGCATCAATGCTTCTATTATAAAATAAAGGTTTTGTGATGGGTGAACATACAGTATAAAAACTGCTATGAAATGCTATGTTTACATTCGAAGCAATCATGATGAAAGGAAAAACTGTTATATAACCTTGTGTAATCTTCCTGGCATGACTCAGTTTGGAGAAAGTTAGGTTGAAGATCCAAAGGATTGTTGGCTTTCAATTTCTGGGGCTTTCTCTCTCTTCTACTACAGGAGAGAAGATTAATGAGCCCTAGCCTTCCACTGAACAATAAAACTAAAATTAACAATACTTACCTGCAATGCAGCAGCAGATACTAAGGTGTTCATGATTTTCATGGACTCACCTTAAATTCCAATGAAATTTAGAATGAGAAAGTACCTGTAGCTAATTAAAGCTTATTCATTTGAAATCATTATAGTAATCCGAAATTGTAAATACATTCATCTTCCAAGCTGGCCAAAATAGCTCAGCTGGGAGAGCGTTAGACTGAAGATCTAAAGGTCCCTGTTTTGATCCCGGGTTTCGGCATGTTTGAACAGGTGTTTTTTGAAGTGAAAAGCTCGAACTGGAAGTAATTTCAAGATGAAATTCCATAATGTCATCCACCAATTTTTGTTAGCAAAGAAGACTATTCAGCCCCATCTTTCAAATAATCAGAACATTTCATTTAATAACACTGTCCAGAAATACACAATAAAAAGTGTCCATGATTTCAGTAGTCCGGGCTTGACTCTTTATGCAATTGTAATTATCTCAATGATAAAATTTCTCAGCATTTTGCATCAATGCTTCTATTATAAAATAAAGGTTTTGTGATGGGTGAACATACAGTATAAAAACTGCTATGAAATGCTATGTTTACATTCGAAGGAATCATGATGAAAGGAAAAACTGTTATATAACCTTGTGTAATCTTCCTGGCATGACTAAGTTTGGAGAAAGTTAGGTTGAAGATCCAAAGGATTGTTGGCTTTCAATTTCTGGGGCTCTCTCTCTCTTCTACTACAGGAGAGAAGATTAATGAGCCCTAGCCTTCCACTGAACAATAAAACTAAAATTAACAATACTTACCTGCAATGCAGCAGCAGATACTAAGGTGTTCATGATTTTCATGGACTCACCTTAAATTCCAATGAAATTTAGAATGAGAAAGTACCTGTAGCTAATTAAAGCTTATTCATTTGAAATCATTATAGTAATCCGAAATTGTGAATACATTCATCTTCCAAGCTGGCCGAAATAGCTCAGCTGGGAGAGCGTTAGACTGAAGATCGAAAGGTCCCTGGTTCGATCCCGGGTTTCGGCATGTTTGAACAGGTATTTTTTTAAGTGAAAAGCTCAAACTGGAAGTAATTTCAATATGAAATTCCATAATGTCATTCACCAATTTTTTTTAGCAAAGATGAATATTCAGCCCAATCTTTCAAATAATCAGAACATTTCATTTAATAACACTGTCCAGAAATACAGGATAAAAAGTGTCCATGATTTCAGTAGTCCGGGCTTGACTCTTTATGCAATTGTAATTATCTCAATGATAAAATTTCTCAGCATTTTGCATCAATGCTTCTATTATAAAATAAAGGTTTTGTGATGGGTGAACATACAGTATAAAAACTGCTATAAAATGCTATGTTTACATTCGAAGCAATCATGATGAAAGGAAAAACTGTTATATAACCTTGTGTAATCTTCCTGGCATGACTCAGTTTGGAGAAAGTTAGGTTGAAGATCCAAAGGATTGTTGGCTTTCAATTTCTGGGGCTTTCTCTCTCTTCTACTACAGGAGAGAAGATTAATGAGCCCTAGCCTTCCACTGAATAATAAAACTAAAATTAACAATACTTACCTGCAATGCAGCAGCAGATACTAAGGTGTTCATGATTTTCATGGACTCACCTTAAATTCCAATGAAATTTAGAATGAGAAAGTACCTGTAGCTAATTAAAGGTTATTCATTTGAAATCATTATAGTAATCCGAAATTGTAAACACATTCATCTTCCAAGCTGGCCGAAATAGCTCAGATGGGAGAGTGTTAGACTAAAGGTCCCTGGTTCGATCCCGGGTTTCGGCGTGTTTGAACAGGTATTTTTTTAAGTGAAAAGCTAAAACTGGAAGTAATTTCAAGATGAAATTCCATAATGTCATCCACCAATTTTTGTTAGCAAAGAAGACTATTCAGCCCCATCTTTCAAATAATCAGAACATTTCATTTAATAACACTGTCCAGAAATACACAATAAAAAGTGTCCATGATTTCAGTAGTCCGAGCTTGACTCTTTATGCAATTGTAATTATCTCAATGATAAAATTTCTCAGCATTTTGCATCAATGCTTCTATTATAAAATAAAGGTTTTGTGAACATACAGCATAAAAACTGCTATGAAATGCTATGTTTACATTCGAAGCAATTATGATGATAGGAAAAACTGTTATATAACCTTGTGTAATCTTCCTGGCATGACTCAGTTTGGAGAAAGTTGGGTTGAAGATCCAAAGGATTGTTGGCTTCAATTTCTGGGGCTTTCTCTCTCTTCTACTACAGGAGAGAAGATTAATGAGCCCTAGCCTTCCACTGAATAATAAAACTAAAATTAACAATACTTACCTGCAATGCAGCAGCAGATACTAAGGTGTTCATGATTTTCATGGACTCACCTTAAATTCCAATGAAATTTAGAATGAGAAAGTACCTGTAGCTAATTAAAGCTTATTCATTTGAAATCATTATAGTAATCCGAAATTGTGAATACATTCACCTTCCAAGCTGGCCGAAATAGCTCAGCTGGGAGAGCGTTAGACTGAAGATCTAAAGGTCCCTGGTTCGATCCCGGGTTTCGGCATGTTTGAACAGGTGTTTTTTTAAGTGAAAAGCTCAAACTGGAAGTAATTTCAAGATGAAATTCCATAATGTCATCCACCAATTTTTCTTAGCAAAGAAGAATATTCAGCCCCATCTTTCAAATAATCAGAACATTTCATTTAATAACACTGTCCAGAAATACAGGATAAAAAGTGTCCATGATTTCAGTAGTCTGGGCTTGACTCTTTATTCAATTGTATTTATCTCAATGATAAAATTTCTCAGCATTTTGCATCAATGCTTCTATTATAAAATAAAGGTTTTGTGAATATACAGTATAAAAACTGCTATGAAATGCTATGTTTACATTCGAAGCAATCATGATGAAAGGAAAAACTGTTATATAACCTTGTGTAATCTTCCTGGCATGACTCAGTTTGGAGAAAGTTAGGTTGAAGATCCAAAGGATTGTTGGCTTTCAATTTCTGGGGCTTTTTCTCTCTCTTCTACTACAGGAGAGAAAATTAATGAGCCCTAGCCTTTGTCTGAATAATAAAACTAAAATTAACAATACTTACCTGCAATGCAGCAGCAGATACTAAGGTGTTCATGATTTTCATGGACTCACCTTAAATTCCAATGAAATTTAGAATGAGAAAGTACCTGTAGCTAATTAAAGCTTATTCATTTGAAATCATTATAGTAATCCGAAATTGTGAATACATTCACCTTTCAAGCTGGCTGAAATAGCTCAGCTGGGAGAGCGTTAGACTGAAGATCTAAAGGTCCCTGGTTCGATCCCGGGTTTCGGCATGTTTGAACATGTGTTTTTTTAAGTGAAAAGCTCAAACTGGAAGTAATTTCAAGATGAAATTCCATAATGTCATCCACCAATTTTTCTTAGCAAAGAAGAATATTCAGCCCCATCTTTCAAATAATCAGAACATTTCATTTAATAACACTGTCCAGAAATACAGGATAAAAAGTGTCCATGATTTCAGTAGTCTGGGCTTGACTCTTTATTCAATTGTGTTTATCTCAATGATAAAATTTCTCAGCATTTTGCATCAATGCTTGTATTATAAAATAAAGGTTTTGTGAACATACAGTATAAAAACTGCTATGAAATGCTATGTTTACATTCGAAGCAATCATGATGAAAGGAAAAACTGTTATATAACCTTGTGTAATCTTCCTGGCATGACTCAGTTTGGAGAAAGTTAGGTTGAAGATGCAAAGGATTGTTGGCTTTCAATTTCTGGGGCTTTTTCTCTCTCTTCTACTACAGGAGAGAAAATTAATGAGCCCTAGCCTTCCACTGAATAATAAAACTAAAATTAACAATACTTACCTGCAATGCAGCAGCAGATACTAAGGTGTTCATGATTTTCATGGACTTACCTTAAATTCCAATGAAATTTAGAATGAGAAAGTACCTGTAGCTAATTAAAGCTTATTCATTTGAAATCATTATAGTAATCCAAAATTGTGAATACATTCACCTTCCAAGCTGGCCAAAAAAGCTCAGCTGGGAGAGCATTAGACTGAAGATCTAAAGGTCCCTGTTTTGATCCCTGGTTTCGGCATGTTTGAACAGGTGTTTTTTTAAGTGAAAAGCTCAAACTGGAAGTAATTTCAAGATGAATTTCCATAATGTCATCCACCAATTTTTCTTAGCAAAGAAGAATATTCAGCCCCATCTTTCAAATAATCAGAACATTTCATTTAATAACACTGTCCAGAAATACAGGATAAAAAGTGTCCATGATTTCAGTAGTCTGGGCTTGACTCTTTATTCAATTGTAATTATCTCAATGATAAAATTTCTCAGCATTTTGCATCAATGCTTCTATTATAAAATAAAGGTTTTGTGATGGGTGAACATACAGTATAAAAACTGCTATGAAATGCTATGTTTACATTCGAAGCAATCATGATGAAAGGAAAAACTGTTATATAACCTTGTGCAATCTTCCTGGCATGACTCAGTTTGGAGAAAATTAGGTTGAAGATCCAAAGGATTGTTGGCTTTCAATTTCTGGGGCTTTTTCTCTCTCTTCTACTACAGGAGAGAAATTTAATGAGCCCTAGCCTTCCACTGTATAATAAAACTAAAATTAACAATACTTACCTGCAATGCAGCAGCAGATACTAAGGTGTTCATGATTTTCATGGACTCACCTTAAATTCCAATGAAATTTAGAATGAGAAAGTACCTGTAGCTAATTAAAGCTTATTCATTTGAAATCATTATAGTAATCCAAAATTGTGAATACATTCACCTTCCAAGCTGGCCAAAAAAGCTCAGCTGGGAGAGCATTAGACTGAAGATCTAAAGGTCCTTGGTTTGATCCTGGGTTTCGGCATGTTTGAACAGGTGTTTTTTTAAGTGAAAAGCTGAAACTGGAAGTAATTTCAAGATGAAATTCCATAATGTCATCCACCAATTTTTCTTAGCAAAGAAGAATATTCAGCCCCATCTTTCAAATAATCAGAACATTTCATTTAATAACACTGTCCAGAAATACAGGATAAAAAGTGTCCATGATTTCAGTAGTCCGGGCTTGACTATTTATTCAATTGTAATTATCTCAATGATAAAATTTCTCAGCATTTTTCATCAATGCTTCTATTATAAAATAAAGGTTTTGTGAACATACAGTATAAAAACTGCTATGAAATGCTATGTTTACATTCGAAGCAATCATGATGAAAGGAAAAACTGTTATATAACCTTGTGTAATCTTCCTGGCATGACTCAGTTTGGAGAAAGTTAGGTTGAAGATCCAAAGGATTGTTGGCTTTCAATTTCTGGGGCTTTTTCTCTCTTCTACTACAGGAGAGAAGATTAATGAGCCCTAGCCTTCCACTGAATAATAAAACTAAAATTAACAATACTTACCTGCAATGCAGCAGCAGATACTAAGGTGTTCATGATTTTCATGGACTCACCTTAAATTCCAATGAAATTTAGAATGAGAAAGTACCTGTAGCTAATTAAAGCTTATTCATTTGAAATCATTATAGTAATCCGAAATTGTGAATACATTCACCTTCCAAGCTGGCCGAAATAGCTCAGCTGGGTGAGCGTTAGACTGAAGATCTAAAGGTCCCTGGTTCGATCCCAGGTTTCAGCATGTTTGAACATGTGTTTTTTTAAATGAAAAGCTCAAACTGGAAGTAATTTCAAGATGAAATTCCATAATGTCATCAACCAATTTTTCTTAGCAAAGAAGAATATTCAGCCCCATCTTTCAAATAATCAGAACATTTCATTTAATAACACTGTCCAGAAATACAGGATAAAAAGTGTCCATGATTTCAGTAGTCCGGGCTTGACTCTTTATGCAATTGTAATTATCTCAATGATAAAATTTCTCAGCATTTTGCATCAATGCTTCTATTATAAAATAAAGGTTTTGTGAACATACAGTATAAAAACTGCTATGAAATGCTATGTTTACATTCGAAGCAATCATGATGTAAGGAAAAACTGTTATATAACCTTGTGTAATCTTCCTGGCATGACTCAGTTTGGAGAAAGTTAGGTTGAAGATCCAAAGGATTGTTGGCTTTCAATTTCTGGGGCTTTTTCTCTCTTCTACTACAGGAGAGAAGATTAATGAGCCCTAGCCTTCCACTGAATAATAAAACTAAAATTAACAATACTTACCTGCAATGCAGCAGCAGATACTAAGGTGTTCATGATTTTCATGGACACACCTTAAATTCCAATGAAATTTAGAATGAGAAAGTACCTGTAGCTAATTAAAGCTTATTCATTTGAAATCATAATAGTAATCCGAAATTGTGAATACATTCACCTTCCAAGCTGGCCAAAATAGCTCAGCTGGGAGAGCATTAGACTGAAGATCTAAAGGTCCCTGGTTCAATCCCGGGTTTCGGCATGTTTGAACAGGTGTTTTTTTAAGTGAAAAGCTCAAACTGGAAGTAATTTCAAGATGAAATTCCATAATGTCATCCACCAATTTTTCTTAGCAAACAAGAATATTCAGCCCCATCTTTCAAATAATCAGAACATTTCATTTAATCCGAAATTGTGAATACATTCACCTTCCAAGCTGGCCGAAATAGCTCAGCTGGGAGAGCGTTAGACTGAAGATCTAAAGGTTCCTGGTTCGATCCCGGGTTTCGGCATGTTTGAACAGGTGTTTTTTTAAGTGAAAATTTAAAACTGGAAGTAATTTCAAGATAAAATTCCATAATGTTATCCACCAATTTTTCTTAGCAAAGAAGAATATTCAGCCCCATCTTTCAAATAATCAGAACATTTCATTTAATAACACTGTCCAGAAATACAGGATAAAAAGTGTCCATGATTTCAGTAGTCCGGGCTTGACTCTTTATGCAATTGTAATTATCTCAATGATAAAATTTCTCAGCATTTTGCATCAATGCTTCTATTATAAAATAAAGGTTTTGTGAACATACAGTATAAAAATTGCTATGAAATGCTATGTTTACATTCGAAGCAATCATGATGAAAGGAAAAACTGTTATATAACCTTGTGTAATCTTCCTGGCATGACTCAGTTTGGAGAAAGTTAGGTTGAAGATCCAAAGGACTGTTGGCTTTTAATTTCTGGGGCTTTCTCTCTCTTCTACTACAGTGAAGTTACCATCCTTAATGCATTTTTAGTTATAAACAGCAGAATGTGTTGCTTCACTGGCTCTTATGACAATAGTCAACCCGAGCTATTTACCTTTCAAAAAATATAATTTTACAACACGTTCTTCAGAAAAATAGCATCATGAAAAAGGGTGTGTTTACAGTAGACTCTATAAGACTATAATAAGACAATTGAAAGACATTTTCTTATTGCTTGTCTAGATTTTAACACAAATAACTTTTGCAGAAATGCTTGGGAGAAAGACTTGTATATCCCTCCAATTTTTACGGTTTTAACCATTTTCAAACCCTACAGTGTGTATTAAATTAATCTTTTCAATCATTAAAGGGAGTGCTTTGCAGTCGAGACTTTGTGTTACACAGCGTTTTTCCAAGTAGTTGACTGGGTTTTTATACCGGACCGCTTTTCTCTTTTACCTTTTAACATTCTAAAAATTGTCCCACAGAAGATCAATTCCTCTTGCCAGTAATGGAGATGTAGCCAAATCCTTTGTTCATGGTCATCAAATGCATTTTCTTTGCTCAATTCTTTGAAACCTTTGTGTAGAAAGTGGACCATGAACATTGAACTTATGCACAGATAAGCCTCTTTCGTTCAGGATTTTCTTTTCAATTCATTACTTAAATCCCATTTTATGATTTCTCAGTAGATTTTGCAAATGATTTTTAAACAATCAATACACACAGAAGAGTTGGTGATATAGTGGTGAGCATAGCTTCCTTCCAAGCAGTTGACCCAGGTTCGATTCCTGGCCAACGCATTGTGTTTATAGTGCATAATCTTTAGTTCTTCAAGTTGCTGCATAAAAAGTGTTCAGAACACCAACTCCTTAGAGATATTTTAAAGCATGTGGCATGTTTTTCCTATAACTCTTTTTTCTTCTTCTTTTTCTGTTTTTTTTAAAGCTGATCGTGTACTGACGTATTCATGGAACTCTATCAATGGTGAGTTTAGTTTGTTCTAAGCAGTTTTACTCAATTTCATACTTAGGAAATTCAATTTAGCAACTGTTGCAGAGTTAAATATATTGGACAGACTGTGGAAACCAAATTAGCATTCAAATTGCTCTTCCTGTTCCTACTTTGTGGTTAAACTACCAAAACGGACTCTCTAAAAAGTGTCCTACGAAGCCAAGTCCATGAATAAAGCCTGTGCACAAGCATTTGTTCTTCTATTGTTGCCGAAAACCAATTCCATATGCAATGGCAGCTAAATGTTTCCTCAGTATAGTGTCTCCCTAGAAAAAACAAGTTCACAGAAAGAAAAATAAACTGCTCTACACCATTTCAGCTATCCAAGTGTCCCTCCGCTTTTTTTTTTTTAAAGTGTGAAAATTTTTTGGACTCCATCATTGTCCCATTTCACCATGAATATGTGAACTAGATTTATCATTTTGGAAACCTGCATTGTTTTGCTATGGGCAAGGTCGATTTTTACCTATGTAACCAGAGCACTGTTAGGGTAAAGAAAAGAAAGTATGTTGATTTTGACATAAAGACTGCCAGCAGCATTCTGTTAAAATGAGCTGAGATTGTAACAGACTTTTTTCTTTAACTAAACAGAAAAATATCAAAGTTTCTACCACAAGTTTACCAATTTAGGATTGCCTTAGATAATGAAGAAAAAGCAAGTTGCAGAGGATGGTTTGAGACTGCCCAGGAAAGAACCAATATTTATTTTTGTTGGTTGGCAGATAAAGAACACTAATGAAATGTCATACAACTTGTCCGGAATAATGCATTTCAGCCCATGTCATGAAGACACTAAATAAGTTGTCTCTGTGGCGCAATTGGTTAATGCATTCAGCTGTTAACCGAATGGTTTCAAGCGCACCCAGGGATGTAGCTGGCTGATTTTCATATCAAATTTTAGACATTATCTAATCCATCCTCTTGAGGTGTGGGGTGCCTCTGACATCTGCCTTGAAAAAGTGAGTAGCAAAACAAGTGTTGGCGTTCGCCTTGCTACTATTATGTTCTGTTCCAATTATAAATTCTAGTGTCAATATCTTGTACTAGGATCCCTTATAATAGATTGTAAAGCAGGGTTATATTTGATTGAATTAATCAGGGACTCTCTTGAATATCTATTGACTCTAGGGTTTATCTAATTGCGTGGATGATAATACGGCAGGGTTATTCCTAAACAAATTATCCTTAGATAGTATTTTTTTTCTTATTGGGGTAATGCTCTTATTTGATACTATAATTGGTAGTCATACTATTAAGATAATAGCGATCCTATTTAATTGAATTTTGACTCTTTCTCCAGGTAGCGAGTTAATCTTTCATCAATAAACGTTTTGATTATCTGTGAATATATTTGTGGGATATCTGCCACAGAGAGATTAATATTAAATCATTTTCAAGTTATAAATATATCAATTTGTATCTAGTTAGGCAGATTAAGTACTGAATGTACTAAGATCCGGAAGGATTAGCTTTATGTTTGTACTAATATATTCGATCTGATAAAGATTCTATTATAATATGAATAACTGGTTATCCCATTATTAACCCATTATTAATTAACATCTTGAGGAGGCTGATTATAAAAATGAGTTATTATAACAGTCCAATCAGCCACAATGGGCCTGATTCATCAAGCTACGCATCTTGTTTTTACCGCATTGTAAGTTGTGTAGAGTACTTTAAGTAAAACCGGCATATACGCAATCTAAATGAGGAACGTGAAGTCCAAAACACACCGACCTGCGGCCCTTTAGGCAACGGAGAACAATAAGCAAAGGATCCTAAGCAATTTACTCAGTTTACAAGTTCCTCTACATTCACTTCCGTTACCTTAAGATAAGCAATGTATGCGTCACGGCCAATGTGGGAGGTCCGACGAGTTTGTTTACACATATTAAAACACATATGTGTGTGTGTATTTATACATGAAAGATAGAAGCTAATTATTCCTTATCAAGTTTGACATATTTGGAAAACTTTGAACAATGACTTTGGATGCTTTTTAATGAGCGAAATCCACACTTTGCTACAAGACAGATTGTATGATGAGTTTGTTTGTTATTATTAGGAATGGCCTAAGAGTGTGGGGGGGGGGTTGTTGATTTGGAGGGGACAGTCTCCTTGAAGTCAAATGCCAAATTGCCAGGAAACCTTGTTTGATCTGTATCTACGGCTTACAGGTTATGTTATGTACTCAGCTTTACCCAAACAGAAAACTAACTACAGTCTAGTAGCATGGTGGTTTATGCTGCTTGCACTGCAGCCTTATGGCACTGAGGTCATGAGTTCAATTCCCCACCATGGAGTTTGGATTTTCTCTTCAATGTTTGCATGGCTTTACTCTGTCCCTTTGAATACCACTCCAATTGCATATGATTTGGGGAAGTATTTAATTTGGTATGGCATTTGCCATATACCTTCCTTAAGGAATCTGTCCCTCAGGGCACATTATGTGTATGCTATTACAATGGATGGCCTACCTCTTGGAGGGGTGGATTGTTTTTGGAGGGCACAGGTTCATTTTTGTGAAATAGCAAATAGTAAATGCAAACCTTTTTTTCATCAGCTTCTGCTTGTATGTTATTTAACCATCTACTTGTCTTGCAAAATACTGTAGCCAACATCGGGTCTGCATGGTGGCTTAGTATTTAGAACCTCTGCCTACCTGTGCTGGTATCATGACTTTTATTCCTTAACCTTGCCTTATGTGTATGGTGTTACTGTTCTTCCCATGTTCCTGTGGATTTCCTTCAAAAATCCCATACAATACTTAGTAACTTCATTTGCTGCTCGGCACAGTTAGTGGTGCTATATAATGTTGCAATGATGAAATAGTAGTAACTAAGGACAATAAAGAATGGAAATTGGAATCAAGCAATTACAACATTTTAGCTAGATTGTTTTTACCAACATGTTGTGCAAATGCCATATATACACACACACCACTGATTATGTTTGATTAGCTTGTATTTTTGGGATAATATTTGAAAACTTTAAATTATGTACAAGGACCACCAAATTAACTATTTACAAAAAAAACTAACATTTCATTCGTACATACTTGCCCATAATTGGGTTTGTTTTTTATTTTTTGAGAATATTTTATTATTATTTTTTTACATTTTTTATTTTCTTTATAATACTTGATGATTTTACCCCTAATTTCGGGCAAAGATGGGGGAGATTTGGGCCACATCGCACAGTCATCTACGTCAGCTGTAAAGGAAAAAATAAAAACAAATAAATGCCTGGCAACCTAATTGTGAAAACAGACAGGAGTTAGCAGAGATGTGTAATGTTACATTACTTTAAAATGACAGCAATGTCTCATGGGATGCCAAATACAGTTGGAGCAAGAGTCATTTGTGCGGCAGTTTTAGATATATACATATACACTATTCTGTGGTGGCCAGGGGAGGGGGTCATTTTTTGCTTTTCGTATCTCACGATGCATCAGACTGTGTAATATTAGCAGAAGCACCAGGTGTAATAAGTGTATTGTAGAAAGAGTGTAGAGATATGACTGTGCTGGGTTATATGTGCAACTCGCATTACCCTTGTGACTGGATCACTATTGAATAACTTTTGGTAAAAATGTATTTAAAGCAAATAGCACAGGACACTTATTTATGTAATTGCATTTGCACTTATTTTTCTATATTGTTTATATTGAGGGATAGGTAATCGTTATTTCTGAGACCAGGGAAGAAATTTGTCTCTTGTCTAACCTTGATATAGGATATGCCTATTTCTGATGTATATATCTGATACAATGAGCCTGTGTTTACCAAGCCTTTGGTGTATTGTGGTTTGGCAAAGTAGCTTGTTGTGGGTCCTTTTGTTGTTCTGTGGAAATGTGTAATC